>NW_012151430.1:74837-102844 GCF_000956105.1 Propithecus coquereli
GCACACTCATCAGAACCCTGTCTCGCTCAGGCAAGAGCTGCAGCCTGGCCAGGGGAGAGCAGGACCTGGCCACAGCCGCTGCCTTGAAGCTCACACCGGATGCGCGTGACAGAGCCACCCTGCAGCCCACAGGATGTCCTCGCAACCACTGCAGACTAGGGCTTTGCGCTTTTTTTTTTTTTAAAGGAAAAGGTTTTCTAGAGTTTCTTCTGCATTAAAAACAGTCCTTCCTCATAAAACACAATTTTACAGGGAAAAGGTGGAACGTGAAACCTATATACAATGTAATTCTAACCCAATGAATATAGAAAATATTATTTATTTTTTTTGAGACAGGTTTCACTCTGTTGCTGTGGCGTCATCATAGCTCATTGCAACCTCAGACTGCTGGGCTGAAGCGATCCTCCTGCCTCAGCCTCCTGGGTAGCTGGGACTACAGGTGTGCGACACCACATCCGGCAATTTTTTTTTCTTTTTCTAGAGATGAAGTCTCACTATGTTGCTCAGGCTGGCCTCAAACTCCTGACCTTAAGTGATCCTCCTGCCTTGGCCTTCCAAAGTGCTAGGATTACAGACGGGAGCCACCGCACTCGACCATAATATACAATTTTAGGTGGAATATGTGTGGAGGAAATACATCACCGCACTAGCAGTGATTATCTTTGGATGGTGGGATTACATTTTCTTTGTATTTTATGGTTTATAAATTCTCTGCAATGACCTATAATTACTTTTCTAATCAGGAAAATATTACAAATATATATGAAAAGTGCCAGGAACTTCCTTTTGTGGGGCCACAACCTGGACTCGAGGAGTCGTTTGAGCTGGGTCCTGTACTGGCGGAGGTCCTGGCCTGGGCCCTGGTCCGTGACTTTTTCTCCCTGACCTTTGTTTGTCTGGTGAGATAGACGTTGGACTGCTGAAGCTCACTAATTACAGTATTTGCCTTGGTCTCATCCATGCCCCGCTTCTGGTGGCTTCTCTGGCCTAGAGGGAAAGGCAAACTCCTTACCCAAGACTGGAAGTTGCTGACCACCTCCCTCACCAGCCTCCTTCCTCCCCGACATGCTCAGCAGTCCCTGCCTCCTGGCCTTTGCCTACATCGGAGCCCGCACGTCCCAGAGCCCTGCCCTTCCTTGGAGAGCGAAGCCTGGCCAAGCCGGTCCAGCCTGCCAGCTGGACCCTGCTTCCCCACTTGTGCACAACAGTAGCTGCTACTTATTGGCCATTAACTGCGGTCACACAGTGAAAGTACTCTCGTTTGCTCCTAGGCCAGCAGAGGCTGCATGGACTAAAACGTGAACAGCGGCCCCTGGACTTGTGCACTGCGGTGATGCTATTTGATCTCATGCCACCAAGGGATACATTGTTAACCCCACTTCACCGATAACTGAGGCTCAGAGAGGTCAAGTAACTCACCCACTGTGACACAGCGGGTTTGTGGCAGAGCAAGGATGTGGCCCCTGGTCAGTGCTCTCCAGGTTCAGTGTTTTTACTCTCACAGGGAGTTTTCCTCAGACTCTCACGTTCTAGCACCTGAGGGCAGGAAAGGTGTGTTCTGAGTTGAACATTCAGAGGACATGCAATGATGTCTGGTGGCAGAGGGGTTAATTACAATGGGTTTAATCAAAGTTTGTCATTCAATCAGCAAGTTGTGTCAGAGTGTCTGGGGGTGCTGGGGGCAGGGATAGGTCTATTCTGTTCACTGCTATGTTCAGGGACCTGTTTCTGGCACGTAGTACATGCTCGTTAAATGCCACGGACGATTGTCCATTCAAATAACAACACAATAAAGCAAATAATACTAGCTAACATTATAGAGTGCCTGCCACAAGCCAGTTGCCTCAGGGAGTCTCCAGGATAGTTGAGGAGAAACATAACACTCTTGACAAGGACTACAACATGGGGTTTTACACCAAAACAGTGTCTATGTTAAGGCTGTGAGAACGCCAAAGAAAGAAAGATGATGGGCATAAACCCTGATCCTTCCTACAGTGCTGGAGGCTGTGCCAGCCGCTGTCACCATTACGACCCGAACACACTGACTGCCAAAGCACACAGACCCGAACTCTCCATCTGCATCCATGGTTCTGCCTGTTCAGATCACATCTGGATACTTTGGTCGCCTCTCCAGACTGAATAACCAGTATGCTGCGGGCTGGAAGATGAAGAGCTGTGGAAACTGGTCATGCCCAGCGTGCAGAAGAGAAAGGAGGGCCATCTTTAACACCCGACATACGGGCCAGTGGGCAACAGCCCTGGGTGTCCCCGAGGAAGCCTGCTGCAAGTGGCGGGGCTATCCGGTGAGGGCCCTGCAGAGAAGCAGGAAGCCCAGTGGGCTGCCTCTCCAGCAGGGTCCTAAGGAGCCCTTACTCTCTACAGCTGCGGTCCTCCATCCCCGGGCCATGACAGACTGAGCAGTCCTTGGCCTGCCTGCAGCAGGGCTGCATAGCAGGAGGTGAGCAGCGGCAAGCGAGCGCAGCTTCATCAGTATTTACAGCTGCTCCCCATCGCTCGCCACCCGTCACCCCCACCTGGTCCGTGGAAAAGTTGTCTTCCATAAAACTGGTCCCTGGTGCCAAAAAAGGTGGGGACTGCTGCTCTACGGCACATACTCCACACACTTGTTCACTTAACAGGTGTTTATTAACTGTCATCCAGGGCTCATTCCAGACTGGGGAAATAAAACATGGTCTGTACCCTCAGAGAGCACCAGTCCCTAGGGCAGGGAGCCAGCGCCTCAACTTGTGGCCTTGGGCTCCTTACTAAGCATCCAGTGGGCCCCGGCTCAGCCACTGCGGAAGGCTACTTTCTTTTTGTATTCTGCAGGGACCAGACAGACATATGGCGGATAATCGACCAATGCAGGCATTCCTGAAGGGAGGCTCCTAGAATCAGAGTGCCAGCCAAGTCAGTACTGCACAGGGGCCAAGTGGGGCTGGGTCCCAGACAGAGTCATCTGCATGTGTCCCTCCAGCCACCCACGTCCCCAGAAGCCCAGACAGGCCGTGGCCACGGTTTCTTCAGGTCTTGCTCCCACAGCCACGGGTTGATCTTCTCTGGCTGTAAATTGGTCACGGCCGGAGTGTGAAAGGATGTCCTGCAATCCCAAATTCCACAATGGCTGTTATCTTCTGTTCCCTCCAAGGCTCCTCCGTCTGCAGGAACGGTTGTGGTCCGGCGAGTGTGGCACTCTTGAGCACTGCTCCAAAGAGGCGCAGCGCGGAGGCAGAGCTCATTCTGTGGCCTCATTCTGTGTCCGTTCAATGCACTGTTCGAGGCTATGATAGATTCACATACATACACTTTTTATTTTTTATTGTGAAATAAGAGTTATGCAGAAAAATACACAAAACCTATGTTCAGTTTAACAAATAACCACAAAGCAAATCTCTGTATCACCACTACCCATGTCGAGAGATAAAACAATGCCAGCACCCCCAAAGACCCCCAAGTTCCCCTACAAATCACAACCCCCACCCTCCCCTGTGGTCATGACCAAATTGACAATTGTGATGACTTTTGTGCTTTTCTTTTTTATAGTTTTACTTCCTCTGCATATATCCTTAACAATATAGTCCAATATTGCCAGTTGTTAAACTTTTTATAAAAGGTATTATATTGTATGCATTCTGTATGTTTTGCTTAGCATTATGTTGATGAGCCGTTCAGTGCTACTATCCAATTATCACAATGTTTCAGTTGCTTACAAGTCACTGTAGTTCATTCATTTTCACTGCAGGAAAGCTCACAATGTATTTGTACTCTCTACTGTTGATGGGCCGTGGACTCCTCCTGGCGCTGTGTGAATATTCCGGTGCACACGCTAAAGTGCGGTGAGAGCAGACTCTGAGGAGTGGGACCCCTGGGTTACAGGGTATATGCACTTTCATCTTCACCGGATCATTTATATACTTTCTTAATCCTGAGAGTGTTTCTCAGAGAAACAGTGCTGTAACACCAGGTGTCCAGGTAGAGGAAATGAGGTATGTTTGCCCTTACAGTGTGACCTTCCACCTCTGTCTGCAGAACCTCATCCCTTCCAGCCCAGCCAGCCTGTTCCCTGGTACCCACAGGCTGGGGCCCCTTGGGAGCAGGCTCCTCTCTGGCCTCCCCACCTTGCAGTCAGTGAGGGTAGGAGGAGGCTGAGAAAGAGGAAGTAGAAACCAAATACGAAGACACAGAGAAGTCCAGCTCACAAACCTCAACGTCTCAGCAGCACACTCCACAAGAGAGGAACGTGCGAACCGCTTGTGGAGCATGACTTGGGGGCACTAAGGCCACCAGGGCCAAGGTATGCTACTGGACAAGCCAGCACTTTGCACAAAAGTCACTCCATGCAGTCCTGATCCCAGCTGCCTGAGGCCTGGCATCATCATCACCATGTCGCAAAATGACAGCGAGCTGCAGACATCGAGTGTCTGGCAGTACAGTGCGATGGTTAATAGCAGGGGGTCTGGGCCTGTTTAAATCGGGTTTAAATTGTGACTTCCTCACTTTATTAGCGGTGTAACCTTGGGCCAGTTACCTGACTTCCCTTAGTGTCAGTTTCTGCACCTGTAAAATGGGGCTAACTAGCTCACCCGGTTGTTGAGAGAGTTAAAAGATACAATGTGTAGAAGCAGCTTAGCCGAGTGCCTGGGAAAAAGGAAGAACAAGTGGAACTAAAACGAGCAGAACCATGCAATGGTAACCACGGTGGAGTCCGAGGCCGACAGCTAGGGAGTAGGGGTGGGAGCTCCCCTGGGCAAGCTGGGACCAGGCCATCAAGCTGAGTGAGGACTCAGTCAGTGGAGCACGGGCCAGGCGGACTCTGAAACTTGGGCACCCAGGCAGTCCTGCCCCACTGCCTGTCCACCTTTGTGCAGAGCTCTCTGCCTACCTGCGGCTGCTTCCAGGGCAGTAATTTCTGACAGAGGCACGTGGAAGCTTCAGCTCAGCTTCAGCGCTGGCTTTCGGGAGGCCGCACTGGCAGGCAGCAACAGTGGCAGCCAATGGGTAGCAAAGCCTGTTGCTAAGGTCACTGTGAACCTTATTTGGCGACATGGGGCTGACCCTGCATTCACCTCTGAGAACCCTGGGAAACGCCAACCACAGATGTGAAATATGAACATCTCAAAACCACAACTGCATTTCCTTTGAGAAAAGATTCAGCTCTCCTCCCATCCAGCTTGCTCTCTTGGGCTGGATGCCTTTTGCACGATGGCTCCCTACCTCAGGAGAGAAGAGCCTGGGCAGGAGCCCGTTTCCAACTAGTTCCGGGCAGGCCTGGGCAGGGGGAGGGCAGGGGCTAGTGTACAGGGGTCCCAGGACCCAGCAAGGACCTCAAAGGCTTCCATCCTCACCCTGGCAGCTGCCACCCCCTGCCCAGGCTTCCCGCACACCTGGAGGGCCTGTGCCTGGCCCGGCTTCCTGTGGCCTTGGGAGGCCGCCGTGTGAGGGAGATGCGCGGCCTGCACGGAGGAAGTGGGCTTGCCCAGGCCCTTGCCATCTGCACCGGCCACACTGCTTGGTGCAGCTGACAGCTCAAACGGTTGGCGGTTTCATTTTTCACCTCCCTTTGGTGCATCTTCTAGTTTAACATTAAATAAGTAAAACAGCTGCCCCACCCCAGACACATGTGGGAGAGAAGCTGCGCCTTCAGTATTTCCGAGATAATCTCACCACTCCTCACACTGCACAGCGCCTTCGAGTGCGGGAGCTGCGCTCTCACCTGCCACCGCGCTGGGTCCTCACAACTCTGGCTGTGGTAACGACAGCCACCAATGACTGGCCCGCACCAGGTGTCAGGAACACGGATTAACTCACAGAACTCAGTATAACTGTTCCCATTTTACAGAAGAGAAAATGAGGCAAAGAGAGATTTAGTAATTAGCTCAAGGTCACCCAGCCTGTGAATCACAGAGCTGGGATTTTATCCCAGAGAGCTTGGTTCCAAAGTCTGCCCTATGACTTCTGTGACATTGCCTCTCATGCACAAGCACGAGAACAGGAGCTATTCACAGACGAGCCGGTGAGGCTGAGAAGACTGAGGGCTGGCGTGGGCCTGTAGTCAGAGCTGCTTCCTCAGCCCACATCTCCTCCCAGAGGACCGTCCACCAGCGTCCTTCATTTGCCCACCCCTGCTTTAAAAATCACGTCACGCACCCAACCCCAGCTTGTCTCCTCCTGACCCTCAGGCCAAAAGTAGCCTTTCTTTTTTTGGGTGGTCCAGGGAGCCCAGTGCCCCTGCCTATCTGGAAGAGGCTATGTGAAGCCCACCTGTGCAGGTAAGGGGGGCAAAGCCGGGGCCGTGCAGAACGTGCCACAGGGACACAGCCCCTGCCCCCGGCAGCTCCTCCACCAAGCCCGCAGCCCTCAGGAACTGCCTGCACACACTGCGGACGCTCAGAGCATCCCGCAGTCTGGGGTTTTGGTATTGCGGGCAGCAAAGCGGGGCATCTGTCCAAGCATCCTCAAAGAAAGGTTCCTGGGTGGCTGAGGTGGCATGTGGACACTGGAGCCCGGATGCAGACCCCTTGCGGGAGCACCATCCTTCTCTTGGGCTCTCCAGGCTGCCCTCACGCACCAACACATGGGCACCTACCGCACGCCAGGCGCTATTCCAGGCCCTGGGGACAAGCAGTGAACAGCACAGACCAGGTTCCAGGCCTCACAGTTTCATGAGGGAGACAGACATTAGGCAAATAACCACACAAATCTCTGAAAAATACAAGTGCTGTGACACGGCGCAACTTCAGGGCACTTAACCTAAGAAAGAGTGTGCAGGATTGGGGGGCTTGGGCAGCTGTTCCCAAGGAAGAGACATTTCAGATGAGCAAGGGCAGGGCGGAGCCAGCAGGGGGGCCAGTTCTTGGTTCCCCCCACTGCCCTCCTCCCCTGAATTCCAGGCCCTTCGGGAAATCTGCTGCTTCTATAAATGCTGCTTTGCTGGTATCGTCAAAGTTGGCCCAAAGTGGTGCCTTTGCGGGCAGCTGCTGACAGCATTTGCGGCCGGGTGAGCACGAACCCGTACGTGTGGGGGGAGGAGAGAACCAGAGGAGAGAGGAGTCTAGGGTTTGATCTTTGACCCTCAGGTAGACTCAGACTGTTTGAGAAAGCACCTCCTGTCCTCATCCAAGTCCTCAGTGTGTGTGGGGGAGCCCAGCCGGCCAAGGGGGGAAAGCATCTGGTATAAAATGGTCCAGATTAATGAATGGGTAGCCAGGCCCCCTGACCCCAAATTATCACTGAAAGGAGTTTTTCGACATAAGTATAAAATTGGCTTTTCCTGGAGAGGAAGTCTCCCCAGGGCTGACAGCAAGCTCGCCACCCCTCCCCACCAGGCTGCAGACTGGCCACCTTGTGCCTTTACTGAAATGCCCACACCCCACCCCACCCACTCCCTTCTTCCCAGGGGACTCTCCCTGTGGAAAGGAAACTCCGGCACTCAGGGGCACGAGGCTACGATTTCCAGTTTCATTTTCCAGTTTCAATTCAGAAGCAGCTCTGCCAGCTTCCACTCCCTGTGCCCCAAGGCACCGCAGAGGAGCTGAGGGCAGGGGAAGTGCTCCAGCCGGCACCCTGCTTCCTGGGCACTCTCAGAGGGCGGGCAGGGGCAGAGCCCACTGTCGGAGGCTGTTAAAACGCAGATTCCTGGCTCTCTGGTCACTGAGCCTGTAGGTTTGGGCGCTTTGGTGATTCTGGTGTGCTCTATGGACCACGCTATGGCCGTCACGGCGTTAGAGACCATCGGAACAGCCAGAACACACTGGAGCATGGCCTCGTCCTTCTCCTCTTTGTTTAGCACTCCCTGCCCCTCCCCTGCCTGGTGCTGGACACATCTCAGATGTCCTTGGGACTTGAGGTCTGCAGGAAGTCCAAGCCATGGTCTTCGTACAGGCTTCTCTCTTCCCCACGCTCCAAATTTCTCTTTTAAGTTCACAATTTGCAACAGGCATTAATAGAAACAAAACAAGAAAGAAAAATTCTACGAAACCCCTTAGGTCCTTTTGTTCTGTCCATTGCTCTATGTATTGGCAATTTTTAGCCCAATTCCAAAGGGATGTAAGGACGTTTAAGTCTTTTTTCCCTCTGTGTGTGACTGCACGTGTGAGAGTGTGTAGGGCTGGGTCTCCCAACGTACTTTTGCCCCGGTTTGATCTTGGAGGGAGCAGGTGGGCAGGTCCCCGAGCCTGGCAGATGCAGACCTTTCCTAATCTCTAGGGCAAATTTGTTCTTCAGTGTTTCTAGTATCAGTTTTTGATCAATCATTAATCAAAGTTGCAATAAAAAGATAATCTCAGGACTGGGCTGTAAAGGTCCTGGCTGCAACCTTACAAAACCTTTCTGTGGAGGCCTCAGAGCCAGGAGAAAAGGGCTGTGTGTCCGTAGCTGGATTTGAAGGCAAATGAAACACTGTCCGCCTCTACTCAGTGGGCATGAACATGAACCTTGGCCACCTGAGTGGCTGTGGCCTCCTGCTTCACCTCTCCCTGCCAACAAACTAGAGATGCCCTGGCTCCTGGACCAGGTAGAAAATCTAGGGAAGGAGGCGGTAGCTGGGCCCAAATGTGGGGGCCTGGGGTCCCTCCAGAGGGTGTGACAGCTGCAGCACGGCTCCGGGGCCACGCCTATTGCAGCGGAGGCAGGCAGCCCCCGGGACTGCAGAGCCCCTGTGGTGGAGGGATCTACTACCTCTGGTGGCCTGGGTCACTGCTGTTGACCTGCTGCCCCACAGGGCAGACAGTTCCTGAGACGAGGAGGCACCCTTCTCCTGAGAGGAGCAGAGGAAGCAGCCGCTCCTCCCCGGGTCCCAGCAGGGGTCAGAGGCTGTGCAGCCCTCACTCCTTTCCACGCAAGGGAGAGGGTGGATCTGTTCCTTGGGCATGAAGTCACAGCCTCCCAACAGCCTGAAGAAGCAGGATCTAAGAGGCAGAATCAACAGGGACAATGTAAGGCCCAGCACCAGGTTCAAGAAGCAAGAGGACCAAGGTGGGGGGCTGGTGGGGCGAACTTGAGCCCAGCACAGCTCAGACCAACAGACTGAGGGAGTCCAGAGCGCTGCTGTGCTCACTTGGCCACTGCTGAGTGCAGTATCTTAGAAGGGGTGAGGGGCGCTTGCTTTTCTCTCCAACCCCTTCCGGCATATTACTGGGCCCACTCTGGGTACCACGTTTTTAGACACGTAAAAGAAACGCGCATTTTCAGAGAAGTGCAACCCTGGAGGCCCAGGGGAGTGAAATCAGCCATGAAAACTTGTTCAAAGGATTGATGTCCAGAACAGGGATAGACTTGCTCCGGATGGCTCCAGGGGAGGGAGCAGCAGTGGGAATAGATGAGATGTAGAAGTGAGGAGGCTCTCGCGTAAGTCGAATGTGGCCTCTTGAGAGGCACATGCATGCACACACACACACATGCATGCACACATGCATACGCACTCACACACGTGTGCACACATGCGCGCACATGCACACACGCATGCACATGTGCACAGGCGCACACAAGCATGCACACACATGCACACACACGCACGTGTGCACAGGCGCACACACGCATGCACACATGCATATACACGCCCACACACAGGCACACACGCACACACACGTGCACAGGCACACACGTGCATACATGCACACTGTTTTGAGAGAGAGAATAAGAATGAAAAGATACGCACTGAAATTTTAACAGTGGCTGTCTATACCTGGTGATTGCAAACGATTTTAATGTCCTTCCTTTTGTACTTTGCAATATTTTCTAAAATCTCTATAATACACCGAAATTATTTTTTTTATTACGGTAAAATATACATGAAAGGCGCCATTTTAACTGTTTTAAATGAACTGCTCTGTGGTATTAAGTACATGACACTGTTGTGCAGCCGTCACCACCGTCCCTCTCCAGAGCTTTTCATCATCCTCAACATGAACTCTGCGCCCATCAAACAGTACCTTCCTGTTCCCCTGTCCTTCCGGCCCCTGGTGCCACCACCATTCCATTTTTTGTCTATATGAACTGACTACTCTCGACACCTCATATAAGTGAAATCATACAATGTTTGTCCTTGTGTGTCTGGCTTATGTCCCTTAGCATAATGTCTTCAAGGTTCATCCGTGTTGTAGCATGTGTTAGAATTTCATTCCTTTTTAAAGCTGAACAGTGTTCCATCGTATGTGTGTACCACATTTTATTTCTCCATTCATCTGCCAATAGATATTTGGGTGTTTCCACCTCTTGGCTCTTGTGAACAATGCTGCTCCAAACACTGGTGTACAGACAGTACTTTCAGTCTCTGCTTTCAGCTCTTTGGGGTACATTCCCAGAAGAGGAACTGCTGGATCATACGATAACTAATTTTTTGAGGAATAGCCACACTGTTTTCCACAGTGGCTGCACCATTTTACATTCCTACCAGCAATGCACAGAGGTTCCCATTTCTTCACATCCTTGCCAACACTTGCTATTTTCTGGGGTTTTTTTGCTGTTGTTGTTTAAATAAATAATAGCCATCCTAAAGGATGTGATGTGGTATCTTATTTACTGTGGTTCTGATCTATATTTCTCTAATCCAAATTACTTTTTAAAATCCAATTCTATCTGAATCAAATCCTTTGTCTTTTTTTCCTCAATAATATGGACCTTCGCCCTTTTTCCCCTTTTTTGCATTATTTTTTAAAAGTTGTGATTAAAGTACACATATAAAATTTACCATCTTAACCATTTTAAAGTGTACGGTTCACTATTAAGTGTATTCACATTGTTGTGCCCTAGCCCAAATACCTTTTATAACGAGAAAAATAAACAAAAGGCTATCTGCAAAAAAAAAGAAAAGAAAGAAAGTAGGGAGTTCTCAGCCCCTGGAGATGTTCACACGCAGGTGGTTGTCACAATCTTGGTGGGGACTGTTACTCATCTATTGAGCATCTCCACTGGGCTGGGCTCTGTGCCAGGCAGGGGCTCTGGGGCGAGTGTGGCCTGGTGGGGACCAGCTATACCCAAGGGCTGTCGTGGACACAGAGGCACGCCCTGTTGTGTGGCGTCAGGAAGGGGGCATAGATGGCATGGCACAGGAGCTCAGGTTTGAAGGATGAGCAGACGTTTGCAGCTGCACAAGTGCAAAGAAAGGAACCGCACTGCTGTTGGGCTGTGGCAGCACATGTCGTAACTGCCATTACATAAACATTTTGAAATGATTTATGTCCGTCTTCCCTACTTGATTATGAGCTTCATGAGAGCAGACCTGGTGGTCTCATTCACCACCGAATCCCCACCATGCCCAGCACAGGCAATTGTAAGGGAAACATTTGCTGAATAAATGAGCTGGGATGAGGGAGAGAGAGGCAACGTCTCTTTCCAAGTCTTGGCTATGAGAGACAGACGGCGTGGCTGTGGTCCCCGAGGAAGCAGCACATGGGCGACGGAGCCGGCAGGAGCCAGTGGAGAAGGAAAGTTTGAAGACCCAGGTGGAGAGAGTGGGAGGGCCTGATTGCTGGGAAGGGGCCTCTGAAGAAAGGGTGGGGGGCTGGGATGCAGGCTTAGTGGAAGGAGAGGATGCTCTCTTTTAATGAGACTCAGATGGCCAATGTGAAAATGAGAAAATACTGACTGTTGGCAAGAGTATGAAGCACCTTACATGTAGGACCCTCCTACGTCGCAGGAGGCAGTGTTCTTCCCGTTATTGTTCCAGGTTCAGACAGCACTCGGGTGCTGGTTGGTGCAGGCTACCATTTAGGCCAATCAGGGGAACCCCAACTTCTACACTCGGATTATCAGAAACGAGGTGCTCTATGCCCACAGCAATTTCCAAGATGGGCCTGAATCCATAGGACATGGCTCTACGCAGAGTCTAGTGTTGGCTCTGTGCCCACCAGCCTCCAAAATGTCAACTTTGCCCACGTGCCTCCTTTTCCCTCCTCTTGTGCCGTGCAGCTGGCAGGACTTCTGTCACTAGAAGGCAGACCCTGTTCTTTCTAAAGAGCACACAGGATAGGTACTGATGAGCTGGCGCCTCTCGCTGAGCTCAGGGAACTGCAGTGACCTCCACCAGGGTGCTCGGGGCCCACCGTAGCTGTGGCTGAGCAGCCTCTGTGCACTTACCCACTCCAGGCACCAGCACGCCAGCCCCCGACCAGGGGTCCAGCTCCAACTCGCTGTGCGGAGCCCCCTGCCCACCCAGCACGCGGCGTATGCCAGCACAGCGCCCACACCGCCGCTACACCGCCGCTCGGCGTGACATCTGCACAGCTCAAGGACGAGGGAAGGGAATGCTGGCTCTGCGTGTGGTCTGTATGTTTACTGCGTAATCCTTCTCAAGGTGGAGGAGACCATCAGTGAGTCACCAAGTGGCATGTCACTCACTGGGGGGCAGCACAGAGAAGTGCCCAGCAGCCCCTGGGATGCGATGAGCACAGATGACACAACAGGGACTCAATCAAGGCAGGATGTCATCAGAAACCACAGCGTGGATAATACTTTCATTCTAGGTTCCGCCCAGCTCAGGAGTGAGGGCTCCCGAGGGCTGGTGAATGGCCAGGGAGGGGCCCGGAGCAGGAGCCCCAAGGTGGGCTGCAGAGTCTGCCACAGATGACAGAGGAGGCCATTACAGGTGAGAGAAACGACCGGGACCCAGATGCAGACTACAGAACTCGAGAGCTGGCCAGGCCTGGACCACGCAGGAGAGCCCACTAGCTGCCTCCCCACCCAGGACAAAGGCCACAGACAGCAGGCCTCCCTCAGCCCCACCCAGGTCCCCAGAACACATGCTCTACTGTCCCCATCCTGACCACAACCCCCCTATGAGCTGTGTCCCATTCACGCTGGCCTAGAAACTGGGAAGTACCTGGCATGGGGCCCTCCACTTCCCCACATGATTGCCTGGAGCTCCGGGGAGACCAGCAAAGGGCCATTTTTGTGGTCAGAAAATGTCTGTGGCAGCTGGGGACAGCACAGCCCTTCCTGGACCCTCTGAAGAAGAGGTCACATTCCTAAAGATTCTCAACTGCCAGCTCCAATTTCTTGCTTCTGGTAGGCTCATCTTAGCAGCTGGGGGGGGGGGGGGGGGGGGGAGACTGTCTTTCCCCAGGTCAATGAGGTCTTCTAAGATCCAAAATGCTCTAAGTTCAAGGGCAGAACACCGAGAAAGGCAATCGCAGATGCCATTATAACTTGTGGTTTAGTTCAGTGGGTTTCAACCTTGGCTGCATATTAGAATTATTAATACCTGGGGAACTTTAAAAAAATACTCATGTCCAAATACTTCAACAGGCACTTTGCAAAGAGAAGATCTGAATGGCTTATATCATATTAAAATGTGCTCAATTATATTAGTCATCAGGGAAATGCAAATTAAAACCACATTGTGATACTACTATATACCCACCAGAATGGCTAACAATGAAAAAGGTAGAAAATACCAATTGTTGGCAAAGATGTGAAACAACCAGGACTCTCATACATTGCTGGAGGGAGTGTAAACTGGTACAGCCACTGCAGAAAATCATCTGGCATGAGATACAACAGCTGAACACACTCATATCTGTACTTGCCCAGCAATTCCACTTCTAGGTATATACCCAACAGAAACGCATATGAACGTGCTCCAAAAGATAAACACACCAGAGTGGTCAAAGCAGTAGTAGTCATAATAGCTCCACACTGTAAACAACAAGCCCAACAGCCATCAAGAGTAGAATAGGTAAATTGAGGAATATCCATATAGGAGAATACAACATAGCAATAAGAAAGAACAAACTACAGTTAAAAGTAGCAGTTTGGACGAATCATCTCACAAACACAATGCTGAGTGGAAGAAGCCAGACACGAAAGGTATATACACTGCGTGATTCCATTCATGTGATATAAGTCTGAGAACAGGCACAACTAACCCACACCGTCAGAATCCAGAAGGGAGGTTAGCCTTTGGAGCCAGGCGGTGACTGGAAGGGTCCGGGGGTCACTGATAATGTTCAGTTTCTCGATCTGGATGCCGGTTATCTGGGGTGAGTTTACTTTGTGAAAGTTCACTGAGGTTTATACTTAGGGTTTGTGCTCTTTTTTTTTTGGCATGTATGTCATCTATAGTAAAAACTTAAAAATGTTTTGAAACCCTCATAAATGCAGTCAGAATCTTTGGGGTGGGGGGAAGGTCCAGGTATCAATATTTTTTAACAACCCAGATGACTGTAACGTGCAGCCAGGATTGAAAGTCACTGGTTTACTATCCTGGGAAAAGCAGATCCACTCGAATGCCTCCAGTGGTCCTGGCAGAGGCCACTTCCAGCTCGGTGCAGTGAGACGCTGGGGTGGGGAGACGTCCACCTCTGCTGACGTGCACAGGCAGAGGGGTATTGCAGCACGCTGTGGTAATGTGTTTCTTCCTGGGCAGTGTCTGTTGAAAACTGGTTGCATCAGTTTGTAATGGCAACAAGGTGGGCCCCGCCCCGCCCTGCCCCAGGGAAGGCGATCACTGGGCACAGCTGCTACAGGGTCATCTGTGGAGGTGTGGCACTGGGCTTCCCAGGGGCTGCCATGCAGGACAGTGGCACTATTGAGGCTCTGACAACCTCAGTGGGGTGGGGAGCAGATCTGACTCAGAGTGTCTATATGTGTGGACAGCAGCCAGCTCTGTGTTCCAGATGATGCTTACTCCTGGCCCAGTATCCGGATTAGGAATTTATAACATCTTGCTGAGGACCACGTTGGGCTCAGCTCTAAGTGCTAGGGCTGAGACTTTTCCTTCCTCTCTGTGTGGTTAGTGGCAGCCTCCCCAGCAGTGGCTGACCTCCAGCATACTCTGGTCAAACTGCAGGCAGCTTGGACAGGAAAAGACAGGACGTGGGGCTTACACACAGGTGTTCCACCCACCTGGGCCCCAACCACCCTCCCAGAATCTCACAGACCGTGAACCTGCCTGCTGTGGAAGGGGCAGTGCAGAGAGGCCTCAATAAGCTCCCCCGGCTCTCTGGGACCTCTGCCACCAATAGTGAGTGGCGCTGAGCTGCAGGCTGGGTCTTCAGGTGGTGTCCCTGCACGTCTGCCTTGCAGCGTGGCGTCTATAGAGCAAGAGTGAACAGGAAGGGGCCTGGGGCCTCCTACAGCTCTGCTGGGCAGGGACGCTGGGGGCCTCAGCTAGGTTCCCTTGGCCAAAGGAAACAGAGTGGCGTGGGCTGCAAGAGGACAAGCTGAACTGATAAAGCTATATCACTCAAGGGTAGCCATGTTAAAAAAAAGTCCCTAGAGTTAAAATAATCAAGAATAAGGCAGGTGGGGCAACTCTCCTGATTCTCTGGCTCCCCCGGGCCTTTCCCACCTGTCTGGTAGGGCTGGGGGTCCACAGGGGTGGGCCAGAGAGAGGCCTGGCCCTGAGGAGTCTGCCTGTGTCGCCCCTGGCTGGGACCTTGGCCCCCATGTGCCACCTCACCTCCCTGTCTGTGAAATGCCACAGTGGCAGCCCTTGCCAGCCAGATGACACGACCCCTTCCTGTTGTTGTCTTCATGAAGAATTTATGAAATGTTTCCTTTTCCTGCTTCAGTAAATGGGTGACCAGGAGGAGTTCTTGATTGTATTTTTTCCCTAGAGATATGTGTGCTTCGAAGAAGTACGCAAATTAAACAAAAATGAGGGCTGAGTGGGGCCAGAGAACGAGGAGCAAGAGAATCCAGGGAGTGTCCCGGCAGGAGAGTGGGCAGGCTGAGCGCAGCGTGGCACAGGGGCTGGGCTCCTGGCTGCTCCTGGTGGGTGTGAGGACAAGGCCGGGGCCTCTCTGGGCTCCAGTGTGTCCTCATCCTGGTGGACCGACAAGCACGTGGTGCTCCCCTGAGCACAAGCATCACAGGGAAACACATAGGTGGGGCGGGTCCCACCTGAGGGGCTGCTAATGTCAGGCCTGAGGGAGTCCAAACATTCAGCTTTACCTTCCAGACGCAGCAAGGATCTGTTATCCAGGACAGTATTTAATCCTTTTGTGAAACTGTTGATGCTTTCCAGCCTGTCACATAACTTCTGAAAGTCATCATAATTTCTCACTCCTGGTTTCCCTTTATTTACATGCATATTTTCCTTCTCAAACACTCTAGTAAGTAATTTTTTCCCTTATGGAGAAGTCACTAATCCACTGTCCTCTATTATGTGTATTCCAGTTAAAAACTTGGCCGTGAACAATAGCAAAAAAAGCCCTTGAGTAGCCTAGAAATGTCACAAAGCTCACCTCCAGGACTCCTAGGAGAGTCTCCCAAGGCTCACTCACGGAGTATTTACTCTCGTTTTAGATGCAAATCAGAAAAGGCTCCTGTATGGCTCAGAGTCCCAGTGGGCACACGTGCACACCCCACTGGTGACTGGAGAGTTTAGGGAAGGGACTATCTACAGAGGGGTGAGTAGGATTAAGGGAAGCCCACATGGGAAGGTGAAGCACCCTGGAGCCAGCAATAGTGGGAGCTGTGACTGTCACCTCTCCACCAAGGAAGGAAGGAGGGCATCACTGGAACCCAGAGAGAGCTATACGGGGGTCTGCCAACAGGAGCCGTGGATTTGGGGTGCGCAACAGACACTGCTGACCTGAGGCCTGGCAAGGGAGGGAGCTTGGGGAATAAAGTACCCCAACATCACCCTCTTGCCACCCTCCAACCCCTGTGGGGTCTTCCGATGGCCAAACCCAACAGGAAGCAGGAAGACGTGGAGCCTGGTTGATCCCACCCACCAAGGCCAACTCCTGGGAGGTGTGGGGAAGACCAACAGGAACAGAGCTGGGTGGGGCAGGGCGGAGAATGCTCTGCAAAGTCCTCTGGGTCAGCCATTGGAAAAGAGCAAACTAGAAGGTGATGTGCTGTAACACAGAACCCTCCCCACGAACACAGGAGACGAGAGGCAGCAGAGACAGAGACAACTGTGAAGAAAGGTTTAAGGAATTCCTGCACAATGACCAGGGCCCATCACGGAGGAGGGACAAATAGTTCCACTTAGCTTGATAATTCCAAGGTAAACACGTATGTTCGTAAAGATGACTTGGAATTATCAACAAAAGGTTAAGTGGGGCCACTGTACTGCTTACGAGAGCTGTCACAGGGCCGGGAAGGTTATAACACAGTTCAGAGACACATCCGTCCAAAAGAGGTATGGCAGGGCTTCCAGTTAGACACGTCAGGTTATTCACATGTCCCAATCTCCTTTCTCTCTCGAAACACCATGAAAATGCCAGTCAAGAAATCAAATGGTGTAAACCCTCAAAGGCAAAGAGATGGTAAAGGAGACATGAGTGGCTGAGAGGTTTCTACAAACTCCTGGAAGCTGGAAGGCAGGTAGGGAAACGGTGGCTGACGTGGAGGAAGCGAGTCTCCTAAGGGCCTGCAGAGGGGCACGCTGAGGGCCCTGGAGGAGAAGAGGTGCTACAGACAGACGGTGGGGCAAGGCACAGGAGCCAGTGGGGTAATCAACAAGGCACCTGGCTGAAATCCTGCCCAGATCCTACCCCAACACCCCGCCCCACACAGCCCGAGACAAAGGCACTGAACAGAAGACTCAGGCTGGAGGGGAGGCAGATAAATACAGGGATGAAAACAGGAGGATGAGGGTAAAGTCTGAAGAGTGAACAGTGGGACTCAGTGTCCCACCCACTCACCTTGCCCTGCCCCAGGTATCTATCACCTTGGATAGGAGTGTGGTGAATTTAAAACATGGTTGCAAATTCTTTGACACTTCTTCCACTGAGATGTGGGTCTGCATCTCCTCCTCTGAAGCTGAGTGGGCTTGTGACTATAGCATGTGACTCCCAAGGCCGGGCCACAGGCAGCCACACAGCTTCCATCTGTTTGGCCAGAACACTCACACTGGAGACCTGAGCTACCTGTAGGAGGCCAACGACCAAGCCGTTGTGCTAGAGAGGCCATATGTGGTCTCTCCAGCCAACAGTCCCAGCTGAGCCTGGCCGTGCAGCTCTCCCTGATGAGTAAGAACAATCTTGGAATTGGGTCCTTCAGCCCCAGCTATCCCAGTCACTCTCCGTCATCCCAGTCATCCCAGCTGATGCCCCAGACATTGCAGAGCCACGAAGAGCTGTGCCCTTCGATTCCCTGACTTGCAGCATAATAAAAAAATGTTTGTCTTATGCTGCCAAGTTTTGGGTGGTTTGTTACGCAGCAACAGACAACTGGAACAAGGAGTTAGAATGCTTCTCTTGAGAAGCTGAATGGCTCCAGAATAGTGGTTATTAACAGGGTGACTTTGCCCCCAGGGGACATTTGGCGATGCTTAGAGACACTTTTGGTTATCACAACTTTGGGAGGGGGGTTGCTACTGACATCTCGTGAGTAGAAGTCAGTGACGCTGCTAAACATTCTACAAAGCACAAGACAGCCCCTGACAACAAGGAATTATTTGGCCCAGTACGTCCCTAGTGCCAAGGTTGAGAAACCTAGCTCGAGAAAAAAGATGCTGACATTCAAGGCCTGTGAATGAAAAGACTGGCTTGCTCCTTTAGTGAAGCCCCAGCTGATAAATTCTCCCAGAGCAAACACAGTTTAGTTCATCTTTTATTGCTGTTACAAGCATCAACAGACAGCCAAGACATTAGGTATTTAAGGAAAGCCTCCAACATGGAAGAGGGCGAGAAGAGAGAGAAGAACAGAAGAAGCCAGGTAGAAGCAAAGTCAAAATAGAGAAAAGAAGAATATTAAGACAAAAGAGACATTCATGAAAATAAATAGTACCTCAAGAGGGATAAGAGGGAGATAGTGTATGTACAAAACAAGAATGTGGTGTTATAGAAAAAGAACAATCAGAACAAGAATGAGTACTTGGATATTAAAAACATGAATGCCAATTTTTTTTTTCAAAAATCAGCAGAAGAGTTGGAGCAGGAAGTCAATGAAGATTTCCCAAGAAAGACCAAAAAGGCAAAGAGATGGAAAACAGGAGAGAAAAATGTAAGAAAATTAGAAGATTAATCCAAGATGATCTAACAGATAAAATAGAGGAGAGAAAATTATTAAAGAAATAATACAAGAAAATTTCCAGAACTCAAGGACACTACTTAGTTCAGCATTGAAGACTATGTCCACGTTCACTATTGAGTTAACCACAAACCATGTTATGTTCTTACGGGGACAGTGGAGGGAGGAGAAGAGGGGGTGGTTCTGCAGGAGAGCTTAATCCTCATCTATCACGGTAAGTGTCCAAAATTGGTAGATCGAGAAATAACAACATAAATAGAAATAGGATCTAATAAAGGGTTGAAAGAGGCTATCTCTAGAGAGGGGGACTGAGAAAGATGGGGAGGGGATTTTTATTATGAACCTCTCAGTACAATTGATATACATATATATATATTTTAATTTTAGAATGTTATGGGGGTACAAACATTTCTGTTACATGTTATGACTTTGCCACATCCCAACCATGATTTGAGGCATCCCCCTTCCCCCCTACAACGCTCACCGCGTCCATTAGTTGTGAGTTTACCCACCCCCAAACCCCCAACCCCCAAAGAATATTACTACCGAGTGAGGACCTTAGTGTTGATCAGTCAGTGCCAGTTTGATGGCGAGTACAAGTGGTGCCTATTTTTCCATTCTTGTGATACCTCACTTCAGAGGATGGGCTCAAGCTCTATTCAGGAAAATACAAGAGGTGCTAGATCACCATCATTTTTTGTAATTGAGTACAGAATGGGAGAAAATATTTGCTTTCTACACATCCAATAAAGGGCTGATAACAAGAATCTATCTAGAACTCAAAAAAATCAACAAGAAAAAAATCAAACAACCCCATCAATAAATGGGCAAAGGACATGAACAGAAACTTTTCAAAAGAAGACAGAACAATGGCCAGCAAACATAAAAAAATGCTCAACATCTCTAACAATTGACATTTAAACCACATGTGTGCTTTAAGTTTTATATTGTTTTTGATTGACACATAATAATGGTACATATTTATGTGGTGCAGTGTGATGTTTTGATACATATATACATCGTGTAATGACCAGATCAGGGTAATTAGCATATCCATCACCTTAAACACTTGCCATTTCTTTGTGATGACATTTTCAAAATCCTCTCTTCGAGCTATTTTGAATGTGTGTATTATTTTGATAAATTTAATAAAATATAAATTAATTTCAAATGGGTACAATAAAAAATTGCAAAGTGATGAGATTAAATTTGATTATTTGGAAAGTTCACCTATGCGGATGAGCCATGCCCAAAACATTCTCGATGAGATGGGTGTGGTGGCTCATTCCAGCTACACAGCCCAGGCAGGCAGATTGCTTGGTCCCAAGAGTTTGGATCAAGCCTAGGCAACATAGCAAGATACTATCACACACAAAAAAACCCAAAGAGAAGAATGCTCGTGAACTGGCAGGAGTGGGCATAAACCTCATCGTGTGGAAGAGTTTCTCCCAATGTCGCCAGCCAGTGAGGCAGCTGGTGGGTAGGGGTGGGGAGGGAAGCCAGGCAGCTGGTCACTGTCTCCCTTCCGCAGCAGGCTGTATTTGCCTGGGAGACCCTGCTCTTGGGTGTGGACCCTACTGGGCTGCCAAAGAAGAGAGGTGCTAATCCTTTTAGGATGACTTCTGGGAATTCACTAGGATTCCCTGCCTTTCCTACTCCGGACATGGACAAAAGTGCTGGGTTTACTAAAGGTGGATGAGGCAGGCCCAGGGCTAGAGCCACAGGGCTCCCACCTGGATGTGCTGGAGGCGGGTTGTCTCAGCAGAGGAAGGAGGCTGCACAGGTCCATAATCCTCTGAAGCTGGGACATATGGGCCTTAGGTTACCAGAGCTCCTACCTGGAGCCCACCCAGGAAGTGCCAGCGAAGGGGGTGGGGAGACACACACACACGCTTGCTTTGGGCTCCAGCCCTCGGGTCCGACCTCCCTTTCTCTTCCTTCACCGCTGTCCTTCCTATGTCCTCTCCTCCCTGCATCTACCTCAGCTCTCCAGGGCCCTGCCCAGGGGCTACAGTGGACTTGCTTGCTGAATGCACTGCATGTTTTTAAAAAAACATTTCAAGCGGTTACTCGCTTTTTTTTTTACTGCACCATCATTATATAAGTAGTATATATTCCTTGCAGAAAAATGAGAAAATATTGAAAACCACTCATGATTCTACAGTAAAACCCCACTCCTGGTCTATGAATTTCCAGAATGTTTTCCAGCTCATACACAGGTTAAGAATACTGTCAATTCCGTGTCTTGCCCCAGCACCTGTCAGCTGAGCTGTCACTCGTGCTGGAGATGCCGCGGGCTTTAGCGTGTTCCCACCGCCAAGCTCTCCCAGCTTCAGTCGCCCTTTTACAGGCAGGAAAGAGGCTCAGGGAGGTCACGTCACTCGCCCGAGTTCCCAGGTTGGTGAAGCGACTACTCTGGATTTCAACTCTTCAGGCTGAGTCCAAAGCTACTTTCTTTGCATATTTTGTAAGATTTTTCTATTTTTAAAAAACGACACATCCAAATATCTCTCTTGTTAATAAATACACATCTACATCATTCTGCCTAATGACAGTCCCTTGTGGGGACGTGCCAGTTTTGAAGAGCCAATTCCTTTTGGTTGGGCTTTCAGATCTTTCCTTTTTTCCTATTATAAGCAATGCAATTACAACCATCTTTGAACAGACACCTCTGCACAGATGTGACCACTTCCTAAAATAAGTTCCGGACGCGCAGCTGCTCAGTCAGAGGCCGGACGTGTTTTTAGGAGCCGCCCCTTTCCCAGGCACAGCGGCAGCGCGTGCCGGTGCGCCCTCCACACACCCATTATTTGTGGAGTTTGCCACTTTTTAAAATTTGGACTGAGATTTAACACAGAATCAGAGAAGCCCTATGCTAGAAGGATCCTAGTATGTTTCTCTGGATCTGAGAACTGAACCAGGCAGAACTGAACCAGCCTCGCTAAAAGCAAAAGCCCTAGACCCTTCGCCTGGCCAGGCCGGACCTCCGAGCAAGTGGCGAGGGAGGCGTGGAGGCAGGTGAGGAAGGCAGAGCAGCAGCACCGTGCTGTGGGCCCTGACGGTGCCACATTTTCCCAAGGGAAGCACTCTTTTCCTGGGTCTACAGACCTCACAGCCATCTCTGATGACACTGAGCTGGCCCTGCTGTCCCAGGGTTCTCACTCGATCCAGGAAGTCAGCACAAACCCCCTGGGCCTTCACTTCGTCCAGCTGCCAACACTTCGAGCACCCTGGTCTTCCTTGAACACTTTTCAAGGCCTTTTAAGTTGGGAAGCACCAAACGAAACATAGTCTTATTGTTCTCTTACCTTGCTGCTGTCTTCCTCCAACAGGCTGTAAACTCTGGCACCTGCAGAAAAAAAAGGAAAGCAAAGGACTGAGGCAGAGCACTGAGGACGGGTCTCTGAGCAAAGCAGCCTGGATGGAAGCTGAGTGAGGAGAGCCGTCGGCGGCGGTGAGGTGGTGAGTTCTTCAGACGCCACCGAGGTGCGAGCTGGCTGCCTGCTGGCTTCCACCAGGGGCGTTCTCCACCGGGAGGATTTCTTGCTCTCTCAGCCCAACAGGCCTTAACAATGTTCCTCTCATGGCACAAACCCTGGTGCTCTTTCCACCCTGTCTCAAAGCCTTATGTGAACAGTAAGTGGTCCCTTCACTCAGGTACTCGGACATGTTTACTGAGCATCTACGAAATGCCAGGCACCGTCCTAGGGCTCTGGGGATGTGACAGTGGACAAAACAGATGCAAACCTCTGTCCTCACAGAGCTTACCATCTGCTGGGGGAGACCAACCACTAACAAAATAAATACATTAAAAATATACTAGTCAGAGGTGGTAAGTGCTATGGAGAAAAAATAAAGCAGGAGAAGTGGGTAGGGCGTGTTGGGGCAGGAGGAGGGAAGGAGTGTCGAAATTCAAAAAGTGTGTCCAGGGAAGGCCAGAGACCTGAGAAGAGAAATCATGAACAAAGACCTGAGAGAAGTGAGGACTGAGCATATGAACCCTGACAATTAATGAGGAAATGGCTTTCCAGGTGGAGGGAACAGCAAGGACAAAGGCCTGGAGGTGAGAGCCTGCCTGGCATGCTAAGATCAGCGAGGAGCGCAACGTGGTGGAGTCGAGTGAATGAGGGGGAAGGAAGAGAAGGGATCAGAGAGGAAGTGAGAGGCTCCAGAGTGTGCAGGGCATCCAACGGGGGCCCTTGTACGAACTTGGGCTTTGACTCTGAGATGGAGCCACTGGAGGGTTTCATACAGAGAAGTGACATGATGTGACCCACATTTTAATAGGATCACTCTGGATGCTGTTTTGAGAATAAAATGGGGAGGAAGGGCAGACCCAGTTAGGAGGTTACTGCAGAAACCTTGGTAAGAGACAATGGTGTCTTGGACCAGAGCAGTAGCATCTGAGATGTGGTCAGATTCTAGAAAGCAGAGCCAATAGGATTTGTTGAAGGACTGGAAGTGAGAGATAAAAAACAGAAGTCAAGGAGAATTCCCAGATTTTTGGCCTGAGCAACTGCGAGGATGGAACTCCCGTTTTTGGAGTTGTGGACGCCTGCTCACGGAGCCATTCAGGGTGGAAGATGAGGACTCAGTTTTGGACCTGTTAGGCGCGAGATGCATTTTAGACACTCACGTAGAGAGGCCTGTAGGCAGGTGGAGATGTGAGTCTGGAGTTCAGGGGAGGGGTCCAGGCTGGAAATGAAGATCTGCGGGTGCGCAGCACGTGGCTCTTCAAAGCCATCACAGGGGATCACCAGGAGGGGATGTCAGTAGAGAAGCTGTCCAAGGACTGAGCTCCAGCGATAGCTCAGCAAAAGAGACCAAGGACTAGCAAGTCAAACAGGAGGGAAACCAGGAGAAGGAGTTTCAAGGAGGATGTGATAGGTCAAGTGACATGAGGACAGAGAATTAACCATTGGGTTTGGCATCTTGGAGTCACGGGGATCCTCGTCAGGGCAGACTCGGCAGGATGGCTGGAGTGGGGACCTGGGTTGAGCAGGTCCACAGGGAGGAGCGGAAGCTGTGGGCTGGGAGGCCGAGTCGGCTGGCAGCAGCAGGGGGATGGGAAGAAAAGGTGCAAGGGACACTGAGATAAATTGGTTCTGCCTTCACTTTCCTTGTTTATAAAATGAAAAGCACAAAGCTGGCATTTCCACAACACCTGTAAGTGGCCATGGCTGTTACTAAGGCTGGGCCATGTCCTCTAGGTTGCTGAGCTTCACCCATTTCTGGTCCTAACAACCAGCTCTCTGCCTGTTTCTAGATTCCCAGGAAATTATTTCCGTTTTCTCACTGCCACGTGTAGCCTTTGAATCAATACCTGTAACTTGAGGCTACTGAGCAATCCTAGTTGATTGACAACCAAGATCCAGCTGGGGCCCTTTCCCCAACGGGAAGTCAGAGTGAGCCAGACAGACGGGGTCCCTGCTCCCAGGAGCTGCCCTCTGGTGCAGGAGACAGGTCATCACCTAGAGGACAGAGAAGCAGGCAGCAAGTCTAGTCAAGTGCCCTGAAGACAATGTGATAGGGTTAAAGGTGGAGAATAAGGATGGGAGGGGCCTCTTCCAGCCAGGCCGGGTGACATGGAGATGAGCTGACATCTAAGACGAGACCTGGCCAGCGAAGCCTGGCTAATTCTCCTCGCGCTGGCCTCACTCTGCTGCTCCCAGGCTTCCCCTGTTGCTTCTACAGTGTCTGCATTCCTGGAACTCGGCTGGGGCCTGGGGCCACCTAAGCACAGGCCCAAAAGAAAACATTCCCTCTCTCTGCTCTCTCCAGTATATACTGTGGGGATTTTCTCTCCATAATTACAAAAGACATGCATTTTCACTGAAGGAAATTTGGAAAATATTGAAAACAGGAGAAAACTTACACTTCTGCTACCCAGAGACAACTACAATTCACATTTGCTATGTATCCTTCCAGACATTTTTCTATGCATATATATTTTTTAAAAATGAGATCATGTACATTGTTTTATGGCCTGGATTCTGACCAAATCTATTATAAAGCACTCTTCTCATGTCATTTTTTTCTCCATAATGATTTGTAATGGCTGCATAGTATTTCATTATTTTATGTCGATTTTCACCACACTTTATTTAATCCCCAAACATTGGCAATTTACATTGATTGCTATGGTGAGTAAAATCCTATATTTTTTTCCTTGCGAGTCGGGGGGGATTGGAGGTTTGCAAATCTCTGATCACTTCCTTGGGTTAAAAGAAAACATCACTGCCCAGCGGCAGTGCCACGGGCCTCCTGGCGGCTGAGGGATGGGAGGGCAGGAGCTGAGTCCTAAACCAAGGAGCCAGGCAGATGCCAGAGGCTGATTTAATCCTTGAGTTTTCCTCCCTTGAGGATCTGAACCGTAGAGAAACAATAGGCCCCTCCCATGGACCCAGAGAAATCCAAGGGGATTCCCCACTTCAGCAGGAAGAGGGTGTCACCCTCTGACCCTGGAACACAGACTACCCCCATCCTCCCTTGAAATCTCCCTGGGGAAGCTCCACCCTCCTCCCCTCCCTGGGGAAAACACCGGGTGGTCAGGTTCTACGGATCAGCAGCTCCTCTCCCACCCCTGACACAGCCTTGCTCCTGAATCCTCAAATTCCCCACAGGGGTTGGCAGGGCCAGTCTATGCTCCCCATAAGAAGGGTGTCCTGAGGGCTAGGGTGTTCTGGGGTGAGGTGGGAAAAAGTACAAGCCCTGCAGGCCGCCAGACCTAGGTCTGAATCCTGGCTCTGACACATGCCAGCCTCATCTTGGGCAAGTGACTTCACCTGTGGAATTCGAGCTCCATGAGGAAGGGATGTGGGTCTACACTGCTAAGCACACAATAGGTGCTCAATTAATACTATGCCAGATCAATGTGTGATCCTTTCTGCGCCTCAGTTTGCTCATCTGTAAAACAGGAATGATAACCCCTATCTCACTAGCTTATTGCGGGGACTAAATAAAACACTGGTAAAATACTTAACACAGTGTCTGGTGTTCAACAAACACTGGAGTCCAGCGTCCCGCAGAGTTGCTTCCACCACGTCCCATGCCATGATGGGAGCTTTGCAGTGTCCCCTTGTTGGACAGAACTGGTTTGCTTCCACTCTGCTCGCTGCCACACCCAAACATGTCCCTGCTACAGTGTCCAACATACTGTGATGCGTGCACTTGTCCAACTCCCCCATGAGGCTTCGGGTCAGCTTAGGGACAAGAATTTTGCCATCTTCTTGTGGACCGTCATGCATGCAGCAGCTGTGCCTCCCAGTGCCCCCTGGTTTGGTAGGTCTGGGACAGGCTGAATGAAGTAAAGGGGCCCAGGTTCCCTGACCAGAGTGCAGCCCACCCATCGGGGAGACTCGGGGTCCTCAGCCCAGAGGTGATTGTCGTGGCCCCGCAGCAGGGACGTGGCTCCTGCTGAGGAGAGCTCCTGCTCAGGAGCAGGCTCGTCTCCAGCTATGGGCATGAAGGGCCCCCCACCAGACCACAGGCATCTTCGTTATTCATCGTGGGGGGGCCCAGGACTCCTGCGATACCTGGTGTGGTGAGGGCTGAATGAGTGAGAGCCCCCGACCCCCAGCATGAGGGACTGATGGAGGGGGATGCAGAGGTGGGGAATGAGGGACCAGATAGAAGGGTTCTAATGACCAAGGCTGGCTTCTGTCTGCCCTCTTCCTATTAAATTGTACGTTTCTGGAAGGCAGGTCCATGGCTGACTCATCTTTGTGTCTCTACCACAGTCAGTGGATGCCTTTGCAGAGAGTTGGTACTCAGTAACTGTAGCTTATTGGAGGCATAACTGGAAGCCAGTACGCAGGTGACAGATGGCATCTGCTCTGCATGACTGGGTCACTGGGGAAAGGGCCAGTCCTGCTGGTCTGGTGTGTCCTGACCAGGATGACCCTGTCAGGGTGGCAACCCTTTTCCTCGGGCATCCTGCCTCCCCAGGCCCTGCCCAGGCAACAAACTCTCTGTTTCTTAGCCAAAGAGAAACCATTTGGAGGAAATTACCTGGCTGTAGGTGCTTCCCTAGTGACAGAAGTGGGCTGGATCTGTGCTGTGACATCCTTGCCCCTGGGAATCTGGGAGGGCCCTAGGCCACAAGAAAGAAAAATACAGATGAATTATCTCTTTACTGAGGCCAAAACTGTTGCTTTTGCCTGAATGGTCAGATTGCCTGATTCCTCTTCCACCTGCCATCCCCACTGCATGCACGGAGCGTGTGGCTACACTTACTCTTGATGTGGCGTATTTAAAATCATGCCTAGCTTCAATTCTTCTTTGTGTCAACTGTCGCCCTCAGCACACGTGCTGTGTGGGGCAGTGCAGGGCTCGTCTCTGCGAGGACAAACCCAGTATGAATTTATCACCTGCCTATCTCGTACAGCTTCAGGCTGAGGGTGTCCCCAGACCCCAGAGTGGGACATCCCTGGAGACCAGGTCATTCTACCACATCCATCGTGGCCTTAAATTCAGTCTATAGAATTAGGTCCGAACTCCTAAGACAGCCAAAGGCTGACAGTCTTCAGCCCACTCCACCTGTCCACACCCCCTCCCATCTTGTGCTTCACTCACTCAACACGGTGCCTGAAGTGAGATGCAGGTGCCCAGACCGGCTGGCTGTGGCTCAAGCCAGCGGTTCTGAAAGAGCGGCCGCAGACTGGCCAAATCAGCATCGCCTGGGACTTGTTAGGAATGCACATTCTCAGGCCCTACCCCAGACCTCAGCGGGGCAGGGCAGCACATTGTGTTTTAACAAGCCCTCCCGGAGAGTCTGACATGCCCTGATGTTTGAGAACCAGGGGGTTATGCATTCCCTGAGCCTGGGCTGCCCTTCCCAGCCCTTTTCTGCCTGTTGTCATCTCAGCCACTTTTCAAGTTCAGCTCAATACCGTCTCTTTCAGGAAGCCGTCCTCGTCCCCTGAGCACCTGTGAATACCCCGGCCCCTTTGCCACCCCCCTCCTCATTCTGGTGAAAGTGCCTCACTTCTGCTTCTCTTTGTGACACTTACTTTCTGCTTTGTTTTACAGGGGACTTTGAGCATTTCTTAATTGTCTCCCCAGACTGACTCCCCTCTAACACA
>NW_012151430.1:104269-105991 GCF_000956105.1 Propithecus coquereli
AAAATTACTAATATTAAAGAACACAAAGAAGTGAAGGCGAAAGTTTGAGGGCGAGCGCTGGCGAAGGACTGCGTGATCACGGACTGCGTCCACCTGAGCGCGCCGGGCGAGGCCTGGGCCTTGCTCTGAGATGGGCCGTGGAAGAGGCGGAGCCTCTAGTCAGTGCGACAAGCATGGGATGGATGCTGGGCCAGGTGCTGGGAATGGCTCTGCGGGGAGGAGGCAGACCGTGGCTGACTGGCTTAAGAGAAGGATCACCCCTTTTCGTGTGTTAGACTGAGTCCAGCCCCCCAAACCCTGCAGACTCCCCTTCATGCAGGCCCTGCTCCTCTGTGCCAGAGCCTGCAAAGACAGTGGTGTTGACATTTGTCCAGCTGGCTCCCAAAGGGGAAATTCTCCCCTCCTTGAGTCACAACAGACAGGAGGAGCTTCGCATAATAAGCTCTGGACTCCAAACAATCATTGTGCCTGTTTCACTATGGTGCATCACTTCCAAAATCCCCAGTGATGCTTTTGGATGAAGTCTAGATCCAAAAACTTCCCCCATGTTTCCCCCAGTTTGAATAGAACAATATCCTAGCAATCAAAAGCTACGTCATAAAATTGACTTCCCTAAAGAAAATAAAAAAGATCTCAGACTCGAGGTTATGAGTTTGTAGTCTGGAGTGTCCAAGCCCCCACTTCTTCTGCTGGGAGGTGGTGGTAGTAGGCCAGTGGTCCCTGTCACCTTGCCAAGAGGACCCCAACCTACCAGATGGACACAAGCTGCCATCTGCGTCCCCCAGTGGGAGCCAGCTCCCGCGTCCCCAGGGCAGGTTTCCTCCTATCCAGTAGTATGCTCTTGGGAGCTCAGATACGATCATGGCTGTGTGTCACTGCTGAGAGAGACAGACCTTTTCTCTGGGATAGGCAACAACCACAGTTGGGCAGCAGACACCCATTTCTGGTATTTTCACTGGTCTTGGGTACACAACCGAGTGGTCTCTAGCAGCACCCAGGTTCCCTGTTTGTACTTGCTCCTGCCCTTCATCACCACCTCTTCCCACTTACTACCCTCCCATAAAAACCCAGAACGTCAGGGTAGGGTCAAAGGGGTCCCTGAAATCCCCGGAGTGCAAAAGTTTGGATGTCTGTGGATATTCCTGGGGAAAGGGTCTATCTACCCCATTAGATTCTTGACGGGGTGGGTGACCTAAAAAAGTCTAAGAACCACTAGACCAAGTTCTCTTTAAATGGAAGTGCATGCATCAGTTTGATAAAGTTAATTTATACTAATGAGTTTAGAATTAGTATAAATTATACCAATGAATAATATCTTTAACAAATTGCACTTCCAAAAAGACATCTGGGAAGGGAGAATGCTTAACTAACAATTTATTTCTAATGGCAAAACTGAAACCTGCATGGGGGAGGATGATATTAAGCCACTCCCGCTGGTATATGAGACCAATTTTTCTGGTCTAGATGGCTTTTCGGAGGCTCCTGGAGTGGACACAAGGACGTGTCAAAAGAGATGCAGGAATTTGTCAGATGAGCCTCGGCTCCTCCAGTTTGAGAAACCCTCAAGGCCACCGAGGCCACTAAGACTATAAGGAACAGGGGAACAATCCCAGCATGATTTAGGGATCGAGGAAGCCTGTTTCCATCATCATATCAGATTGTGAAACAGGAAGAGCATGCCTGGAACACACGCTCCCTCCGGAAAGAGCCAAGTCCCCAGAA
>NW_012151430.1:106317-107559 GCF_000956105.1 Propithecus coquereli
AACTCCTGGGCTCAAGAGATCCTTCTGCCTCAGCCTCCCAGGTAGCTGGGACTACAGGTGCCACCATACCCAGCTAATTTTTCTATTTTCAGTAGAGACAGGGTCTCGCTCTTGCTCAGGCTGGTCTCGAACACCTGACCTCAAGCGATCCTCCCACCTTGGCCTCCCAGAGTGCTAGGATTACAGGTGTGAGCCACTGTGCCTGGCCATAAGGTGTGTTCTTATCATCCAGGAGCCAGGGAAGGAGGAAGGTGAGGAGTAGCAGTGATACAGAATATTTCTAAAACCACAGGAGGCCCCGTGATGCCTTCCCTGTCAGTTACCTATCCAAAAGGTAACCTCTGTTCTGACATCAATCACCACAGATTAATTTTATCTATTTTTGAACTTCATACATACAGAATCATATAATATGTACCATTTGAGTGTCTGGCTTCTTCAGCGCAACACTGTCAGCGTGATCCATCTATGATGTCATGTGTAGCCATAGTTTGTTCTTTTTTTAAAATTGCTGTGTTGTACTCCATTGTATGGATATGACAATTAATCATTCTATTGTTGATGGGATATTTGGGTTGTTTCCAGTTTGTGGGTCCTATGAATAAAGATACCATGAACATTCTTGTTTATGCCTTTTGGTGGATATTTGCACTCATTCCTCTAGAGCATATACCTAGAAGTGGAACTGACAGTTTATGGAATGGGTATAATCTCAGCTTTAGTAGATACTGCCAAATGGTTTTCCAAAATGATTGTACCAACGTACACTCCTACCAGTAATGTATGAGAGTTTGCCAACATTTGGTATGATCGATCTTTAAAATTTTAGTCCTTTTTGTGGGTGTACAGTGGTATCTTATAAGCTTTAAATTGCTAATTGGCTATTTCCTGTCCATGTTTACGATGTTCCTGTTCAAGACTTTCACCTAATCTGTCTTTTTCTTGCTGACTTGCTGGAGTTCTCTGTATGTTCTGGACACAAGTCCTGGTCCAACATCTTCTTCCAGTTTCTAGCTTGTTTTTTCATGCTTTTAGTGGTATCTCTAATGAACGAAAGTTCATGAAAGTTCAATTTATTGGTCTTTTCACCTATAGCTGGTGCTTTTTGTATCCTGTTTAAGTAATCTTGATCTTAATATCAAGAAATCCAGTGAATATAGAAATAATAATAAAAATTACTAATATTAAAGAACACAAAGAAGTGAAGGCGAAAGTTTGAGGGCGAGCGCTGGCGAAGGACTG
>NW_012151430.1:109434-124930 GCF_000956105.1 Propithecus coquereli
GCACAGCCGCCCAGGGCCTCCCAGCACTGCCTCAAGGCACCAGACTATTAAACAAGTGGGATTTTTTTCAGGATTTTCAGAAACTGTTTAAAAAGATACAACCATCCAAACTGTTTATGTAACTCCACCCGCCTTGGGAAATCTCAACAGATAGGGTTCCCTATTTATAACTGTGGCCAGGACTTAAAAAATAAAACTGAAGAGGTTGTCAAAACCAGAAAGCTGGTCACGTTAGAGTTGTGTGCTTGCATAACTGAATTCAGTATTTTACTCTAATTTGAGAAATTTCTTTTTATTCACTTTTCTCCTTTTTCGGTTTTCTTTTCCTTTCTTGTCCCCTGCTGTGCACCATACACTCCTGACAGTTTCTGGGAACATCAGAACTGTCTCCCAGAATCTGCCCCAGAACTCTGGTTTGAAATAGGGGTTTTTAGAACGACTTAGTAATAATAAATGCTAGAACTTGTATACAAGCCTAGGAGTATTCTATGTTTACTAAACTCCACGTTCACCAGGGTAAACGTGGCTCTCTTTTCCTCCCCACACTCCTACACCTGCAGGGTCTGCTCTGTCTCTAGGTTGTCCTCCCTGGGGTGGGCCAGGCCACTGGTCTAACTCTCCGGGGTCCAAATCTCTGACTCTGTGGCAACAAAGTCCTCAAGGTCCCAGTTGCCATAAACCCCAACTACAGGAGGAAAACAAAGTTCCTGGGGACAATCAGTGTGAAGGTGGGATCTGGGCTTCTTCCTTTCTTTCTTCTTATTTTCTAGAGATAATTTTCTTGCTCTGTTGCTCAGGCTGGAGGGCAGTGGCTCATCATAGCTCACTGCAGCCTCAAACTCCTGGGCTCAAGTGATCCACTCACCTCAGCCTCCCAAGTATTATAGCTGGGACTACAGGTGCACACCACCACATCTGGCTAATTTTTAAATTTTTTTGTAGAGATGAGGTCTTGCCCAGGCTGGTCTTGAACTCCTGGCCTCAAACTTCCTGCCTTGGACTCCCCAAGTGCTGGGATTACAGGTGTGAGCCACCGTGCCCAGCCTGAGCTTCTTTCTAGAGTCATTTTGGGGTCTCCGTTACTCAGTGCTGGTAATCCAACCAAAACTCAGTAGGAAAACATCCTCTTCTTCATTAGGAGGCTGTTCCTGTGTTAAATAGTGGTTTGGATCGCAGATCTTTCTGGTAGGAAAGAATCTGATGAGAGCTATGTCCCCACCAAATGCACAATTTGTTAACACTTGGGGATGGGATTCATAGCTCCTAAAGAGAAGTCTGTGGACCTGGGGATAAGAACCTCTGGCCTATAGACTTCTTCATTTTACAAAGCCTCCAAGAATTCCTCCCCACTGCCAAGCAAGCACCAACCAAGGCTCTGGCCCAGAACCTCCCTGCCCTCACCTGTGCTGAACACCCTACTAGAGGAGGCAGAGCTGCACAGCTCTTATAGCTTGGTGGGGAAACCCTAGGCTTTCCTCTGAGGACCTGGCAGCTTGGCGGGGTTGAGAGAGGAGTGGAAGGTATGGCCACCCAGCCCAAACTTCCTTCAGCTAAGGGACAGTGGCTAAGGGACACCCCAGCAGATCTAAAGGCATGTGGAGAGTCTGGGCCAGCAGCTTTTCCTCTCTGTTTTCTTCACCCCCCTCATCCCCACCAAGCCCTGATGTCACTCCCTGCTATGCCCACCCCGGAAAATGCTACTTCCCACAGGTTCCCTCCCAAGGAAGTGCCTTATCTGGCAGTAGGTGTGGGAAAGAGGAAGAGGAAAAATATCATTTCCACCCTCCCAACTCCCTCCACCCCATGAGCCTCCAATCAGAAAATGACCACTGGGTTTCTGACCTGAAGATCTCATCCCCGGCATCATAACGGCTCTTATGCCCATGAGGGGAATGAGTTACGAAGAAATGCAAAATCCCAACTCAAGAAAATGTGGTTGAAAAAGGGAAGATCCCTAAAAGTTCCTATCTGTTGGCCAGAAGCAATAAAATGATGACTTAAAAAACCACCTTTGGGGCCTTTCCAGATCATGGAGGAAAATCAAAACAGAGGAAGGCACGCTTTAGCTTTGAAATGCGGTCTGGCCCCAGCCTGGGTGATCCCCAGCAACAGTAAATGCACTCCCCTCGGCACCCTTCTGGCCACTTCTGCCAATAAATCTGCACTTTTAAATCTGTCTTGGTGTCTGCTTCCCAGAGGACCTGAATGGTTGAGAAGGAGCCTCGATGAATGTTTGGGTTTTGCTGAAGAGCCACGGAAGTATTTTAAACAAGGGAAGCTATGATCAGAACTGAGTTTCGTAAGAGTAATTCCAGCAGCAGGGTGAGGAATGATCAGGCAAGGGAACGGGCAGTGAAAGGACCATCTAAAAGGACCGGCACAAGGTTTTGACAAGGGGCAATTTGAAGTATGTATAATTTACTATATATGTACCCTTTAATTCAACAATCCCAATTTTAGAAATTTTACAGAAACGCTAGCACAAATGCATACAAGTATAAGGATGAAGATATTTACAGTAACCTGTAAGTATTAGCAGGACACTGGAAAGCTTCAAGGTCATCTATAAGGAAGGAGATGAAATAATGGTGCATCCCTGACGTGGAATACACACCACACAGTCTTTAAGAAGAGTATGGTAGGTCTCCACGTACTGTCTTAGAGAGATGTACACAGTAGGTTGCTGTATGTAAAAAGCCAGTTGCTGAACAAAGTATACAGCATGATCCCATTATTGTGAACAAAGCTGTGCATATGTATATTTACAAAGATTTACGCTTGTTTATATAAATGAGGCTGGAAGGAGATGGGCCAACTGTTAACAGAGGTTACCTCTTGAGGGTAGTAGGGTTTTCACTTTTTACTTTATATATTTTTAGAAAGTAGTAGTAATAGAGAGATTTCAGGTTTTATTTTCATTTTGTTTGGTGGTTTTCTATATTTTCCAATTCTTAAAATGATGAACGTGGTTCATTTCTCTTATTAGAACACAAAATTTTATTTTAAAAAGCTCCATATCTACTTGGAAAAATATAAAAATGCTTCATATTGCCTTTCCAGAGAAGAAATAATAAAAGTCTCCTGGGGTAGCTGGGAGGGCTGTCAACGGTCTGGTCTCAGTAAACAGAATTGGAGACGGGCTAGAACAGAGCTGAACACAGAGGTTTCAGAGGCAGCCACGAGTGCCATCTCAGGTCGGTGACCCCCAGAAGAGGGCTGGGAGGGAGGCAGCACTGAGAGGGTGTGTGCGCCCAGTGTGCCTCCTTCAGGAGGCTCAGGCGGGGACGGGGTATAAACAGGAGGTGATGCTAGTTCCTATTTTACAGCTCAGGAGAGCAGTTGCGGCTAGGAACTCGTGACTTGCAAAAGATGAAAAACTCACTAACAGCACTCGGCAATGGACTAAAATGCTAAATGTAAACAGTGAAATCGTAAAAAAACTAGAATAATACTGGTGAATACTTATCTGAGTGGAGAAGAATTTTAGATAAAGAGCAAATAACATTTTAAAAGTCCAGAAAATTTTAACCACGTTGAAAATAAACGCCAATACCTTAAAAACAAAACTCATAAACAAAATCAAAAGGCAAGCCGAAACAAGGGAGAATATTCACAGCAACACTGGCAGAAAGGAAATATCTTTCATATATAAAAGCCACAGATCAGTAATGAAAAAAAATGTTTCAAAAGAAAAAAGTTACAGTATGCAGTATTTTGTACTGTAAACAGTATTTTGTATTGGTTAGAATTTTGTTCATTTACATAAAACAGAAAACAACAGTGGCTTAAGTAAGGTTTATTTCTTTCTCACACTGAAAAGAAAGAAAGTACACAAATTGTCAGGCCAGGGCTGGTGTGATGGCTCCAGGAATCACCAGGGCATCACGGACATAGGCCTCTTCTGGCTCATCCTTGCCCCTGTTCCTAAAGTGCAGCTCTCATCTTATGGTCCACGGTAGTTACTAGAGCTCTGGTCGTTGTAACCTCATTTAAGAAAGTAGGATGGAGAAAGAGCGAGTGGGTAGAGGGTATACCCCTCCTACCAAGGAGACCACTCTGAAGTCTCACGTAACACTTACTTACAATCCCACTGGCTAGAACCCAGTTGCATGGCTACACCTAGCTGCAAAGTTGCCTGGGAAACATGGTTTTTTAGCTGAGTGGCAACGGGCTCAGCTAAAAATTGGGTTTGTTACTAAGAAAGGGGTAAATGGATACTGGAAAAACAAGCAGTTTCTAACACACACGTGAACAAAATTATCAAAAGAAATACAAATGTAAAAGATTTTAAAAGGTCAACCTTACCAACAATCAAATACAGGCAAAGGAGGCCTTTTCTGGTCTCCTCTAACTAAGCTGTTGAAGGGCTGGCCAGACAGGAGCTGTCTTAATGACAACCTGAGACAGGGCGCACAGAATAGAGTTCCAGGGAGAAAAAGGCCCTTCCCTCCCCACTGGGCAGTTCAAGGGACCAAAGGCAACGTCCTGGCCATTCCCTCCAGAGTCTCCCTCCAATCCCCAGGTGACATCAGATTCCGTAAATGCTGGGAAATGGAGAAAATTCTGCATCCAGGGATTCTCTAACTAAACTACAGCTAGAATCAAATTTTAGGTGTTTTTGAAAGTTCCTTAAAAAAAAAGTAATATCCTCATGCAAACTGAATCAGCAGTTTCAGAACCGAAAAAAAAAACCAGAACCTCTGTCCCGTTCTTGGGGTGTCACAAACTAAACATGAAATCTGGCCACTAAAATAATGACAGTGTTAGGGGGTTTGGGGGGCAGCGTTAGGCAACCCAAGTCACCTCTTTTGGCAAGTTAAGTGCTTTGCTTCAGCTCCAGAGGCTGAGATGTCAGCGCCGCCGCCCTGCAGAAGGTGCCGAGGAGGCACGTGCAGAGGACACGGCGTGGCGCGTGTGGGCTCCAGGGGTTCCAGGGGTTCCAGGGGTTTGCGGGCCTGTTTTCAATAGCTCTGTGCCCTTTCTCAATCTCAGATCACCACCAGTCATTTCTCACGATTTATTTGAAACCCTGCCTTTAGCACCCACTTTCTAGTGTTTGCATTTTAAAAATGGTTGTGGATTGGGAAACAAAATACCAGAGTAAACAGATATTTCATGGAGCTGGGAAGGTGGTCTTTAGTGTGGGGGAAGAAAGGTGACATAATGACTACATATGCATGTGCTTTGAAATCAGGAACACCTGGATTTGAGACCTGTCTCTACCGTTCACCAGCTGTGTGCCCTTGGATGAGTTATTAGATGCCTCTAAGCCTCAGGTTCCTCGTCTTAAAATGGGGATGACACTGTGCTTCCTACCTCGCAAAGTCATGGCATCATCAGGTCTGGTAGGAAGCAGATGGCATACTCAGACTGGGACTGTTCACGAAGGTGTGCAAAGGGCTTAGGGAAACCAACACGGGATAGTGAAGCACTTTGGGGACTAGCAGCAGTGGGGAACTGTTACCACTTCCAGCCTGAAGGTGTGAGGGCAGAGAATAGGTAAGGAGACCCAAGGAAGGGAGCTGTGGGCTCCAGTGGAGAGTGCAGTTGGCCTGCGCAACCTGATGGGGACCTGGAAGAACAAACCCTTGACCTCGTCTTCCTGTGTCCTTCCATTCCCTGCCAGTGCTCCCCACTGGCCACACCTGACCACAAGCCAGAGCCAAGGGAGATGGGCGATGCAGCCCATGCATGTCAGCCTCCCAGCACAGGAGGCGGAGAGGATGGAAAGTGGATCTGCAGGAGCAAATGGGAGATTAAACAAAATAAAGAATGTGATGAACATAATGTCTAGAACATAGTAAGTCCACACATCCTCAATAAATATTAATTTATTTTGGACTTTGGACTCTCTCTCTCCGCCTTTTTTGCTTACTGCTTACTTCCTGGTTTTCAACAGGTCACGAATGGTTGAGGAGACTTCCAAATAATCAGTATTGTTATCTATATTGGAGTGTTTTGAAGGAGTAATGAGTGTGTAAAAAAGATAAAGGGGGCGGGGCGCAGGGGCTTAAGCCTGTAATCCTAGCACTCTGGGAGGCTGAGGCAGGAGGATCACTTGAGCCCAGGAGTTTGAGGTTGCTGTGAGCTAGGCTGATGCCACAGCACTCTAGCCTGGGTGACAGAGTAAGACTCTGTCTCGAGGGAAAAAAAAAAAAAAAACCACCAAAAAACAAAACAAAACAATAACAAAAAAGATAACCAGGGGTTCTAGGGATTAGGGATGAGAGAAGGAAAGAAGGGGAGCAGGTGAGAGAAAAGGATGGGAGAAAACTGCATGTTACTGGTGAAGCTGGAATGAACACAGGATTATCTTACTTTAAAATCAAATTATGGGCCGGGCGCGGTGGCTCACGCCTGTAATCCTAGTACCCTGGGAGGCTGAGGAGGGCGGATTGTTTGAGCTCAGGAGTTTGAGACCAGCCTGAGCAAGAGCGAGACCCCGTCTCTACTAAAAATACAAAGAAATTAATTGGACAACTAAAAATATATAGAAAAAATTAGCCGGGCATGGTGGCGCATGCCTGTAGTCCCAGCTACTCGGGAAGCTGAGGCAGAAGGATTGCTTGAGTCCAGGAGTTTGAGGTTGCTGTGAGCTAGGCTAACGCCACGGCACTCTAGCCCGGGCAACACAGTGAGACTCTGTCTCAAAAAAAAAAAAAAAAATCAAATTATGCATTTTCTGGGATGTGATAACAGTGTCTTTGCAATTTCATAACCCAGTGAGACTTGCCAGAAAGGGATTTTGTGAAGACAGTCTTCCTGCCCTAAATGCAAAACCCTGTGTTTACTTCTACAATAGATTAATAGGTTTTAACTCAGCACACCTGCCCCCAAACCAAGAGCCAAATGAGTTCACCTGGATGTTTAAATACCTGCACACTCCCCCATCTGGGTGCCTGACTCAGGTGAATCTTCTACTCCAATTTGGGAAATGGCTGCTCGGAGTGAGCTGGTCCCCCATGGGATGGCTCCTGGGTGGAAGGGAGACTCAGAGAGTGGTCCAAGCAGCCGCACATAGACTCAGTGTCCTTTCCTTAAACTTTCACCTGCTGCCCACTTGGCCCCTGAGGAATCTATCTGAACTCTACAAGCTGTTCTCAAGTGTTGGGTGCGGGCTCCAGAGCAGAGCGTTCAAGGCCTGTCACTGGTGCTGGCCACGTGTTCCATCTCCAAGACCCTCCAGCATCATTCTTACCTTCACTGACCCCGCCCGCCAGGCCTTTCCACAGGCCCCTCTCTCCTCCTCCTGGCTAACCACACCTCAGCCTTCAAGACCTCTCAGGTGTCACCTCTGCTGGGGAGCCCTGCTTCGTCTCCTCCCCTCGGTGCCCGCGGTGGGCTGGGAAGCCCTCCCTGCTCCTGTCCCCTTTCATTCTCTCCCACAGAACTGACCACACTGTCTGGGTTTTCTGGCCCAACTCTCCCAACACACTGAACATTCCTTGAGAAGGAACCCTGACGTTACGGTGTGTGGCATGTAGCAAAGTGTTCGTTAAATACTTGTCAACTCATGCCACTGTTACTGTGTGCTGACTTAATCTGATGTATGTCTTCTATCTTTGCCGTCAGACCAGGTGTTCCAGAGAGACTCAGACGGGCCTGGAGAGCTGCCTCCCTCTTGGCATCAGAGGACAGAGGGGACCACAGTTCCCTTCCTAGGCCAAGGTGGGATATGCTGCCTGCTTATGGCTTCCTTGTGGCCTGGACGTCCTGCCTAGAGGCCAGATACTGAGGAACCCCAGCCCCTGTGTCTGCAGACCCCAGATGTCGAAGCGTCCTCCAGCTTTCTGTGAGAGCAGCTGGGCTGCTACTGCCCAGACTGACAGGGGACTGTGCCCAGCGCTCCTAGCTGGCCTGGGACCAGCAGGAGGCAGGTGCAGTGGCCAGCACGCTGAGGACAGACATCTTCCTTTTCCCACATCCCCACCCTGAGAGTGCACGTAGCTGCCCGGCTGGGAGTAACGGGCCTCACCTTCTGCCCAGCGGGGCAGGCAGTGTGGCTCCGGCTGTGCCTTAGGGCAGGGCTCATCTTCAGGAGCGGCAGCCTCACTCCCTGCCCCTCCCGCCCCTGTTGAGATCACTCTGCCAGCTCCGGGCAGGGCCAGGTCTGGAGTCTCTCACCTGCTCCTGGCACTTCCTTGAAGCGTTTAGGTTTACTGGAAACCATAAATCGTGAGAGACGGCCTTTATCACACCCTGAACAGTGCATTCAATATTTAGCACTGGAGGCTGAAACGACTAGAGACGTTGGCCTCCTGGTTACTCCCAGTGACTGATGTTTGAACCTAGTAATTGAGGTCAGGTTTGCTTCTCTTAAGTCACATGATTTGTTTCAAGGCAAGAAGGTGTTGGAGCCACTTGTTGCACAAAGACCAGGAGGTAGTCACAGAAACTCTGCAAACCGGCTTCGGCAGCAGAGACGGTGCTGTCACGGGCAGCTGAGCTGCAGCTGCTGAATGACCCTCCTGGGGCCCATATAAGCCCCAACATTTCACGCAGAACATGCTCATGGCACCGTCTTCCCTCTAAAACACCTGCTGAATGGAGTCACTGAATCCTTCTGGAGTAGGAGGGGTGAAAATTAATCAATCAACACACTAATTAAGCATGCTGAGTAGCCTCACAGAAGATATGGTCACTAAGGGTCTCCAAATCACAGTACAGGCCTCACCCTACCCAGACACCTAATCTTGCTTCAGGCCTTGCTTGACCTCAGGTGTTTATCTCTTGGTTGCCATGGAGTCTGCCCAGATAAACAGCAGCAGAGCCAACCTGGCCCCTCTGCCAGCCCCAGGTCCTACTGAGAGCAGTGGAGCTCCCTGGTGGCCACTGACGACCTGGGTGCAGGCAGCCCAACACCAACTCCCGGGCTGAGGTTGCTCACGTGTCCTCTCCAGGCACACAGCAGGTGCTCCATGAATGCTTCTTGGCCTGTGGAATGAAGCAACCTCCCAGGGTATGTTTGTTCTCAGGCTTCAAGGCCCTAGATAAGCAGATCTACCTTCCTTGTCAGCAGTCACCCCAGAGACTGAGGCCCAGGTCGAGCATGGCCAGTCACCCAGCTCCTCGAGCGATCCAGTGGGCCCACAGACCACGTCCTCTGCTCCCCAGGGCCAAGTGGAGGCAGACTGTGAGGAAGGGGCCAGCTGTGGCAGGCAACGCAGAGGAGGGCCAGCGGGGAGGACGCCTGGCACTGAACGCCACACCCCACAACCACCGCGGCAGAAGGCCCATCATCCGTGTGCTACCGGGACATCACCTCACCATCTGCGTTTCCAGGTTTCCATCCAAGGACTGAGCACACTCTCAAATGGATCTCCTAACTGTTCCTGAGGATGGACAGCTGGCCTCAAGGGGACACTGCAAAGGGTCTCAAGGAAGAAGCCACTGCCCCTCCAGACCTGAAAATGGCTACCAAAGGAGCAGCCGGCAGTTTTCTCTGGAAAGTTTCTGAAGTAGGACAGATTTTCCCCTCTGTGATGCATAGCTCTGTCTATAAAGGGGTCACCAAATTCAGCCACTGCTGTGTTTAGGGGGCAACACAGAGGCCGATGCAGGCTCTGAAAGCAGACGTGAAGCCGAGGTCTGCTGCATAATCGCAGTGTGGTCTTGGGCATTGTTGGACCTCTTTGTTTCTTCACCTGGTTGTTATGTGAATGGAGGATTTATGTAAAACTTTACATTTTAGCTATGTAACTGTTTTTTCTTTCAAGGACACTGAACTAAACAGAAGACAAACAGAGCAATAAACAGCGTAGCATCATGCATCAGTAGAAACTTACTTATCTACCCTGGATAACTGAATGATTGCGAATAACAATACAGCAAAGAGAAGTTTGAGACCTTTGGCTCAGTCATTCTAGAATCCTGAGTCACAGCAAACGCACAGACTACATGACGGCGAGCCACACATGAAAGCCTCTTCCACCCACAGACTAGCAGAGCCCCTGACACGCCTAATAGTAATGACGACGATAAAAATAGCCAGCACGGGCATGCACATGCTAAGCAGTTTGCATGCATTATTTGATTTAATTCACACAGCAAATCTTTGAGGTAGGTATTCTTGTTCCCATTTTACAGATGTAGAAACTGAGAGTTGAAGAGGCTGAATAATTTCCCAAGCACACCCCCACTCACCTACCCACATGCACAAAGAGGCAGAGCCAGGATTCAAACCCAGGCTTGACTGTGTGTGTGGACTTCTGCCTTGTGCCACGCTGCCTGAAGCAAAATTCTAAGTGCTGTTGTTTCCTGGGAAAACCCATCCGGGAAGTCTTTAGATCTGCTTTGCCAGGGGCAAGGGCCATCACTCTGTATCTAAGACTGGTGGGAAGAGGCCTCAGCAACAGAGTGACCAGGGCAGTTGGAGCGGGTGTCTGATGCCCCTGCCCCACAGGGAAAAGTCCATTTCTCTTTCCAAACAGCCTGATGGGATCAACTATTCAGGGAGACCTGCCTCCTCCACACGCAGCCCCCTAGCCTGCGCCAGAGTCCTGCCATCGGAGGGAGGCCTGCCTGGCCTACCCTTTCCCCGTTCCAGACTCCAGGAGGTTTCTGTGACGCCCCATGGAGGACGGCAGGATCTGGCTGGCAGCAGGCCAGCAGTCCTGGGAGCACACCACCCTCTGCCTTGCAGAGAACAAAGCGGGAGGCATGCCCAGTCCTCTGCTCCTGCAGATGTCCCTCCCAGAGTGGCTCTTAATGCCTAGGTTTGAGGGTCCTGTGTGCTGAGGGAGCCCTGTCCCCCAATCCCCTACAAAAGCGAGAATCAGCTGCTAAAGGCTTAGACACAGAAAGAACTGTCTGTCTATACTAACATTTTTCTCCTAGAAACCATAATGAATCCCAGGGAGAGAGCACTAGCTTGGGACTCCATCAGCCCTGGCCTCTATCTCTGGCTTTATCACGTGACCTCAAGCCAGTGGCTTAACCTCTGTGGTCTCGGCTTTCCTTCCGCGTGGGTGGGAATCATTACATATCATCATCATCGTAGTGGATATTCAGTGAGCATCATCACATTTATCCTCACAGTACCCTTTGCAATAGGCACATTTTCATTCCCATTTTCAGACGAGGAAGCTGTGGAAGAGGCTGGTCAGGAGACATGCTCAAAGCCACACAGTTAGCAAAGGCAGACCTGGCTCTCAGCACCATGTCTGTTCTTCCATGCTCTTCACCACTACAACATACAGAGCCATTTTACGAAGATCAAGGACAGATGTAAAAGTGTTTTGAAAGCAGAAAATCAAAGTGGGGGGGTTACATAAAATAAATGTAAATCACAATACCCTGGACACAACTCAAGAACATTCCAATCCCCTTAAGAACATTTTGTGGGAATTATTCACAGAATCAGAGATCTCCAAGATGGAAAAGACCCTCAACAAGTAATTTTTTTCTTTCTCCCTCTTCTTCTGGCAGGAATAATATAACTAACCAAATTATACAGGTGAGCGCAGAAAAGTGAAGCAAAGGTTGACCAGCTTAGGCCCCCAGCTGGTAGGTGGGGAGGAGACAGAACCCCAGCCTCCTGGCTCTTAGGGGAGGATACAGTGATGATAAAAGGCCCCTTTCAGTGATCAACGTGGAGCCCCTTCAACCAAAATGTAAACATTTTAATATAATATTCGAGGGCTTCTTCTCTAACCTTAAAAACAGATTTGATGTCTCTTCAATAAATGGTGCAGGGAAAATTAGATATCCATCTGCAGAAACGTGACCCTCCTCTCTCACCATATACAAAAATCAAATTGAAAATGGATTAAAGACTTAAATCTAAGACCTGAAACTATGACACTACTAAAAGAAAACATTGGGGAAACCCTTTAGGACATTGGTCTGGGCAAGGACGCCTTGAGTAATCTTCTCAAAGCACAGGCAACCACAGCAAAATTGGACAAACGGGATCACGTTAAGCTCAAAAGCTTTCGCACAGCAACAGAAACAATCAACAAAGTTAAGAGACAACCCACGGAATGGGAGAAAATATTTGCAAACTACCCGTCTGACAAGGGATTAATAAATAGAATATATAAGGAGCTCCAACGACTTGATGGGAAAAAAAAATCAAATAATCTGATTTAAAAGTGGGCAAAGGATCTGAATAGACATTTTTCAAAAGAAGACATACAAATGGCCAACAAGTATATGAAAAAATGTTCAACATCATTAGTCATCAGAAGAATACAAATTAAAACTGCAATGAGATATTATCTTACCCCAGTTAAAATGGCTTTTGTCAAAAAGACAGGCAATAACGAATGCTGGTGAGGATGTAGAGAAAGGGGAACCTCACACACTGTTGGTGGGAATGTAAATTAGCGCAGCCACCATGGAGAACAGGATGGAGGTGCTTCAGAAAACTAAAAACAGAACTATCATATGACCATCAATCACTGCTGGCATATATCAAAGGATGGGAATTCAGTGTATCAAAAAGACATCTGCGCTCCCATGTTTACTGCAGCACTATTTACAGTAGCCGAGATATGGAATCAACCTAAGTGTCTATCAACGCATGGATGGATAAAGAAATTGTGGTGTATATACACAATGGAGTATTATATAGCCATGAAAGGAATGAAATCCTGCCATTTGCAATAACATGGATGGAACTAGGGAACATTATGTTAAGTGAAGTAATCCAAGCACAGAAAGACAAATCTCACATATATAGGAGCTAAATATTAAAAACAATTGATCTCATGGAGACAGAGTATAGAATGACCGTTACCAGAGGCTGGGAAGGGTAGTGGGGAGCCGGGATAAAGTGGGGATGGTTAACGTGTGTAAAAATGTAGTTAGTTAGATAGAATGAACAATATTTGGTAGCCAAACAAAGTGACTATAGTCAACAATAAGTTAGAGTATACTTTAAAATAACTAAAAGAGTGGAATTAGAATGTTCCTAACACAAAGAAATGTTAAATGCTTGAGGTGATGGATACCCCGATTACCCTAATTTGATAATTCACATTGTATACCTGTGTCAAAACATCACATGTACCCTGTAACAATATGCAACTATTATATACCTATAATAATTGAAAATTAAAAGTAAAAAAAAACCCAACAGATTTGATTTCACTATAAAGCTGGTCAATATTCAGTTCCAAATATAGTTGGCCCTTCCCCTCCCCTCTAAGCTCTGTGTTGGCAGAGTTCTTAGTCACAGACAACAGAATTGGTTAGTTCAGCCAGAAAAGGGAATAACATAGAAGGACACTGGGTAGATGGAAAGGCTCTCTGGGAGGCTGCAGATTTAGAGGCCAGCGGCCAGGAACAATGCCTGAAACACACCTAGGGCTGGGCAGAACAAGCCCTGTCTTCCTTCAGCAGCCTGCAAGGAGCCCAGCCTGGCTCCCATCCAGCCGTGGCCCTCCTACTCTCCTCCTGCTCCCTCACGCTCTGCCCTATTCGCTGCTCCCAGACAATCCCGGCTTGGGCCTATGAACTCGCTGTTCCTCTGCCTGGAACCTAGACTGTCACAGCGCTGGCTCCCAGGCGTCACCAGTTTCTGCTGGAGCGCCCTCCTTAGAGGGCCTTCCTGCACCCCCTGGCACTCCATCCTCCCTCCCTGCTTTCCTCCTCCCTCCTCCGCTGCTCCCTGACATTGTGTCATACATCATCTGTCTCCCCAACTAGGAGGTAAGCTCCACGAGGGCAGGGACTTGGGTTTTTTTGTTCCTTGCTGTAAGGCCAGAGTCCAGAGCAAGACCTGGTATATTTTAGGTGCTTAACTATTTGCTGAATATTCTGGGAAGGAATGACAAAAGAATGGATGGAAAACTTCAGTACAGATAAAATCCTCAAGTGCTCCTGCCTGCTCTGGAGGATCAGGGCAGGAACGGGAGTCAGGTTGTGCTGCGGCTGCAGCTGTGCCGTCACCTTGCAGCTCCCACCTTGGAGCAAAGACTCGCCCAGGGACCTGCAGCTCCAAACTCCTCTGACAGTCTCAGCAGCTCTTGGAAATGGTCTGGGCTGTTGCTGTGCAGACCACGGGAGCCCAGTGGGTTCCAGCCCCTGCTTTCCTAGAGCTTCGGAACCACTGGGGAAGTGACTTACCCAAAGTCCCCTTTCACCCCGTAACCAATCAAGCCCAGAGAGTGATGCTGACAAGCAAACACAACATGTGTAGACTCACGGGGTCGCACAAGGTCAGGGCTGGGTGGAGCCTTTGTCACACGCAGGCCAACCTGCATCTGCAGATAAGGCAGGCCTGTGCAGGGGCCCGCGTGCTCGTGGACTCTGGAGCCTGGCAGATCCAACCCGCACCAGCTGTGTGACCTTGGAGGATTATTTGAAAAGACATTGTTGGAAAAGCACTGCTTTTCGCAGGTGTAAAATGGAAATAAAAGTTCCTATTTAAAACAGTAAACTGTCCCCCTTTTCAAAAGTCTTTGCAGTCGCCCCTTGGTATCCGCATGGAATTAGTTTCAGGACCGCCCCACAGATACCAACTCCACGACGCTCACGTCCCTGACAGGAAATGGGGCAGCACGGTCGGCCTTCCCTGTCCGTGGGTCCACGTGCAGAGCCTGCAGGCAGGGAGGGCCCACTGGCCCCGTGTCTTTATGGTATCAAGTTCAAACTCCTTAACTTGACAGTCAAACTCCTACCACCACCAACATCTGGTCAACAACCTACCCAGTACAGTCCCTCTAGACTCCTCCAAGTAACTTTCCAGTCAGGCCCAGATGCTCCCTGCTCCTTCTTACCACCTGTGTGCCTGGAACCTTCTTTCTCACATCTGAATTGACTGCAACCCAACACTACAACTCTGTGAGTTCTAGCACGTCTCACAAAGTCTTCCCTGACTTAGGCTTTTCTGGGCGCTCAACGGTGTGTGAGTGTTCGGTGTTACTAACAACAGGAACAAAGTTTTGACTCCCCATCTGGAACATAACTTCCTGGGGCAACTGCACCTTCTCTTACAATGTCTCCGCCCACCAGGCATTAAAGAATGCACATACATTCCTGCCGACTGAGTCACTGGAAATTACGAGTTAGAATTTGGTAAAAATGGCCCCAATACTCCATTTCCCAAAGAAAGGAGAAGGATATAGAAATTAAATTAGAGATGAACTTAAGTCACTCCCATTTCTGCATGCTTGGTCTGTGTGGGGAAAAAACTTCATCTCTATCTCCATCCTAGACTTAACAAGTACAGGAACCCACTTAAAACAATGTGTAGAAAAAAAGAATCATACCAATTAGTTTCACTTAAAGATTTCAGGAAGGAAAACACAGTTAAACTGAAAACTGTTAACTGGTGTTTAAAAAAATAAATAAGTAAAACAGCCCGGAAATGTTTTTAGGACTGTGTCTATCAAAGTCCCTTAGGGGCTGATCCGTCCTTCAACACGTTCCTCATAGCACCTGCTTTTACTAAAACTCAACAGCCCAACGCTAGAACTTTGTTAGTCTGAAGCACAGTGGAACTGGACACAGAGCACACAGCTATGGATCACATCACCCGGACAGCAAGCAA
>NW_012151430.1:140777-141094 GCF_000956105.1 Propithecus coquereli
TCGAACTCCTGAGCTCAAACAATCTGCCCGCCTCGGCCTCCCAGAGAGCTAGGATTACAGGCGTGAGCCACCGCACCCAGCCAAAAGCAAACCTTGTTTACTACTGTAAGTGGAAAAGCAGCATCATATGTCATAAATGAGGGAAATCAGAAAAGTAAATATGATTTGTTGGAATCAAAACAAAACACCATGGTTAAAATATAGTTAAGATAATGCTACCCCTTTGCTCATTCTTTTATATCACATGGGAGAGTAGGGAGGCTTAGAGAGACATATTAGCACTAAGCTGAGGTTTTTCTCCTTCCCTTGATCACAAT
>NW_012151430.1:141144-142385 GCF_000956105.1 Propithecus coquereli
CAACAGCCCAACGCTAGAACTTTGTTAGTCTGAAGCACAGTGGAACTGGACACAGAGCACACAGCTATGGATCACATCACCCGGACAGCAAGCAACGGCCACAGCAAGAACTGCTGGCCAGCCCTGTGGCCACATAGGTGGGCCGTGGGGAAGCTGAACCCACAGCAGGTGGCATGCTGCACCCCCCCCAGCTTCTCCTGCCTCCTTCCTCTCTCTGGTCCATGCCTCCACTTCCCCCTGCCCGTGTGCCACATCCACCTGGAAAAAAGCCCTTGAACAACCCTCCACTCAAACTAATTCCACATTCTTTCAAGAGAGACCTCAGGACCTACACTTTCAGTTCTTGCTTATTTTTTTTTTAAATAGAAGTATTAAAAGACAGAATTTAAAGCACTCAACTGATACGGAGAAGAATTAGATCATAATACTTTTTGATTTTTAACCTCAATATTTTAGTTAATCCTTTGAAAGCAATTCTACATCTATACAAGCAAAGAAATTATCCCTTTAGATTTCAAACAACCTAAACCTAGTTCTCTTCCTCCCCTAGATTTTTTTTAAATTTCAAAATATTAAGGGGGGACAAGTGTTTTTGTTACATGGATGAACTGTACAATGCTAAGTCAGGGCTTTTAGTGTGCCTGTCACCAGAATAGTGTTCATTGCAGTGGACAGGTAAGTTTTTATCCCTTATCTCCTTTCCACCCTCCCCTCTTCTTGGTTTCCAATGTCCTTAACATCTCTCTGTGCCTCTGTGTACCCATTGTTCAGCTCCCACCTATTAGTGAAAACATGGAGTTGTTTTTCCATTCCTGAGATACTTCACTTAGGATAATGGTTTCTAGTTCCATCCAAGTTGCTTTAGATGACATTATTTCATTCCTTTTTATGGCTGAGTAGTACTCCACAGTACATATATACCACATTTTCTTTATCCACTCATGAATTGATGTGTACTTAGGTTGATTAAATATCTTTGCAATTGTGAATTGGGCTGCAATAAATGTTTGAGTACAAATGTCATTTTTATAAAATGACTTCTTTTCCTTTGGGTAGATACCCAGTAGTGGGATTCCTTGATATAATGATAGGTCTACTTTTAGTTCTGTAAGGACTCTCCATACTATTTTCCATAGAGGTTGTACTAATTTGCAGTCCCACCAACAGTATATAAGCATTCCTTTTTCATTGCATATATGCCAGCATCTATTGCTTTTCTTTACTATTTATTTACTTATTTG
>NW_012151430.1:152700-154021 GCF_000956105.1 Propithecus coquereli
AAAAAAGATTATGCTACGCAGTAGGCTAACGGCCCCGCCAAAGACGTGGATGTCTGAATCCTTGGAGGCTGTGCGTATGTTCCCTTATGTGACAAAAGGGACACCGCAGGTGTGATAAAGTTAAGGGTCTTGAGATGGGGAGATTATCCAGGGGGGCCCAGTGTGATCACAAGTGTTCTTGTAAGAGGAAGGCGCTGGGGACCTGACTACACAGGAGGAGTGTCAGAGTGACGCAGCACGAGAAAGACTTGTTGTCTTCGAAGATGGAGGAAGACGCCGGAGCCGAGGAATGCAGGGGGCCTCTGGAAGCCGGAAAAGGCAACAAAACGATTCTCCTCTGAGCCTCCAGCGGGAACGCAGCCCTGCCAAAAACTTGATTTTGGGACTTTGACCTACAGAACTGTAAAATAATAAATTTATATTGTTTTAAGCCACTAATCTTGTGGTAGTTTGTTATAGCATCAATAGGAGACTAGTATATACTGGCTTCTGTGAAAAAATAGTAAGGGAGGCAGGAACCAGTTGGAGGTGACTGCTGTTGTCTAGGCAAGAGATACGAGAGCTTGTACAACAGTGGTGGATGTGGGGATGGAAAGGAAGGGTGGAGTCGAAGGATCCCAGGAGGGGAGGAGTCCCAGTCAAAGGTCTTGCTGCAGTCTGGCGGGTGTTACTGGAATGCCACAGCAGGCCTCTGTCAGGCTCAGGCCTTGGCTGGCTCACCCTGGCTGGTGCCCGACACTCTTTATAGAAGGGGGAAGCTCCCACCCGGGCTATAAGGCCGCTCCCAGACACACACTTACTCAACTTCTGTTAATCAGAACCTGCCAACTTCATTCCCACAGGAGAGTTCAGGAGTCTTCAGGACAAGCTCTAAGAAGTAACACCCAGGCAACTTTTACTAGACAAAAGGTAGCAATTATTTCTGCCAATAAGCCTTGTAGTGAACTCTTTTTTTCTTTTTTCCTGAACAGAGATTTTATAATCCTGGAAAGAAGGTGTCCAAATTTAAATATACACATCTCCAACCCAGGTGAAGGAGAACCAAAATTAAATCCAACATCTAAAAACTTCACACTCAGCAGAATAATGAAGAAATTAAAGAAAGAATAAACAAGAAACTAGGAGACCATCTCTTGGCATCTATTTCATTCCTATTTAATGATCCAGATCTACTTAAAAAATGGGATCCTAATTTGGTCCTGCCTAATGGGGCTGTTGAAAAGAAAAAGCAATACAAATGATTTAAGAGACTTTTGGAAAAATTATGTCTATTCTACTCCAAAGGTATAAATTTACATACAGCAAGACCAAGTACCTTGGA
>NW_012151430.1:154071-156620 GCF_000956105.1 Propithecus coquereli
AAAAAAAAAAGGAATGAAGTACTGACACATGATACAATATAGACGAACCTTGAAAACATTATGCTAAGTGAAAGAAGCTAGTCACCAAAGTCCACATGTCATATGACTCTTTTTGTATGATATCTACAATAGGCAAATATATAGAGACAGAAAGTAGGTTAGTAGTTGCCAGGGGCTGGGAGAGATGGGGAATGGGGAGACGACAACTTAGGGGTACAGGGATTTTTTTTGGGGTAATGAAAATGTTCTAAAATTGGTTCTGGTGAACACACTAAAAACCACTGAACAGTACATTTTAAATGGGTAGATTGCATAGTATGAGAATTATATCTCAATAAAGCTGTTATAAAAAGGAAATAGGAAAAAAGGAAAAAATGCCACACAATCACAAGTTAGTGGCTAAAGGGACAGTTGTTGAAGTCTGCCAGTTTGAAATGCCCACAGTTAATGTGTCCTTGAGGCTATTTGTCCAGAGAGACCAGAGAAGAAATGCCCCAAAGCAGTCTTGGGAAGATACTTCTGGTACAAATGACAGCTTTGCTTTCAATGACCACGGTTTAACTGTAACATTTAAAACGTTCAGTCTCTCACTTAAAATATGAGAGACCTGATTACAAAATAATTGATTCTGATAACAGTTTAGACTTAGGTTGAGGAACTTTCTCTTTTGCATCAGTTACCAGAACTAGGTTGAGACAGTGTCACATTCAGAGAGTTTAGTATTCATTGGTGTGTTTCTTCAAACATGTCACTGAACCTCCTGGGTGTGGAGGAAGACTTCTAAAATTTTTAAATCAAATTTTTCCAATTTATGGAAATTACAAGTTCTTTGAATGAGCAATAAAACAATTTTGCATTAACTGGTACAAATTGTAATGATGCACATAAGGCAACTATTAATAGTAATAAAGGCAAATTTTACCAGTATGTGCCAACAGTTCAGGTTAAATGAAGTAGATAAGAAAAACAGTATTATGTAAAATTAGGATAGTAAATTTAAATATGGGGGTTGTTCGGGGATTATAATTTTGTTTCTCATTAATTTCACTTTATTCCTTTTTCAGGTCGTTACAACATAAATGTAATTCATCTTGTACCTAGAAGTGGCTGGGCTCACTTTCCCGTAAGAGGCAAGAGAGACAGAGACCTCGGGGGACCACCCTGGTTTGCTCTGTAAGTCTTAGCTCCTGTATAAGTCTTTAATCTCTGGGCCTTGATTTCTGGATTTGTAACAAAGGAATAATATCACCTATTTCTCCAGGGTTTTGTGAGGACTGAATGAGATGTAAGCTCTGCAGTTCAGTGTCTGACGCATAGTAGGTACTCACAGGTTGGGGTGAAGGATAAGGCATCATCAAGTTCCCTTCAAAGAATACTTGGGCCACTAAGGGAAGATGTCACAGAATCCTTGTCAGGCAGGGCCCTGAAGGGGTGGCAGCTAAGGGAGAGACATCGCCAAACCTAGCAGATGTTGAAATTCACTAGAAGGCCAAGAAGTGGAGTAGGAGCCCTTGGCATAGAGGGCAGAAGGTATCCTTATCCCCAAATATGAAAAATTATTTTCTACTGAGCACAAAGCTAAGAAATGGGATTAAAACAGAACACAAACAATCCCCCTTCAACTGCGCAGACTGCAGCACAACTAAGATCTTAGGGTGAATAAGTTATAGCTGTGAAATAGGTGTGGGAGGAGAGGAGGATCAGAGGAAGAAGACCACCAAGGGGCTACCAGGTCTGGGGGGATCTGCAGGGCCAGTGACAGCTCTCTGGCCATAGGTGAATAGTCTGCCTTGTGAGCAACTGGATGAAGGATAGTAGGGATGGTGCAGAGAACACCTCACCCTCGTGGCTTACCACACACTTGCTGAACTGTTTAGGGTGGGCACCTCCTCCCTGGATGGCAAAGGGGACAGGCCCCAGGTGCAGATAGGAAGGGAGGCCACACTTACAATGCAGAGGATGCCCCTTGTCCTCCACTCTGTCTGAGACCTTCTAGGAATAATTCTGGTTACACTGCTATTGTTTTCCATTTTTGTAAACAAATTGAAAATCAAGAAACGACATCAAAATTGAACATGTGTGATCTGCATCAATTCCTGTACTGAAAAACAAATAATGTAGAACAAATAAGAGGAAAACTCCGGTCGAGCTCTGCACTCACCCACGGCGGGTGGCTGGCATTCCGGCCTCCAGTAGAAGGGACTCCATTTTCTTGTTTCTCTGCTGTCCAGCCTCAGGACCGCCCGCGGTTCAGGGAGGTCCAGGGCGTGCTGCCATCTGCAGGCAAGACAAGAAAAAGCATAAGCGACAGCCCCGTCACCCTGCTGAAGTCCCCTCCTATCCTCACGCAACTGGAAGACCTGGCTCCAGTCCTGGCGTGAGAGCCAGGAACCCTCACCAGTGCCAGCGCCTGCCGCACCCTCAACAGTCTGTGCTCGGGATCCCGTCACAGACAGCGCAGTCAGCAAGACCTCCACGGCATCAAGGATTCAAGTATTTCTCAACGATAACAGCGGCAAACTCTCACACCGGGCTGCTGCTGCCAGGCA
>NW_012151430.1:168010-169018 GCF_000956105.1 Propithecus coquereli
AGAAGCATTACTCACAAAATACAATTCACTACAAATTTTTGGCAAGTCAATGAAAACTCTAAAGGAAACATATGTTTATTCTTTACTATCCTGGTGTAATTACACAAATAGGTTATAGATTAATGCAAGTGTTAAGATTTCTAAAATAGAAAAGTATATTTTGAAACATGAAGAATTAATAACAGTTGGAAGCTTCCAGATTATTTCAATAACTCCTGGGCAGATACCTTCGTGTGTATGTGCCTGCGGTGGAAAGGTGGGAAGAAAAGAAATAAAAACATGCTCAAAAGTTTCTTATGTTTGGAAGGAGGTTATAGATTCTGATTAATTTGTGCCACTGATAGGAAAATATAAGTTTATCTACGCTTAAGAACTAAATGATGGCCTCTTATAAGATAAAGAACATCCAACTCACTAAATAAAAAGAAGGAAGGAAGACAAGGAAAACAGATAACTTGATGAATCCAGAAAGTCACAAGAAAAAAAAAAAGAACTCATGATAAATACATGGCAAAACAAGATAAGACCACATTTGTCAGTGACCAAAATAAATTAAATCCCACTATTAAAAGACCAAGACTTTCAATGTAAATGTCCATGAATGGAAAATGGATAAATTATGGTACATATTCCATTTTAACGGATGTGTATATGTGTGTGTATACCACACAAAGAGGCCCATGATGTACATAGTCTAGAAAGTCATAGAACAATGTTTGTATAAGCATAGGAAAGGGTCCAAAAAACACACCAATATGGTAACTGTGGTTGCCTGTGGAGAATGGGTTTACAGGGGGCAAGAGTGGACTTTCCTATCTCACTTTATGAACATCCACACTGTTTCAATCTATTATAAAAAGCATGTAATCAAAGAAACATGAAGAAATGAAAAAACAAATGTAAGGGCAGAATCAATGAACTAGAGGATATAGAGGACAGAAAATAAATGTGGTTAACAAAACCCAAAGTATTTATTTGAAATACCTCTAGACAAACCTCTAGAGAGAC
>NW_012151430.1:169068-171697 GCF_000956105.1 Propithecus coquereli
ATTCATCTTGTACCTAGAAGTGGCTGGGCTCACTTTCCCGTAAGAGGCAAGAGAGACAGAGACCTCGGGGGACCACCCTGGTTTGCTCTGTAAGTCTTAGCTCCTGTATAAGTCTTTAATCTCTGGGCCTTGATTTCTGGATTTGTAACAAAGGAATAATATCACCTATTTCTCCAGGGTTTTGTGAGGACTGAATGAGATGTAAGCTCTGCAGTTCAGTGTCTGACGCATAGCAGGTACTCACAGGTTGGGGTGAAGGATAAGGCATCATCAAGTTCCCTTCAAAGAATACTTGGGACACTAAGGGAAGATGTCACAGAATCCTTGTCAGGCAGGGCCCTGAAGGGGTGGCAGCTAAGGGAGAGACATTGCCAAACCTAGCAGATGTTGAAATTCACTAGAAGGCCAAGAAGTGGAGTAGGAGCCCTTGGCATAGAGGGCAGAAGGTATCCTTATCCCCAAATATGAAAAATTATTTTCTACTGAGCACAAAGCTAAGAAATGGGATTGAAATAGAACACAAACAATCCCCCTTCAACTGCTCAGACTGCAGCACAACTAAGATCTTAGGGTGAATAAGTTATAGCTGTGAAATAGGTGTGGGTGGAGAGGAGGATCAGAGGAAGGAGACCACCAAGGGGCTGCCAGGTCTGGGGGGATCTGCAGGGCCAGTGACAGCTCTCTGGCCATAGGTGAATAGTCTGCCTTGTGAGCAACTGGACGAAGGACAGTAGGGATGGTGCAGAGAACACCTCACCCTCGTGGCTTACCACACACTTGCTGAACTGTTTTGGGTGGGCACCTCCTCCCTGGATGGCAAAGGGGACAGGCCCCAGGTGCAGATAGGAAGGAGGCCACACTTACAATGCAGAGGATGCCCCTTGTCCTCCACTCTGTCTGAGACCTTCTAGGAATAATTCTGGTTACACTGCTATTGTTTTCCATTTTTGTAAACAAATTGAAAATCAAGAAACGACATCAAAATTGAACATGTGTGATCTGCATCAATTCCTGTACTGAAAAACAAATAATGTAGAACAAATAAGAGGAAAACTCCGGTCGAGCTCTGCACTCACCCACGGCGGGTGGCTGGCATTCCGGCCTCCAGTAGAAGGGACTCCATTTTCTTGTTTCTCTGCTGTCCAGCCTCAGGACCGCCCGCGGTTCAGGGAGGTCCAGGGCGTGCTGCCATCTGCAGGCAAGACAAGAAAAAGCATAAGCGACAGCCCCGTCACCCTGCTGAAGTCCCCTCCTATCCTCACGCAACTGGAAGACCTGGCTCCAGTCCTGGCGTGAGAGCCAGGAACCCTCACCAGTGCCAGCGCCCGCCGCACCCTCAACAGTCTGTGCTCGGGATCCCGTCACAGACAGCGCAGTCAGCAAGACCTCCACGGCATCAAGGATTCAAGTATTTCTCAACGATAACAGCGGCAAACTCTCACACCGGGCTGCTGCTGCCAGGCACTGCTCTCACGGACTCGCATTTGGTTACTAATTTAAATCTCACAACAATTTTAGAAGGTCTCTGCCAATTTGCCTGATTATTGAATTAGGTTGAATAATTAAAATGAAGAACTTGATAATATCTCATTTCAAAGGGGGAGTCGAACATGAAAACCGTGAGAGATACTCAGCATCCTGCAGACATTCATTCCCCAAATATCCATCGAGTGTCTGTTATGGACTAGACGCTGCTCTGGGAGCTGGGAAGAGAGCGGTGAACGCAGAAGACAGAGTCCCTGCTCGCGTGGAGCTTCCATTCTAGTGGAAGGAAAGGTGACAAAGAAAAAGCAGGGGTAGAGTGTGATGACAAAGCTATTAATATTCATTCATTTCCAAGAACTTACTAACCATGTCACTTCTTATCCACAAATGCCCGCCAGGCACGGTGCCAGGAATGCAATTGTGGGCAAGAAGTAGACATGGTCCTGCCTGTGTAGAGCACTTATTCACAGAAGAGGAACATTTGTTATTAGTCAAATAATCACCTAAATAAACGCAAAGATGTTAAATTGTGATAAGCGTGACAGCAGAATAGCACATAGACCTGATGAGAACATCTCAGGGAGGCCTGGCCTCACCTGGGGTCCGGGCAAGGCCTGGGATGGAGCGGGGAGGAGCAGCATGCTTGGCGAAAAGCATGCCACACGCACAGGCTGGGTCGCTGACAGGCGGGAGGGAGAGCAGGTAGGCTGAGGCTGCAGAATTGGTGTGGGCAGCCCTGGTGCGACACTCCCAGCCGCAAGAGGAATTTGAGCCTTATCCTCTGAGAACTGGAGCACCACACAAGGGTCTTAGGCAGAGGACTAATATGGTTGGGTGTGTGTTTTTAAAAGATTATGCTAGGCTCCAAACCTTTCTTGCTTTGGAAAAAAAAAAAAGATTATGCTACGCAGTAGGCTAACGGCCCCGCCAAAGACGTGGATGTCTGAATCCTTGGAGGCTGTGCGTATGTTCCCTTATGTGACAAAAGGGACACCGCAGGTGTGATAAAGTTAAGGGTCTTGAGATGGGGAGATTATCCAGGGGGGCCCAGTGTGATCACAAGTGTTCTTGTAAGAGGAAGGCGCTGGGGACCTGACTACACAGGAGGAGTGTCAGAGTGACGCAGCACGAGAAAGACTTGTTG
>NW_012151430.1:184097-186227 GCF_000956105.1 Propithecus coquereli
AATCTCATTCTCTGGCTCACGAAAACAGCAGGATTTTCTGAACGCAATGAATACTCGACGTCACCCTCCGGTGGGACAGAGGGGGACCCCAGGTTTTGAAAATTAGGACCTTGGATCACCTTTGGTCAAATTCAGATGGCGTTTTCAAAGTTAAAATCATTCCAGTTTTGTTTCAGTAACGGGCCTTACGGTCAGACCCATGTGATCGATCAGGCTGAAGTCATGACATCAATTCATTAAAGTTCAGTGAAAGGACGTTCTTGGTCCCGGCAACAAAACTGTCACTACTCAAATGTAAGGCAAGAGCCTGCAGATTCAGTCACGTCCTTCTCAGCATGTGGCACCCTCGCCCGTCTGTCCTCGTCCTCACGACCTGCCTTGTGGGGAACCTGCCCGCGTATTTTCTCTTCCAGGGGATGAGGAACACCCTAAGGGCAGGGGCTGTGTCCACAGCTGTGGGGTGGAGCCCCACGTTCTCACACCGCAAATGAACTGGGTACGCATGACCCAGGCCGAAGGCCAGGCACAGCACTCGGCTTTCAGGCTTCTGCGGGCGAAAGCCGTGGACAGAATGTTTCCTGGTCAGGGAAGGGCCCCATCTCTGAGTGCACCTGCCCCTGCCCATCTACACCGCCGCGGAGTGGGGCCCCTGCAGAGTGAGCCCCGACTTCGGGACGAGGCCAGCCCGACCCGGCTCCCCTCCGTGCCTGCGATCCGGAGAGGTGAGCTGCCGGCTTGCTAGGTCGGGCCACGTGGAAGGCTCCCAGGTGCCCTCAGGCGCGCCCGGCCTGGGCAGCTCAGACAGGCAGCCCCCGCGAGCGACGAGTGAGGAACCGAGTCTCGCGGTGCGAGGGGAGCCGACGAGCGCCTTGCTGAGCTCGGGCGCGGCACTCCGCCCAGCGTTTCACACACATCCCCCCGCTCTGATTTTTCACCAAAACCCGGGGAGGTCGGTGTTCCCTGAAAAGGGAACGTTGCTCAGGTGACGGGCCACGGTCCCACCTCGCCCCCAGGCTGCCAGACCGTTGGCGCGCTCGTCCGAGGCCTCCCAGGCCCGCCTGGCGGCTCGAAGCCGCGAAAACCCCGCGGCGCGGCAGGAACCCCTGGCCCGGCCCGCGTCAAACGGCCGCCCGGCGTCCCGCCCGCCGGGTCGCGAGGCGGAGCCCGCGAGGCGTCCGCGAAGGGGACGCGCTTACCTCGCCCGCCGCGGGCCGCGGCCTCAGGCCCGCGCTCCAGGCCGGTCGCCGCCGCACTGTGCGCCCCTCGCCCGCAACGGCAGCTGCGCCAGTCCCGGCCACGGCCGCTTTCATTTTCCTCAACGGCATCGGCAGGAAAGCGAAAGCGAAAACCTCCGGGAGGCGGGACCGGGGGCCGAGCGCGCCGCGAACGCGGGCCGAGCGGCGGGGGCCTCGGGCCTCGGGTCTGCTCGGGGCCGCCCGGCGGCGTTCGGCTGGAGCCGGGTCCACAGAGCGGCCGCGAGCGAGCCCGTCCCGCGCTCCGGCCTCGGCGGGCCCAGGGCCCGGGCCTGGGCTGGGCGGCAGGCCCGCAGCAAGTGGAAACGCGCCCGCAGCGGGCCTTACGGCCCTGGCCCGTCGGCCGATCCCGGCTGGTCCTCCCATCTGCCCTCGGCTGGCAGCGGGCCGGGCCTTCTGGCGGCGCCCGGGGCTCTGGCCTGCGGAGGCGGGCGCTGGCCTGGGCGGCTGGGAAAACCGTCTGAGGGTCCCTTTGGAGAGGACTTGACCGTGAGGTAGCCGCCACTTCCTCCGGGGTCGGCGGAGAAATCAAAAGTCAGTGACATTGGTGAAAGGGGGGACCCTTCATCTGATAAAACTGGACGGCAAGCCCACGGTGTGGACTCCCTGGTCTAAGTGGTCCCCAGCAATAACTGAGGATTTAGACATTCGAGGATTCAAGCCCTGGCGGTCTCTTACTGGCTGATTTGGGGCAAAATGTATAACTAGTTAGCCTTAGTTTCTTCCCTGTAGGATGGGGACAGTAATCCTACTTACAGAATTTGGAGAATTAAATGATATAAGAAGAGGCCGGGCGCGGCGGCTCACACCTGTAATCCCAGCACTCTGGGAGGCCGAGGCGAGAGGACCGCTTGAGCTCAGGAGTTCGAGACCAGCC
>NW_012151430.1:186652-189141 GCF_000956105.1 Propithecus coquereli
GTGTGTGTTTGTTTGTTTTTTATAAAGCAAACATAGAATGGTTTTTTGAGCACACATAGGTCTTACAAACAGGCAAACCAAAGTGACTCTGGACAGATGAAATAGTTTATTTTGGTTTTTTGTTCCAGTTACCAGACTGCTCTTATTTTTTCTTTATAGAGGCATTTTGTATCTTTGCTCTAATTGGCTTGATTTATCATTTTACTTCTAAAGGACAACTTTCTATCCCGACTCTTTGGAGGCAACTCTATTTCCCTGACTACCCCTCCTAACTTTTTCATCCTAGAACAAAAGTTTGTGCAATAGCAAGTTCTGCAATAAGCACTTTATCCAGGCCTACAATGATAGTCAGTGAAGACACACAAGAAGCAAAAGTCCAAGTCCAAAGCCGGTCCTTAAAGACTTGACTATGGATAGGGGCAGGGGAGGTGGCAGGGTGGTGACGATCATGCAACACAGCTGAAGAACAACATAAGTGGAAGGAAAGAATGGGGTCACCAGCTTCCAAATTAGACAGAATTCACTGGATAGGAAAGAAAAATACCTGGTATGTGATTCAAATAAAAATGAAAAAAAATCAAATAACCCTTTAAGATACTTCATGCAACAAATATTCTGTGGCAACTACAAAATAAAGCCACCCTGCTAATTAGTACTGGGAATTCAATAATGAGCAAAAACAAATGTGGTTTCTGCCCTCAGGAAACACACTTCAGTGAGGTAACCAGACAACCAGATAATCAGGCAAATACAGAAGGCCTACATGCTGCAAAGTGCACTGGATGCTGTGGGAGGGAATGGTACAGGTAGAAACCCTCTAACGGGCAGTCTGTGCTCAGGTTCCTGTCAGCCTGGCCAGCACTTGCTCGAACTCCTCTGCAGTCTGAGGCTCCTCCTGCCTCATCCTTCCTGCCCCCCTTCCACGCTGTCAGACCTGCATGACGCTCTGAGTCTGCTTATTCCTGCTTCCTCTCCTCTTCATCTTTCACGAGCGTTTTTCCCCAATAAACTCTTGCACATTTGATTTTATCTTGGTGTCTGTTCCAGGAGGACTAAAACGAGCACAGTGATGCCTTTCATTGAGCTTGAGAACCTTGGAAGAGGCTCAGGTTTTGGACGGTTCCAATTCTGCACATGTTGGGTGCGGTGTCAGGTGGGCAAGGAAACGCCGTATCTACTTTCCCACCTGTAAGATACGCTTATGCTCTGGCACTGAGCTACCAACCATATCCTCCAAGCTAGGGTGAGCTAGGGCCTGGTCTTGTTTTTAAAATGCTTGTTCCACGGATAATCTCCAATCTTCAGTTTAGAACCCAATATTAGAACTGTTTCCCTCTGGAAAAATGCAACCTACCAATAGCAAAAAATACTCTTTAAATTCCTTGAGGAGGACTCAAAAGTCAAAAAATCAAAAGGGAGTGAGCAATTGTTCCCGAACAATCAAAGGCAAATAATTTTGCTTCGGGGAACCCTGATTTTCTAGGAAAAGAAAGTTGCCTTTTATGTGTGTTCCTTAAGGAAAGGACTACTGTTCGGCAGCAGAGATGGAAATCTCTGTCATTCTGCGGTAGGAAGAAGCTGGCACCCCAAAAGGCTCTCTTGCTCTGGGTTCAGCCTCCCTAAGCAAGGTGCCCTTGGGAGAGCTGGGTGGCAAAGGATGACCCTGTCACGGAGGCGCCGTCAGTAGCAGCCCGAGCGAATCATCTGCGCCAGGGGAGGTCCGCTGCCGGTTCTTGCTCTGAAGGAGGCTTGAACACAGGTCACGACCACCACGAGTGCTGCAACACCGAGCTCAATCACAGGTCAGCCGCACCTTTCCTTCCCCGACTGCCCCCTCCAGGCCGCCCGGGACCATCCGCATGGAGCCCGACAGTCCGTTTACATGCTTCGTTGCCAGGCTGTCAGGAAGCCCGGGGACCTATTAGTCTGTTTGGACTAAAAAGAGAAAGAAAAGAAGTAGGTGTGGGCTTCATGAAGGATGTTTTCCTGAGGGCTCTGTCTCTCATTAAGGGATGAATGAGTAAAAGCATTTGTTAAAAAATTTTTAAAAACTACGAAATGTATGGCGTGTGTACTACTTAAGTACCTTAGGGATAGAAGGCCTGTCTTTTCCCCTCAAAGGCAGTTATAGTTTCCCTCATGGAACCAAACAGAATAGGATAAGGACTAATTATCTGTAGGGAGGTCAGGAGGAGGGGGAAGACCAGCAATATTATTATTGTCAACACAAATGTAGCACTGCTAAGCACTTTACATGCATGACATAATTCAATCTTTACGGAAGTCCAATGAGGTAGGTAAGGAATTTTACAGATAAGGAAACTGAGTCTCAGAAAAGTTAAGTGACTTGCCCATAGTTATAGAGCTAGTAAGTGGAGAACTCTCCTCTTGGACGACCACGTAATCTGTACGCTCTGGGTCTGAGCACTTGCCCGATAAGCTCTAGCGCCTCCCAGGAAGAGCATGTGCTTGAGATAAACCTTGAACAC
>NW_012151430.1:199001-199565 GCF_000956105.1 Propithecus coquereli
TGTTACCACTACTTCTACACACTCTGACAACTAAAAACATGTGGTTTGGGGGTTTTTTGTTTGTTTGTTTGTTTTTTTTGAGATAGGGTCTTGCTCCATCACCTGGGCTAGAGTACAGTGGTGTCATAGCTCACAGCAACCTTAAATTCCTGGGTTCAAGTGATCCTATTGTCTCAGTCTCCCAAGTAGCTGGGACTATAGGTAAGCACCACCATGCCTGGCTAAGTTTTCCATTTTTTGTAGAGACGGGGTCATGCTCTTGCTAAGGCTGGTCTTGAACTCTTAGCCTCAAATAGTCCTCCTACCTCAGCCTCCCAAAGTGCTAGGATTACAGGTATGAGCCACCGCACCTGGCAGGATTTTCTATTTCTTTTTCAGTCAGTTTTGGTAATTTGTGTGTTTCTAGGAATTTGTCCATATCATCTAGGTTATCTAATGTGTTGGCATACAATTGGTTAGAATATTCTCTTATAATCCTTTTATTTCTACAAAGTCAGTAGTAATTTCCTCACTTTTATTTCTGATTTTAGTAATTGGAGTCTTCTTTTTTTCTTGGTCAGTCTA
>NW_012151430.1:200685-215030 GCF_000956105.1 Propithecus coquereli
GAACGGCTTACTTCTGCTAGTTTGCTACTGTTTTGTCTTTTATCTCTTTTGTTCCTTAATTCCTCCATTACTGCTTTCTTTTATGTTAAAGACATATTTTCTAAGTATCATTTTAAATCTGTATCAATTTTTTTACTACATATTTTTTATTTATTTTCTTAATGGTTGCCCTGGAGGTTATAATCATATATTAATTTATAACAATCTGGTTTAGATTTATACCAAGTCAATTTCAATAATATACAAAAGCTTTGCTCTTATTTAGCTTCACCCCCTTTTATTGTCTTGTCGCAAATTACATCTTGATACATTGTTTGCCCATTAACCTCAATTTATAATTACTTTATGCAGTTGTTTTTTTAATTATATAGGAAATAGAATTAAGACAATACATTAATACTGTCTCTATAATTACTTAGGTAGATACCTTTACCCATGTTCATTATTCCTTCACGTAGATTCAGGTTACTGGCCAGTGTCATTTTCGCATTTCCTTCCTTTAGCATTTCTTATCTCACTTCTGTCAGGGTCATCCCCATTCTCCATTTTCTCTGCTTCATCCATGTGTGCTCTAGAGTAGTTTCCAAAATTCTTTGAAGAGGGAAATAAATAGAGGCCTTTAACCAGTCTGCTGTTTGCCAGCTTTGGGAGTATTAGGGAGACTGTTCCAGATGTTGATGACTTTTTAGTATGGTTCGAGAGCTTGGGGGCAGGGTTAAAATCTTCATTTCTTCCCCTTTCATCAATTTTTGATGTGTATTATGTTGCACTGCTTTCTTGTTTGGTTAGTTTTGGTTAAAAAAATTTGTAGATCTTTGCTTTCTTTGTGCTCATTTTTTTGGTAGGGGGGAGGGTAATTCTATGAGGACATTTGAAATTTTCAGAATTATTTTGTTCACAATCAAAAGTGCATGAGCATTAAATGTTTCAAACCTCTCCAGCAGACTAGCCATGTGAAATACTGACACCACTACATACATTTAGCAGTCCATCCTTGAGGTGTAGAGCTCGTTCCTACCCCTCCTCTACACATCCATGAGAAGTTTTTTGTGAGACTTCTTCTGGGGTAAAGAGTCAGTCAGCACCTGTAATCCAAGCACTTTGGGAGGCCGAGGTGGGAGGATTGCTTGAGGCCAGGAGTTCAAGACCAGCCTGGGCAACATGGTGAGACCCCATCTCTACAAAAATAAATAAATAAATAAAAGGGGGGGAAAAAAGTCAGTCAGGTGCCTGGCTGCTGCTCTCTGGCTGGCCCAACAGAGAAATGATGTCACAGTGTCTCTCGGAATCGTCTCACAAAACTCTGTCCCTGAGATCAGGCCCCTTCTCCAGGAAGTGAGACTTTCAGGCCTGGGTCTGCCCGAGACCGCCAAGAAAACGTATGATTTCTGCTGAGAAACCTCTGCCATCCTGGGCATCCTCTATCAATCTCATGGGTTTTTTTATGAGGATTAAATGAGAAAATAGATGTATTTTCCCAAAGTGCTTTTATAGCAATAGCGCACAGCAGAAGGTGTTGCTAATATTTTGCATCAAGCCTCTATCAGCCTAAAAGCCCTTTAGGAAAAGCAATCAATAGACCAACACCAGAAGAAAGTCTTATTTTGCTACTTACTCCCTGGCAGAGAGCACGGTCCTCTGCCCACCTCATCCACCATCCCTTAGCCAGGGATTAAGCAGAATAATTCTTGTTGGCAAACAGCAGCCCTTCTGGAATCCGTGAAGAGTGTTGAGGGAACCCTGAGGGGGCTAGGAACTAGCTGCCAAGAAGAGGAAAAGGTCACTGGGTAAATCCTTGCCGTTACTTTGATCTGTGGCAGAGAACTTTAAAAAAAATATCTGAGTTGTTTCTCCACCACCTTTTCTTTGCCCTTCATATTTCTGTGGGTCCGCGGGTTTCTAGTTATTACAGCTATTAAGTGAGCACCTCATCACTCACCAGCTCTGCCCGTGACTACAGTTTGTACACGCCTCTCCCTGACAGGAGGGATCCCTGGTCTAGAAAGCTCAGTCTTCCCAAGACATGGCCCTGACGGAAACAAGGCACACACGAGTCCAGCAGACGGGACGGAGGGCCTGGATTTTCAGAGTCTTGGCTCAACCCTGGGAGCAGTGACTAGGGCTGTTGCCCCACACAGGAAGAGCTCTAAGCATTACGGTTTTTGTCCTCAGAAGGCCACAAATGACTGGAATCAGTGGCATTGAAAATAAGAGAGAAAACGCAGAAACTGTCCATTCATGCACTAGGAGAATGGCAGGCAGGACGAATTCCGATTCTGGAGCTCCTGGGAAGTCAGCTCATCGGGAACTCGGCACAGAACCCGGTTTGAGGGGAGTGGAGAAGCCAGCAGTGTTCCAGACGTGCTGCCTTCCTTCCCACCTGAGTTTGCAGCTGCTTGCTTTGTCCCACGACATGCCCTTGAGCTGTCTGTCCGGCCCCGGAGCTTTCACCCAGGTCCAGCCACGCTGTCGAGCCCCAGGCGCCCCAGGACAAACTGCACGTAGACACCTCTTGTGCACCACACCCAACCCCATCCGCTCAGCCCCCCATCGCTGGTCACACGGGCTCCAGCAACCCTCACTTGGGGCCTGCGCTGCGTTAGCTCTTGCTTTCTGCCCACGGATTGGACCTGTTTGGGACTCATGCATTTGCAGCCTGGAAGAGTGAGCAGCTGACGCCTCTGGAGCTGCAACTGACGAGTGGCACCAACAGAGAAATGCTCCCCGTTTTGTCCACGGGGCAGACGGCTTTGAGACGCGGCGCACGTGCCTCCTCAGAATTCCCGCTGGATGGAGCACTCCTGCCCTCGGCACTGCCCAACCTGATGATGCGTCCTCGTATTTGGTCTCCCTCCTTCCCTTCCTCCTCCCCTGTGCTTTACTCCTTCCCAAATAAACTACCTAACTGCACGGTAGGCCGGTTTCAGGCTCTGCTTTCGGGGGAAGCCAGGCTAAGACACGTGTCCAAGAGGCTGGCTCAGTCCACAGTCGACAGAGTGAAGATCTCTAGTACGCAGGAATTAAATTTTGGCCTTAGAGATGAATCCCAACCATGACCTCAATTAGCTCCCGCTGAGAGAAAAGTCAGCCGATGGTGCGGCACGAGGACACCAGCTTCCAGAAATGAAGATTCTAGGCAGTTGCTGTTATTTAAAAAATCATTTTACTTATTAAAACTTTCTCATTTTCCAAGGCACATCAGTAGCTTTCACAAAAATATGGTTGGTTTTGTTTTTTTTTTTTACCAACTGAAACATATGCTTTAGTAGTACCACGGAAACATAATCAGCAAAGAGAAGGCAACTACTGGACACAGAGTGTCTCCCGATAGTGTTAACGCGACTGGAGTGAGCAGCTCTGAGAGACCGTGAACACAATTTAAATTTCTTTTTAATTTTTCCCCCTGATTAGATATCACAAAAGGAATACACACAATGACATTGTTTTTGGCGCTCGGAGAAGTGCTAGAGGATAAAACTGGAAACACCGTGCACCGGTGGCAACTGTAGACCATCGCTGGAGTGATTTGGGGTTAAAAAAAAAAAAAAGACACAGGCCAGGCGCAGAGGCTCACGCCTGTAATCCCAGCACCTTGGGAGGCCAGGGTAGGAGGATTACTTGAGGCCAGGAGTTTGAGACCAGCCTGGGAAACACAGCAAGATCTTGTCTTCACAAAAAATAAAAGAAAAAAAAATTAGCCAGGTGTGGTGGCACTCACCTATAGTCCCAGCTACTTGGGAGGCTGAGGCAGGAGGATCACTTGAGCCCAGAAGTTTGAGGCTGCAATGAGCTATGATCATGCCACTACACTCCAGCCTGGGCAACAGAGTGAGACCCTGTATTTTTTTTTTGTTTTGAGACAGAGTCTGTTGCCTGGGCTAGAGTTGCTGTGGCATCAGCCTAGCTCACAGCAACCTCAAACTCCTGGGCTCATGAGATCCTCTTGCCTCAGCCTCCCGAGTAGCTGGGACTACAGGCACGTGCCACCATGCCTGGCTAATTTTTTCTATTTTTAGTTGTCCGGCTAATTTCTTTCTATTTTTAGTAGAGACGGGGTCTCGCTCTTGCTCAGGCTGGTCTCGAACTCCTGAGCTCAAGCGATCCACCCGCCTCGGCCTCCCAGAGTGCTAGGATTACAGGCGGGAGCCACCGCGCCCAGCCGAGACCCTGTCTCTTAAAAAAGAAAAAAAAAGACACACACCAGGAGGCTAAGGAACCAGCCTTCCCCAAGTCTATTCTGAAGGGCAAATAACTTAAGGAGAAAAAGACGTCATAACAACAAACAACAAAACAAAATCTATTACAGTTTTGAAAGAAAAGACAAAGTTGCTTGTCTCTCTTTCTCACTGATAAACTTCCTTCAAACCGTACCCAGAAGCCACAGTAGTGAGGAGGTCTGGTTCGCACAGCAGTGAAAACAAGAACAGCAGGTGCAGCGATGCATTTCTCATGGGCCTGGACAAGCCCAGTGCTTCGACCAGGTGTAACGAATCCACCCAGCGTCACACCGGCCCGAGAGCCCGCACCTCGCCGCGCGCGCCGTGCTCCGCACCTGCTCGCCTGCACCTTCCACACCGCCGGCTCTCCCAGGGCCTGTGCTCTGCTGCCCCGGGCAGTGACAGTCCTAGCTACTGCCATTTGTGACTGAGCAAAGGTGAGAAATCAGACTTCCTATGAAACTATTTCTTTTCCTCTAAAGGTCACCGTTAGCAGGAAGGGCGTGGGGGGACTCAGACCTGCAGTGTTATTAGGGGTCTTTTCAGGTTGTCTGAAATTAAAATGTAAATTTAGCAGATTCTTCTCATATTCTTCCAAATCCCGTTGGTTCGAGTGAATAATTAACTCCTTAGGAAGCGTCGAGTCCACCATCATGAAAGTCAGGACTGATCTGAAGTTGTCTGAAGGTAGCCCTGGTGTCCCCAGAGGAGGGTGTGCTCTAGGGCGCTACACGGCCTCTGCGTCTGGGTGGCCGTCTGTGAGCGAGTCAGACACAGGTGAGAGAACGAACAGCAAAGGCCTCTGTCACCGAAGGGCTGTGTCTGCACAAGCTGTGTCTGACCAGACGCAGTCTTTCCTCTTACGTGCCTCACTTACCGGAAGCTGTGTTAGAAGGCTGTGCTTTTAAGGATGACGCCACTTTCTTCGCCATCTCTTAACATCCTTGCTTGACTCGGAGTCTGCTTGTATTTTATTCTATAAAAACAGGCAAAACAAATGTTAGTAACAAACCTTAAAAAGATGCCTGCCAGTCTCAGAACAACCAAGAACTGAGGACATCTTCACTGGGGGAAAAAAAAATCATACAGCAGATTCTGAAATATTTCTCCTGGCCCCTGCATCATCCAGAGGCGTGCATGGTGGCACGTCCACATGGGATCAGAGCAGGGAGCACAGGCCGTCAGCACCCTGCTATTTATAACCCTTTGGTGGCTAAACTCGTCCATGGCACTTGTGAGTCTGGCGCGGGGTTGGGGGGGCTCTACCACGAGGGGATCCCAAGACCTGGCCCAGACCCAGTGCATCACCATCGTGAAGAGGGAGCCCGTCTTACCCTTTGACCCTCAGCATCTGGTCAATGGTGTCTGGGAGTGGGGTGCCGAAACTCTCTGGGAGAAACAAGGTGAGGATGGCTGTCAGGATGGTCAGACTTCCCATCAGGATGTAGGGCAGGAAGCGGTCATAGGCCCCTGCGGCAAAGCAGACAGAGCCCCAGCCCAGGGCTGCGGTTAGACCTGGTCTCTCTCCATCCCTTATGCTCCCAGGACTCTATCAGGGATCGCCGTCCTTCTCAGTCCCGGCATCGCCGCCGGCCGAGACGCCAGGCTGGAGTCTGGTTCAGAGCCCAGAGCCAGCACAGGTGCGCCCAGGTCGCGGAAGGTGCAGCAGTGCCCCGAGATGCAGGGCAGGAGAGCGCGGCAAGGAGCGGAGCCGTGATGATTATTCCTGGTTCCCAAGGAACTCGAAGCACTTGGCCAGGGACAGGCACGGCCCTGCCGCCTCTGCAGGTGTGTCACGGCCCGTTGGATCTGCCTTCGGGCCAGACAGGCTGTCTCTGCTTGTCAGGTCTATTTGGCATGTTCACAAGGCTCCCTGGGTTCTCAGGGCAGGTGCCACCCTCCCAGACGTACGGGCTGGGGACGTGCGGGGACAGCAGTGCCGTGAGGATGTGCTTTCGAGAAGGAAACACTGGGGCCCTGCTACGTGAAAGGGCACGAGGCAGACCTTTGTGCGACGTGAGCCCGCTGCACAGTGCTCCGCGAGAGCGACCCCCAGCCCATCACTCCTCCTGAGTGGGCACCTTCCCTCCTGTTCCTTTAAAGGCTGATTCCAAGAAATTTCTCCAACGAAGTACACTGGCTCCCTAAACTACTAGTAGTTTCTGAGGGTAAAGGAATTTAGTCTCTGGTGGAAGGCCTGGGATGGCTGAAACAGAAACAAAACCTCGTTTTCTCACCAATTTCTAGCTAGTCTATCGGTTGTTTTCCACTTGAAAGTGAACGTCTCCGCGACAGCGCGCTGGAAGACCCCTCCCCAGCCGCAGGTCAGCGCGTTTGCCGCAGGTGCTCGTTTCCTTACTAACGAGCTGTCTCCACTCACATCAAAGCTTCTCCCCCACCGCCCCCGCCCACGGCTCTTACCGAGGTAGACGAAGTAGGGGGACAGGATGCTGCCCAGGCGGGACGCCGTGGAGCTGACGCCCACGCCCATGTTTCTGACCACCGTGGGGTACAGCTCGGCCGTGTACACGTAGACCATGGAGAAGGCAGCGGTGATTCCAAACTTGCCCACCATCACCAGGGCTGTAGCCAAGTAAGACAGGTCTGGAGAGCAAAGGAAGGGAGGTGGGAGTAGGCACCAACCCACGGCACGCTGCCGTTCACAGTTCCACTTCTTTTTTGCCTGAGCAAATGTACTTTCTCCCCCAGTCTTTTTTTCGGGGGGTGGGTTAGTGCCTGTAACTTCCTATCGTGGGATAAAGGACCGCGGCCGAGACTTCCCTCCACGCCGAAGCCTGGACGGAGGCGGGGGCCGCAGCTGTGTGAGGACGTGCGTTTTCCCAGCCAAGAGGCCACCCTGCTTTCCAGTCCAGAAGTCACTCAAGACCTGCCTGCCAGGGAGTCAGCTGTCACCCAGAACCTCACACCGCAGACACCGTGGAATTAACTCACGGATTTTAGATGCGTGGAGAATCCAATTCTAACTCGCTTCGTGTTTTTCATACTACTCAGACCCCAGAAAACTCACAGCCCATCATCGAGATGATCCTCCCGTCCATCCTTCTCCCTGTGCCGACGAGAGACGCTGCGAGTGACTGAGGGTCACTCTGAGCTCAGTGTGACCCGGCTACTTCATTTCTGGCCTGTTGTGCCACACCCCCTGGGGGCTGTCCCTGTGCAGTGTCCCCAGCCTGAGAGGCCCAAGACCACCAGAGGCTCCCAAATCCATCTGGGCACAGTGCCAGACAGAGGAGGGCCCAGCTGTTCTGTAAATTGTCGGCAATGGCCACCTCCCACCCACCTGTGGGACCCAGATGGTTTCAGAGATAGAATCCTGCTCCTGGCCTGTGCGGCCCTCTCTCTTAACCAGCTCCTCTGTCTCCTCAGACGTGCCGGGCTCGTTCCTGCTCAGGGTCACTGCCTTTGCTGCTGCTTCTCCCTGAAACGTCCTGCTAGACTCTTCCATGGCTTTCTTGTCACTCCATGTATGTTCCCCTGTTCAGGCACATGGTCTGTGACGACTTTATGTGAACTAGCTCCCCACTGCGCTTCGTTTTTACTCACAGAAGGCAGCACAATCTGCGCGATTTTAAGCATTTTATTTACTTGTCCGTTGTTGGTCTTCTCGACTAGGGTGGAAGCTTTACGAGGGCCCGTGCTGCTCGCACTAAGCACAGAGCCTCGCCCGCAGCAGGCGGCCACGGCTACTTGTTGAATGAATACGTAAGACAGGGCCAGGAAGAAAAGTAATGGGGTGGCTCTTTCTTCCCCCTCATTCTGGAGTGGACAGCCAAGATGAACACAGCAACTTGGGTACAGAGTAAAATTAGCCAACGGCCCCAGTGCTGCTGCTTCTCACTCCCCCGAGGCCCAGGCCATCGGGGGTGTTCTGCTCTCAAGAGGCACTTCCTCTTGATTTTTAGGCGAAGTCTGCATATGGGCCAGGGAGCTGTGATGGGCTTCCTTAGCTGGGGAAGACAGCCTGGTAGAGAATGAGCGACTCAGTGAAGACCCAAGACCGCAGACGCACACGGTCCCTACCTGGGGGCACCAGCTGCACGAAGAGGAGGACGCTGCCGCCCAGGAACAGCGCGGTGGCCATGGAGTAGCGCCGGGGCACGTGCTGCAACAGCAGCCAGGCCAGCACGTACGCTGGGACCTCCACCACTGCCGAGAGGAGGCAGTTCAAATAGATGTTCCCATGCAGGTTGGGAGTGTCGAGGGAAAGCCCAAAATAGCCCACTGATATGGTCATCCTGAAACAGAGTGAGAAGAAAGAAAGCTGGAAAAGCAGTATCCACATCTCTCCCAACCTAAGCAACTTGTAAATGCAATTATTTCAGTAAACCCCAAACCACTCTGTGAGCAGAGGATAGGAGGGCAGAGCAGCTCTAACCCTGCATCTGCTTCACAGAACAAAAGAGAGCCCCCCAGCCACGTGGTGCAGCGTGAACTCCGTGCCGGTGTCCTGCCAGAGAGTTCCCGGTAGGAAGTGTCACAGCAGAACAGCTGATATAATTCAGACGGGCCTGCCTTTTGGCTTTAAAAATACTAGGCCAAAGCATTCACGGAAGCTACTTCCCTACCCTCTGAACCTCCCAGATCCAGCAACTGCAGAAGGAGCGAGGCAATGAGTAGGGCGGCGGGTATCAAGAGAGGTGGGATAGGATTGGAGGGATGAGATAAAATGAGGGGCAACATTCGGTTAAAGACTATCTGTGGCACCCGGCCAGGCAGCGGCTGGTCAGAGGCAGCTGACACCGACCCCACCGTATCCATGGAGAAGAGAGGGGACTCCCAGAAGTGGGCCAGGCTGTCTCTTGTCTGCATGGCTGCCATGTCCCTGGCCCGGGCCCTGTCCCCAGTGGGCTTTCTCTCTGCTGATGGCCCACACTCTTTGGCAAACTGGATCTCTATGGATTAGAATGTTTTTGACTCATCAGCAGGTTGAAAATGCAGCTCATATGATGAAGACAAAGGGTAGGTACAGGAGTCCCTGGGAAACCCAGGGCAGGGGCAAGAGTCTGGGTGAACTGCAGTGGGTGACTCATGGCAGCTGGCACGTGGTGGTGCTGGCCCTGGCTGGGCAGACGCGGGGAGCGGCGCACTGCCCCGAGGGATCCTGGGCCGCCCTTGGGAACGGGCAGCGCACAGACCCCCAGGGCCCCGTGCTGGACGAGAGCCAAAGTCTTCCCTCCTCGCTCGCCTGTCACCACCCCCCCAGCGGGCTCGGGAGTCGCCTGCAATCCCCAGGGTCTGGCCACCCACGAAAGCTACCCGGGCATGCGACGTGTTCCCTCTCTGGTAACTCACAGATCCCTTCCTGCCCTGTTAGAAGGACCCTGGCGAGGACATCCAGGCCGTGCCCTGACTCTGAATGTCCCAGAAGGAGCACGTCCCGCTTCCATGTTTCCAGAAAGCACTCAGCAGCCTCTGTGGCCTGATGGACATGGCGTCTTCACTCAGATCCTTCCTGAAAGTTCTACCTGTCCTCCTTAGCCACTGTCTGCGACTGGGCAGGAGGGGGTAAGGGACAGGAACACCTAAACAAGGACCCAAGGGGAACAAGGATCCACCTTAGGACCTGGAGAGACCCCCAGAGAGCCCGGATTTTCCCAAACAGCCTCCACCATGGTTCTCATCTTTCTTTTCTGAGGTTCCGTTTCTTCCATTCTCACAAGACACGTGTAGCCTGTGACTTTCTGATGACACAGGCTTCCGATTTCGGTCTGAGGCACGTGTAGACATGCGAGGCCCAGTGGCCACTCTCAGAGGCTCTGTCTGGAGGCCTCAGGCAGGTCTCGCTTACGCACCACAGGAGGATGGACATGACGGTGACGATGCGGATGTTCCGGGTCCGGAGCAGATCCAGGATGCTGTGTGACGGCTGCTGCTTGGAGCTCAGGTCTTGTAACTGCGGGGACAGCACGAGGGGACGGGAAGGAGCGCAGGTCAGAGACTCAGAGCACACAACAAATAACATGCTCGAAACCCTGGCGCCTTAGCTGTCTGCATCTCAGAGCGGGGAGTGTTATGTTTCCTCCTTGAAAAGAACTTCAGTGTAGTGACTGCACTTGGGCTGCTGGACGCCTCCCCAGGCCTTGTCAATAACAAAGCAGAGTGAACAAGAATGAGCAGGAAAGTAGGCGGCCAGTCCCTACTTCGGGTGCGGCAAAGCCGAGGCCGGAGCTGACAGCTCCCGCGCTGCTCGGCCGCCTCCTCCCGCAGGGGCCGCGTTCCAGGGAGGCCTGCGATCATTCCTTCCAAGCCTGGCTCCCGGCCCTCTGGGTCAGAGAGAGAAACTGGCTGCGGACCTTACTGATCTGATAGTTTTTTAAAAATCAACGTTCTGAGTCCTTATACCAAGTAGTTACTGGTCCGCTTCCAGGGGAAAAATATTCCAACAGAAAAACAGGAAAATTGACCTGAGCTTCACCCAGAGTAACTTCCTATGAAACGGGGCACAGCCAAGGCCGTTCATAAACCACACGTCTAAACACACTGATGTTGCTTTCTTAAGCGAACCCAGCTTTGGGGCTTGTTGTTCCGAGTTAGCAGTTCAGCACAAGGTCAACTTCTGACTTAAGGGACCCCCTGAAACAGCCTCGGCTCCTCACAGACGCCAGTGGGGCTCGTGGGTCACCCAGACTGACCCTCACTCGAAAGCCCCCCGCCGCGCGCCTGCCCTGACCTTCGCGCGGCAGAGCCCTGGCCAGTGCGGGCTGAGTGCCCATGGCCGCTGGCCGACCCTTCCCTGGGAGGCCGGCAGGGCTGTCAGTGGCCGCCGGCCTCCCTGTCTGCAGTAAGTGGCCCCTTCCCCAAGCCCCAAGCGTCCCTAGCATGCCTGCTGTGGCTGCCCCCACCGCCAGATGAGAGACACATCCCAGAACCACAGCAGCGGCTCTTACAGCTCTGACCTCTCCTCACCGTCACGAGACGGAGGGAAAGCGCCTGCTGCTGAGGGGACAGGAAGGAAAAGCAGGAGCCGGGAGCCAGGCAGAGCCAAGCCATGGCTCGTGGTGCCCGAGGACGGGGTTTGCAGGCCGGGCTGGGACAGGGAGAGGTGAGTGTCCAGCAGGACCTGACTCCGAGATGACAGGCAACAGCTGGCCACGGGAGGGTGGGAAGAGACCAAACGCCTCCGAATCCATCTGTGCTTTGCATCTCGAAACCCTGGCGAGCTTTGTAAGATGACAAGCTACCGTAGGCACAAGACACGATGATTTCCCAAAATGCTGACTTTGTGAAAGGTCTATTGCTCATAAAAGGTTTGTTATTAAAAATAATGGTAAAACATATGATTGTTTAGAAAGGAAGTTAATAAAGTAGGAAAACCTAAAACCCATGGGAAAAGTGGAAAGAGCTAGGCGGTTGTAACCTATTCCCCAACCCCCGAGTTTTAACGGGATCTGCCGTGGGGGCAGCGGGGCTCAGGCAGGGAGAGGGCTCGGCTCCCGTGAGCGGAGGGCAGCGCTGGGTGCCGGGGCCCTCAAATCGCGGCCACCACAGCCCCTCACCAGCTCCCACCTGGGCTCACCTCACTCGGGTCAAAGATGGTGGGAGGGGCAGTAGTCCCGTTGATCTTGGCCGCCCTGCGGATGATCACCTCGGCCTCTTCAAATCGCCCCTGAGAGATGAGCCACCGCGGGGACTCAGGGATGAACCTGGAAGCGCAAGGAGCACCCCAGTGAGGCCCCCGCCCAGCGGCTGGGCAGCAGAGCACAGGCCGCACAGCGGACGTGGGAAGCGAGGTTCAGAGCCAGAGCTGGGTCTGTGGAATGTCTGGTGCTCACAAGCCAGCGGCGGAGAGATGGCCCACACACAGCAACAACCTCCAGAGCGAGCTCTTTTGTACGCTGCAGGGCACAAAATCTGGGGGGCCCTGCACACCCTGCTGGGGTCCCTACGCTGGCTGGCCGCCTCCACTCCCAAAGAGTGGGGGTGCCCCCGGCGGGCTCCTGAAGCGCAGCTTCTGTGGATGTCTCGGGCCAGCCCAGACCCCACTACGCCCCTCTCCCTGTCCCTGGCATCCCCAGGAGCTTCTGCACCAGCCTCTGAGCCTCTGTGCTCTCCTCACCCCACCCGTGATTTATCCGACAGATTTGCCAGACTCTCTGCCTAAAACGGGATGCTGTCAAGGCGCCGAGTGCTCGGAGTCTTTGCGGGCATTTTCTGTCTCGCTGCGACCAGGGAGCCTCCACCTGGTCGTGACGTGCTGCTTCCTCTCCCACCGTCCCCTGAACGCTCCCTGCTCCACACGGGCCATGGCCTCACCTTCCCCCCTGCAAGCGGTGAGTCCCGCCTCGGGGCCTCTGCTGTGTCCCCCCAGCTGTGGAATGGCCTCTGCTCGCCTGTCCGACTCTGTCTTGGAGGCACAGGTGGAGCCTGGCCCGCCACGCAGCACCCTGAGGAATCTCACCTTGGTGTGCTCCCTCCTCCCCCCACGCCTGGGCCTGAGCTGCCTTGCCCTGGGGTTTGGGGACTTCCTGGAGGTCACGCTGGACCCCGTCTTCTCACAGCTACTTTTTCCTCTCCCTGTACTTAGATCAACACAGCACAGGGCTGAGAACGAGTCTGTTGATGTCTTGGGACTCTGCTTTGTTTGGTTCTTTTGAGTGTGGAGAAAACATTCTGAAACCACTTATAAATAATCTACACTTCCTGTCTCCAGGAGCCCGGGTTTGTGGGCTGCTGCTGCCCTCTAGCGAAGGCCGGACAGACGTCGCCCTGCTGGCGCCCCACCGGGCACCGGGCCACACTCACCACCAGAGGGCCACGCACATCACCCCCGGCACCGTCAGCGCCAGCAGCAGGATCCGCCAGTCTCGGATGAAGTAAGCAAACAGCGGCAGCACCATGTAGCCAAACGCATAAAATATGCAGACTCCTAACGTGGAGAATATGATGCGAACTGACTTGCCAAGAATTTCTGTTCCTGTTCAAAACAAGGAAGGAGTCCAGTTAGCATTTTAATTTGGGTTATTTCCTTATTAATCTTCTACGGTTACCATTTTCAACACACAGATCAGAAAACAACCAGAGTTGTCTCTAAGTTCTCAAGCCTTAGGGAGGGGACGGGATTCTGAACCCTGTCTCGTCTGACCGACTCCTGGGGGCTCCATGGCAACAGTTCTCTCGCGAAAATGTCGCCCCTTCCCTGAGCCATGTGTGAAGATGCCATAAGAGGCCCCCTTTAATCCTCACATGAAGAAGAACTCATTAAAGGTGGACTCATTAGTAATGCCACCCATGCTGACTGCTACCCTTCAAGGAAGAAACATGCTATTAAGTGTGAAAAGAAAAAAATAATCCTTTCAACAATACAACCCAAGGAACCCAGAGACCTTACTGACTACAGTCAGACCCCTCCAAACAGTGACACTGGCCACTTTTCAGGGACGTAAGGCTGGCAAAGGTCTGAGCCAAAGCCCTGCAGTGTGTACTCTGAGTATTTCCTCTCCTCTGTAGGTATCGTCGGCAACGGCGCTCTGCAGACAGGCCGTCTCTTCCTGGGCATCCTGCCAGCCCCGGCCCTTCTCACACCAGGCCTCCAGCTGTCCCCGGCTCCCTCAGTCCTGGGCAGCGCCAGGCCCTTTATAAAACGGATGATCTCTGGGGGGTCCTAGTACAATGGCCATCAAGTCCTAAAAAGTGCCACACCTTGGAGGCCAGAAAGGAACTGGAAATCAGAAGTCAGGCCACCGCACTGCTGGGGACCTCAGGCTGGTCAGCTGTCTAGCTCAGTTTCCCTGCCTACAAACAGGGTTCGCCAGGACGCTGTGGCTGGTTTTGCTAGAGACCAGTTTCCCCCGAGGGACATCACGGCTGTCTCCAGAAAGGCAGGTGGTGGGATGACGGCGAGACACAGGATCAAGTACTCAACTCCAACCTGATGGCCATACCCAGGACAAACGCCGCCACGTAGTTGGAGATCTGGCCCATGCCCACCAAGACAAACAGCACGACAAACATCTCAAAGTTCTTTGAGAAGACCTGCAGGAAGCTGAAGCCTGTCTGCATGCCCATGGTTGCAAACAGCACTTTCTTCCGACCAAACCTGGGAAGGAAAGGAGAGTGACAGAGAATCAGCTGGAAAAAGGCAGCAGGAACGGGCTCCACCAAGGGGAC
>NW_012151430.1:216220-217631 GCF_000956105.1 Propithecus coquereli
CTCCTGCCTCAGCCTCCCCAGTAGCTGGGACTACAGGCGTACGCCACCACGCCTCACTAATTCTTAAAATTTTTTGCAGAGACGGAGTCTCGCTATATTGCCCTGGGTGGTCTTGAACTCCTGGCTTCAAGCTATCCTCCCAAAGCGCTGGGATTACAGGTGGGAGCTACCACCTGGCTTGAATCCCATTTTAATCAAACAACCACAGTACACAGCGGCACACTGAGTCAGGCGCACTGCAGGAGCAGCACCAGGTCCCTGAGGGACACCACGAAGGACGCTCCCTGACTGGGGGCGAGGGTGGGGGACTGAGCCTTCAGGGGAGGTCATCAACGGGACACTGAGACGAGGAGAAATAGTTGTTGACGATGAAGGGTGGAAAGTACAGGGACCAAGCTTCCGACGATACTCAGTTAGTGGCGGAGATCAACGTTAGTCCTGTGATGACACCTTTTATTTGCCAATTTCTGGCAGGTGCTATGAAGGACAGTCACAGGAACCAGGGTTGCGTAAACCAGGGACTCTGAGTTACCTGTGTGGTCAAGGAGGGGCGTGGGGTGGGGGTGGGGAATGTCAGACTCAGAAGAGCCTCCCACGGTGGCTGGAGGGGCAGGGTGGACGGGGAGCGCCAGCATGGCCAGCGTCGGCTGTGCAGCAAGAGACCGAGGGAGGAGGGCAGGAGCCTGGCAGCTGCCAGAGAGTCTGGTGGTTTTTTCCCAACAGTTTGGTTTTTTTTTGTTGTCACAACTTGGGCAGGAGATGCTCCTGGCACCTAGTGAGTAGAGGCTAGAGATGTTGTTAGATATTCTAAATTCCCTAAAATAGCCCCCTACAACAAAGAATTATTTGGCTCAAAATATTAATAGAGCGAACACTGAGAAACCCTGGCCTAGAAGGAGAGGCCAGTTACCCCGCATTGTTCTCCAGCAAGAGCTCTACCTGTCGTCTGAGGGTGGTCCCTGACTACAAGGTGGGCGGGCAGAACCTCCACCCTTTCCCTTCCCCAGGGCTCCCGGGATGGTGGGAGAGAAAGATCTGGAGAACCCTTACACAGCACCAGTCCTTGGCAATCTGGAGTTGGGCCAGAAATGCTCACCTTTAAAGTCTGTCAACGAAATGGCAAACACACACACAGCTGCAGAAACAGGAAACGTCATCTGCTTCTCAGAGCTGTGCTGCTCTCTTAACTCGCACGCACAAACATAACTGATTATGTCGGACAAAAGGCTTTGACAACCAAGGATTATTTTAATTGCTCTTGAATTTAGACTTATTAATATGCCACAAAGAAGGCTAAACCTTACTCCTATATAAAAAGTTACTGTTGATATCCTGGACAAGTTGAGGGCATGAATCTATTGCTTTTAGGTAATTTATTTGGCTTATGTTTTAGAACTAGCTTACTTAGAAG
>NW_012151430.1:219261-238284 GCF_000956105.1 Propithecus coquereli
GCCTCTCTGCTCGCCGCACCTCTGCACAATGGACCTTTCTCCGTCCCGAGCCTCTCCACGAGTCTAGGCTTTAGCACACGCTGTTCCCCTGCCAGGAACGCTCTTTCCTCTTTCCACCCCGTTAGCTTGCTGATTTCTACTCATCTTTCAACTCTCAGCCTACGCTTCGCCTTGTCGCGGTGTCTCCCCTGACCTCCCTGCGAGACACCCCCCACGCCCTGCACCTCTCGGCATCACTTAACTCGGCCAAGGATAACAACCACCTCCTCAGTTGGCCGCTCAATACGCTCTGCCTTGCTAGAAAGCAAGTTCCAGGACAGCAAGGACCTGGAACAGGAGTCCGTACAGAACAGAGGAGGAACAAAACTAGGTCCAAATCCCAACTCTGCCACTTGCCAGCTGGGTTACCCTGGGGAAGCCATTTGGGCAGGTCATCTAACCCCGTCTGCTTCACTTTCCCCGTCTGAAAAATGGGAATTAGTTCCTACTTCACAGGGTTATGAGGATTAAATTATTTGGTTTTTTAAAAAATCTATATAGTACTTATAACAGCATCTGGTGCATATTAGGTGCTATGCATTTGTTAAATAAATGTAAATAATCCATGCTTGCTGCTAGGTTAAAGATCTGGAGAAGCGAAGGCTTTTCCTCCAAAGAGGCAGGTGTCTCAGGCTCAGCTAGAATCGTCGATCGTGGTCAGGGTCTACTGGACTCTTTAATGCTCACTGGCGACTGCAGGATTGTTTTTCTTTTTAAAAAAAGCACTAGATGACACTCTGGAAAAGACAAATCTAGTGAGAAATGTACATATTTAAATTTTTCACGAGGAAAGCCTTCTCAGGAACAGACAATAATCCGTAAATGCAAACGTGCCAAATCACTGAGCTGTGCTGTAGGACAGAACAGCTTTGCTCCTAAGGCAGGACGACGTTCTCATCCTGAACTTCTCTACTAGAGGACGCCGGGACTCCTTCCTCCTGAGCGACCACTGACTCTGTGGCTGTCCCCACAGGTGCCAGCGTGGCCACGGACTTGCTGAGGGCTGCTCTTCTCGTCTCAGGCTTTTGTGACAGACCCAGAAGCTCCAGAGTAGGGAGACACAACATAATGACCCCTTCTGAGAACTTCATGATAGCTACAGACCTTTCTCCAAAATAATGCTCACATACAACCTCTAACATCTTGTGTATAATTACAAAGGTTTGGGGATTCCTTAAGCCATTAATGGTCCTTGAGTTGAAAGCTTTGGAATCCCACAATAACCTGCTTGTGAGAAATGGGTCAAAACAGCAGGAGACAGAGACCTTACCTGTCCGAGAGCTGCCCCGAAATGAAGGAGCCCACCAGCACTCCCACGAAAAACATGGAGACCGTGAGGGGGGCCTTCCAGTCGTCCTCACACACCAGGTTCCACTGCAGGAGGAGCAAAGGGCTGTATCACTCACTTCCTTTGAAAAGGTTTTAAATTTAAGGCTTCCTAGAAAATGAAAGCAGAACATCCTGCTTCCCGCGTGGTCTCAGTGTGTGAGCTCGCTTAGGCCGCGAAGGCTCACCGGGCAGTAGGCAGAGAGCAGGCTCCCTCCCCATCCTGTTTTCATGGCTTTGTGGGCCTCACTGTCTTGCTCCCCTTTTGAGGAGGGGAGACAGGCAGGGGCAGTGCTCTGCCCACATGCCAACCCAGGAGAAGGCAGGGCCTCTGGTGCTTGCTCCTAAAATTCTGAGCAGAGCCCAGGGCTATGGAAGAGGCAGGTGCCCTTGCTCGGGGCGGGGGGTTCAGGCCGCTGGCACGAACGGCACAGGAGTGGTTCTGGGGCAGGGCTCCGGGGTCAAGGCATCCCGCAAGGCACGGAGGCCAGAGGGCCCAGACTGCACCGTCTGGACCTGTTCCTTCAGCTCTGCTCAGGCTCTGCTCTAGGCCAATGACCCCTAGGTCCTTCTCGTGACATTTAAGCTGGAATCCCTGATGCTGCACGCCAATAACACCAGGCCCAATTATAGCCGAAGGCTCTGAGCTGGGACTTAGGAAACTGGGTTTCAGCTTCTATTCTAAACGGTTGTCCAGCTTCAGACAAGCACTTCCCACCAATATATCGTGCCTTAGTTTCTCCGTCTGTAAAACAGGGACTGGGGGAGGGAACAGGCTGCGCTGCCCCCAAGCAGCACTCGATGTGTGGTTCCATCCGCAGTTACCACGGGCAGGAAGAGTCTGCAAGGGCGGGGTGCATGGGAAGTACCCGACACTCAGACACGAGGCTGCCCCAGCCTCAGAAGGAGCAAAAAGAAGGAAAAAGCCAAAACAAGAAACTTGGTGGTTCCCAGAAAAACATTTCCCAGAACAGAGAGATGGCACTAAGTAACAACCTTTGCAGACTTCTCACGTGAACAGCCACCCTCCCGGGAACTCAGACTCGTGGCACCGGGCTGCCAGCCTGCCCGGAGTGGGGAGTCGGCTCCCCGCTCATGAACAGAGGCAGGGAGAGCGTGTGGCTCCCTGGAACGAAGCCGATCTTCCGGGCCAGTGACACAGGGAAAAGCAAGTCTGCTTCTCCGCCCTGCTGGCAAGGGTGCTCTCAGCCCCCGGGCACCCCTCGGAGGGGTCGGAGGGCAGCCCTCAGGCTGGACACAAAGAGCCCCTGCAGCCAGGCGTGCTGCCAGCTCTCCACCCGGAATACGCGTGCACCTGGACGGGCTGAGCGTGGGCTGGCGATCTCCAGGAAGCCCAGACGGGCAGGATCAGGAGTGTCAGAGCATCACAGCCGCCGCAGCCTCAGAGGTGTTGGCACCCAGACACCCTCTCTCTGGGAGGTGGGTGAGTACTCCTAGGGCAGACCCCATCCCCATGGGGCTGTTAAAGCCGGGAGTGGCCGTGGTGGGGGAGACAAAGCTGAGGGAATCGCTGATGGGGGGGTGCGGGCCTCTGGTGTTAGGCTGAGCGTCAGGGGCCAGACTATAGCTATGGCCACTCTTGAGTACGACGGGATCTATCTCCCAGCTAACATGTATTACTTTTGCAATAAAAAAGGTGAAAAGAATGAACAAAGGGTCAGCAGCCGTTTCTCTACAGATCTGTCATGAGGACTGGGGGCCAAGAGGGATGAGCGAGAGATCCACGTGGGCATCACCAGCGAGTTCTGGGGTTGCAGGGCACAGCGTGACTATGGTGCCCACCTTGGGATAGGCACCTCTGGGGGTCCCTCAGCCCCACCCTCCCCACCTGGTGCCGCCTGTCCTTAGTCTAGGCAAGTGTGTGACCCCTGGATTAACAGTGCCCTCCACCCACCACTGACCGTCCTTCTCAACTCTCAGGACCTGGCGTTGGGCCCTCCAAAAGCGAACACGCGTTAACACTTCTTTTCCACCAGCCTCAGGGGGGCTGTGAGTAGGGTCAGGAAATGCGACAGGTGTCAAAAGTGAGCACGGGGCAGGCACGGATCGCGTCCCCCCAGCAGTCCATCCACCCGCCTGGCAGCCAACAGATGGACTGCACGGGCTCCAGGCCACGGCCTGAGTCCTCCTTAGAGGGGTGGGACAAGAAGCCACGGAGTCCAGGCTGAGCACCCTCTGCCTCCAGTGTTCACAAAGCAATCAGAGCACAGCAACCCGGGAGCGGGGGGTTTCCGTACTGAGCTCCTGGCTCCCCGGCTAAGACTAAAGCAGCTGCAGCTTATCGATGCCGCCGCTCGGCACACAGGATGCGCTGTACCGGCTGACGACAACGGGTATCAACGTTAAACGGGAATGTGTGGGTGAAGGCTCAGGTCACAGGTCTAACGTCATCACCTCTCGGCTGGGTGAGCTGCGAAAGCAGATCCAACCTGAAAAACACCCGGGAGCAGCTCCGGCAAGGGGCCTGACTTGCACTTCGTTCTGCTGAGAAACGCGCCTTTCAGGTGGTGACGGCTGCACAGGTGCGTAGATGTATGTGCCAAGCTTTTCAAACTGTACACTTCAGGTATGTGCAGGTTTTATGTAACTTATATCTCAATAAGGCTGTTCAACTTTTGTAAAAGAGGGAGAATTGTGCCTCTGACACTCATACATAATTAGCACTGCATTTCAATCACGGGAAGAAGAGAGACAACATAGCTCCCTGGGACTAAATGTTCTTACCTGTGAATTGGCTGGAAGGGAAAAGAAATAGGGTCTGTGATCGTGAGGCAGAAGTTCTCCCCTGAGATGTACCTAGCCTGACCACACCAACGGTCAGACACACTGGTAGACACCACGTGTTACCGCACGCCATGTGTTCCTACACAGTCCGTCCTACCTGCTGCTACAGTGAATGGTGGATCCTTGCCTCAAGGTGGTCAGTGCAAAGAAAAGAAGTGTTTGCTATCATACCCCCTACAGTGCCTGCCAGTGCCCTGTACAGAGGAGAGGCTCAGGAGCTGTTTGGTACCCAGGGGAGTGAGTACACAGATAAATATAAAGGTTGTCAACCTTCAGCATCATAGTATCCTTTGGGCTTGGTCCTTGCCTGGCTGCCCAAAGTCTAGATGAACTCTAAACTTCAATGTCTAGAATAGACTTATTTTCTTTGTTCCCTGACCCCTTGCTTTGTGTCAACTGTCAGAACTCTGACCCAGGGTGACGGCTCTCAGCTAGCCAGTGAGGGGCTCAATCTGACCGCTCATAGCCAGATGTGTCTACTATGATTTGTCACACACCGGGGATGCAGGGCCCAGCAAAGTGGCTTCTCTGACTTCCCGTAAGATGCAAAGGCCTGGACAAGTGTCCGCGCTTCCCGAGTGAGAGAAGTTAGCAAAGGCATAGACAGCAGCAAGGCACAAGCTCCAGGCCTCTCTGGTTGTTCCAGCCCAGACTCAGCCCTGGCCCCACTCCCAGGTCGCTGTGGCTATTCCTCCAGGCAGGTCTGTGGATACCAGTGGGGGCTCTCCCATTTTCCAGGACCATCTATCTATACCTGAGACGAGGCTGATAGAAAAGCTAGTCCAGGACAATAGGGAGTGAGTGGGAGTCCTGCTGAGGACTGAGCCAGGCAGCTCTGGGAAGCAGAGACAGGCAGGGAGCAAGGCGATGCAGAGGACTGCCAGCTAAAGAGGCCCGGACTCCTCAGTGCCAGCTTAGAAGTTTCTATGCCGGGTGCGGTGGCTCACGCCTGTAATCCTACCACTCTGGGAGGCCGAGGTGGGAGGATCGCTTGAGTCCAGCAGTTTGAGGTTGCTGTGAGCTACGCTGACGCCACGGCACTGCAGCCTGGGCAACAGAGCAGACACTCTGCCTCAAAAAAAAAAAAAAAAAGTTTCTGAAGGAACCTTTCTGCCTATAGGCTGGGCTGAGCTATGGTGAAACCAAAAAGTGGATGGCCTAGGCCACCTGAGAAATCACCTAGGTTCCTGGAGGAGGGGGCAGTCCTGGGCTGAGAAGCACTGCAGGATGGGCTGGCCGACTCCCCAGCACCCCAGGCACGACCGAAGGGCAGCGGAGGGGCCAGCCTGGAAGCATGTGGACCACCAGACTACTCCTGGAACATGGGAGCACAGACCTCTTTCATCTCCTAAGTACTGTCCTCTCTTTCTGCCAATCCCAACGTCTTGTTCCAGATCCACTCGGCACCAAGCCTCAGTTAACGAGGTGGGAAATCACATTTCCCTTACGACATTCCAGTCAATCCTTTTCAGCCACTCCCAAACTCCCCTTCTAAGAATTAAACCGTTGGTTTTCCTTCAGTTCTCAAACTTTGGAGATGATTTCTTATTCATTAACTCAGTCAATAAAAATTTTCCTGAGAACCTCCCTCTGAATCCAGCACTGTGTCAGGAATTGAGGAAGCTGCAAAGATCTAAAGCTACCACAAAGTTTAGTACTACAGGTATATATTTTAACGTGAAAAAAGGGAAAAGAAAACCAAACAGGAGACCTGAGATTCAAGTCTTTGGCTGAACAATATGAATAGGAGGCCAGGTATGGTAGCTCATGCCTGTAATCCCAGTACTTTGGGAGGCTGAGATGGGAGAATCTCTTGAGGCCAGGAGTTTAAGACCAGCCTGGGCAACATAGCAAGACCCCTGCCTCTACAAAAAATAATTAAAAAAATTAGCTGGGCATGGTGGCATGCGCCTATAGTCTCAGCTACTCAGGAGGGCTGAGCCAAGAGGATTGCTTGAGCCCAGGAGTTTGAGGCTGCAGGGAGCTATGACTGTACCACAGTACTCTAGCCTGGGAGAGTGAGCCCCTATAAAAAAGGAAGGAAAGGAAAGAAAGAAACAAGGAAGGAAGGAAGGAAAGAAGGAAAGAAGGAAGGAAGGAAAGAAAAGAAAAGAGAAAAGAAAAGAAAAATATGAATAGGAATTCAATACCACTGTACTTCCAAACACCTCTATGTATGATCTGGAGCAGAGGGCAGGCTTGGAGGTATTTAGCAGGCACAAGACTAGCTAGCTGCAGTAGTCAGTGTGCTGGGTCTGGGTTGCAAGAAAACGGGCCTTTAAAAAAGCCATCAGAATGTTGATGCAGCAGTTTCCAATAGTAACTGTTCTCCTGAGAGGAAAAAGTAGCTTTGAATTTTTAAAGTCAGACATTCCAGCATCCAGAAACGAGGCTAAGTAAAGTATTAATCTCGCCTCCCAGCTAAGACTGACAACCTGCAAGTAGGTGAAAGGGCATACAACTCTCACGAAACTGCTAAGGCAGCTAAATAGACAGTCTACATATAAAAAACGAAAAACTGATACTGGCGGCAAGGTAGGCTCAGACCCTCCAGCACAGCTGGCCTTTGGGAGCGAGCGCATCAATGCTACCACCACTCGGTGAAGCCAAGATGGGGCAGCAGGCAGGAGCAAAGGGCTCGAGTACGCCAGGGGCTTCTCAGGGGTCAGGGCGAGAACCGAGGAGATGCCATGAGCTGCTTCTGGCTTCACTGCCTTCCTCTTCTTTGCAGTCACTAGAACTTGTGGGAACTCCGGTGTCCTGTTCTCCTCCGTGGCTTCTGCCTGCAACCCCAGGGACAGCCTCTGCCTTCCATTCTCACTGGCTTCCAGGAAGGTCATAGATTCACTTGTGGGGCTAGGACCCAGGATTTTTTTTTTTTTTTTTTTAGGGACAGCCTCTGCCTTCCATTCTCACTGGCTTCCAGGAAGGTCATAGATTCACTTGTGGGGCTAGGACCCAGGATTTTTTTTTTTTTTTTTTTGTGAGACAGAGTCTCACTGTGTTGCCCGGGCTGGAGTGCCTTGGCGTCAGCCTAGCTCACAGCAACCTCAAACTCCTGGGCTCAAGTGATCCTCCTGCCTCAGCCTCCCGAGTAGCTGGGACTACAGGCATGCGCCATCATGCCCGGCTAATTTTTTCTATATATTTTTAGTTGTCCAATTAATTTCTTTCTATTTTTAGTAGAGATGGGGTCTTGCTCTTGCTCAGGCTGGTTTCGAACTCCTGAGCTCAAACAATCCGCCCGCCTTGGCCTCCCAGACAGCTAGGATTACAGGCGTGAGCCACAGCGCCCGGCCTTAGGACCCAGGATTTGAGACAAATGAAGGTTCCAATTCTTTGGGGACCCCTGGACCTGCGGCACCCTCCCCTGAGTTCTCCCCTGCCCCCAACGCTGCCCTCCTGCTGGGTATTTTCTTGCTGTTGCACCTGGGCCTTCCGTTCAGTATTCTGCTGAGCTGAACACCCCAGACTCACCGAGAGGCCTCCCCCCTCAGGAAACCTTCTCTAACCTGCAAATCCCTAATCCTGACACTCAGTGAACCTGGTGACCCAGGGCCTATCAAGGAGAGTTCCGTCACTGCCGGCTTCTCCAGTCCAGCTGGAACTCCAGGGAGTTAGAGTGCCAGTATCTGAGTAAGACATAAAGCACATGCACCGTTAACATCATGTCATACATCCAGCTCCAACAGGTTCACCAGGGGACAGACAGAGCCACCCAAAACGAAAATCCAAGGGGCTGGGAAATATGAAAGGTTTCCTTGACTCTCTGTGAACTAAGGTTGCATGTTTTAACTAAATCTGGACACTGACTTTGCCACAGAATGCCTAGGAAAACATTCCAGGTCCACAAGTCACCCTGAGCAGATGTGCAGATGCATGCATCCTAAAACACTGACCACTGACCACGGGCAAAAGGTAAACGATTTCTTACTGGGCATGACCAGATCGTCATTTTGGGTTGAGGATGCGTGGGGGAAGGAGTAACTGGAGAAGAGCGGGAAGAGGCAGTTTTATACAAATGCTTCCTTTAAAAGTTTAGGAAAGAGGAGTATTTTCTCTTTTTCTGAACAGATGCCAAGAGACTGGAGGAAAAACGGTGATAGCCCCTTGGTCCAAGCCCTGGCTCGCCACTCCCAACTCCATCCAGGGGAATTAATGACCCCTCCGGGGCCTTGGAGTATCGCCCAGGGGCCACCAGGGCCTTCTTGGTTCCCTCTTCAATGCGGCCACCAGAATGGGAGCCCGGGCTGGTCTGTGCCGTGAGGGGCACACTCTGGATGGAAGGCACCCCGCAAAGGGCTCTGAGCCACCTGGCGGAGGACACCTGTCACCAGGGAGCTGCGTGTGGAGGGAGGCGAGTGACAGCATCCCGCGTGCACCTGAGAGGGGCGCGCGTGCGCAGGGACGGCGCGGGCACCCACCTCGGTCACGATGGTGGACAGGTAGACGTCCCGGCTGAACTCCCAGCCGTCCAGGCAGCTCTCCTGCTCCAGCTGCGCCAGGTCCACGTCGCGCCCCGGCTCCAGCCCGAGCGCCGAGAAGTTGGCGATGGCGGCCAGCCGGTAGCGGCGGCAGCTGTGCGGCACCTGGCGGCCGTCCTGCAGCCGCAGCGGGACGCTGTGGTTGCGCCACGCGCCGCTCAGGTTCGCGGCGTCCGGCACCCGGCAGCGGTGCTCGGGGGTCCCCGCCAGGAACATGGCCGACAGGCCGCTGAAGCCGTTGGGGATGATGCTGGCGCTGAGCAGGAAGAAGACGAGGCGCTGGAAGGGCCCCCACTCGCCCAGGAAGGCGGTCACCTCGTCGTAGTCCCGCATGCCGCCCTCTGCGGCGCGGCGCGGGGTCGCAGGATCCGGCGGGCGCGGAGCGTTGTGCGCGTGCGCGGGGGGCCGCCGCCGCCGCGCGACCCGAGAGCGAGGAACCGAGCGAGGCCGCGTGCCGAGTCGCCGCTCCCGGCTCCCGCCGCCGCCTCAGCCGCGCCGGCCTTACATAGGGGCGGGCCGGGGCGGGCTCTGGGCCGGGGCCGCGGGGCCTCCCCGCCAGTGCGGCGCGGCGGGGCGGAGCTGGGCCGGCCGGGCCCACAGGCAGCGTCTGGGCAGGGCGGGGCCCGTGCCTGGGGCCGGGTGGGGCCCGGCCCGAGGGGTGACCGGGTGGCGCAGGCTGGGGGAGGCCGGCGGCGAGACTCGTGGCCTGGCCGTCCGAGGCCGAGCGCGACCCTCCGGCGCGGGACAGGTGCAGACGGGCCGGTGGCCGCTGAGCTCGAGCATGGACGACGCCCGCTCCCTCCCGGCTCTTGGCCAGGACCGAGACTGGCCCAGGGTCTGGAGACAGTTGACACCGCCCAGGTGACGGATTATTTTAAAACTGGGACTGTTAACTATCCCAGTAGGAGACGGGGAGCAATGACTTTTAATTCCGGTCCAGAAGCCCTTTTTATTATTTTGGTCTGTAACAAGCAGTTTTGTTCAAGCAGGTGTAAAAATTTAACTTCGAGATTAACGATCCTACGCTAGGATTAAATGTTCCCCTCTTAATTACTTATTTCTGCATAGAGCTTGCTCAGGAGTTAACTGGTAAGAAAAAGAAATAGCAACTCGTTGATTCAAAAGCAGCGCTGTGAAATAGAATAAGGAGCTATATTTGTTATGCTAAAGTTTCTAGTAGCTATATTAATTTTTTTGGATTTAGCAAATAAAAATAGAAAGCACCTAGTTAAATTTGAATTTCACATAAAGAACAAATAATTTTTTTAGTATTATGTCTCATGCAGGAATATATGGAATTCACGTGTAACTGATTGTCCTGTATTTTATCTGGCAGTGCTACACATTAAAAAAGTAAAAAGAAAGGGTGAAATTACTTTTAATAAAATACTTAGTTAATCCAGCACGTATCCAGGACATTGTCATTTTATCATGTAATAAATACAGAAATTATTGATATTTTACATTGTTATACAAAAATCATTGATCTTACCTTTTGTTTTCTCCCCCATAAAGCTTAAGAATCCAGTGTGTATTTTACAGCACATTTTAATTTGGACTACCACACTTTTTAAGTGCTCAGTAGTCACATGTAGCTACTGGCTGTCTTATTCGAGGACACTATTATAAGGCACTTAAAAGTTCGGGCTAATCTGAGCAACATAGTGAGACCCATCTCTACAAAAAATACAAAAATTAGCTGCATGTGGATGTGCCAGTAGTCCCAGCTACTCTGGAGGCTGAGGCAGGAGGATTACTTGAACTCAGGAGTTTGAGGCTGCATGAGCTGTGTTGATGCCACTGTACTGTAGCTCCAGGAACAGAGCAAGGCCTTTTCTTAAAAAAAAGAAAAAAGAAAAGAAAAAGAAAAAAAAGAGTTTGAGCTGCTAAATTCAGCATTGCAAGATATTCCTTTTTTATAATAATAGTGGTTTAGTGATAGAGAACTAAGTGTACCTTAAAAAAATATAATTTGTTGGATAAGAATATTTAATAGCCCTATATTCTACATTGAAAATAAAAATACAGAAGGGGAAGCTAACCTTGCCAGCAGGTTTTACATAAGGAAATATAAAAATTTCTATAAAACATAGAAGATTTTTAAAAAGTATGATCAAAATGTTATCACGATATTAGTAATACTGTTCACTATTCCTGCTTCTTGAAGAAGGATGGCTATGTCTTTAGCAATGTACTTAATCCTTTCTCACATCTTAAGTTACAATCCTTGTCTGGAACTAACTGAAAAAGAAAGCAAAGCTTCCTGAAAATAAACTTTGTTTTTGTATCCTAAAATATTATTTTAATATTTCAAAATAAATGAAAGCTTCTCTGAGAAGAATGTTGACCTGTGTCCAGACCAAACAAGGTGAAAAAGTCTTATTTTAACGTTAGGGAACTATCAGTTGGACATCAGAAACCCTCCTGAAATAGTGTGAAAACAATTTGGTAAACTACCAAAGAAGCTACAGATCCTTAAGAAGAAAATAGAGAGTCTCTCTGAACCTTTTCTGGTTCGGGGGCTACCTGATAGAAAAATAAAAAATAAAAAAGTAATTTTTTTAAGACAGCCACAGAAGCTGTGAATAAAAAATAATTTAAAAATTTTTTAAAGAGAAGAAAATCAGCCATTCGTCATGGATGGCTTATCCTCCTGCACAAAGCAAAGAGCAACCTGGGATGGGGCCATCCAGTTCTTGGTGGCACTGTGATTACTATCTAATGTTATTATTATTTAAATTGCATCTTTTAAAAGAGAGAGAGAACTCAGAATCTGAATCAGTTACCTGAGGCCCTTTATCCCTCAAGATTCTGAATTAGGATGTCCCTGTTTTGTATATAAGAGAGCCTAAAGTGATTTGTATGGCAGATAGCAGATTCAGGGTTAGAACTCTAGATTAAATTGATTCAAATGCTAGCAAATGTGGTAGCTTGTCTCCAAGATACTACCCAGTGATCTCTGCCTCCTGGGGTAGGTACCTCCCACTTTGTACTAGGGTTGGTCTGTGTGACTGTAGTCTACAGCAGAAGTAGAAGCTTTGCATCTTGGGTATTCTCTCTTTTTCTCTCTCTCTTGCTCTAGGAGAAACAAGCTGCCACACTGGGTAAGCAGCCCTGTGGCAGGCCCACGTGACGTCTAGGAATGAAGTCTTCTGCCAGTGGTCAATGAGGAGCTGAGGCCCACCAGCAAGCTTGAGTGAGCTTGGAAGCAGCTCCTTCAGCACCAGTTGAGTCCTGAGATTGATGATAGCTTCCCTGCAACCTCATGAAAGTCTCTGAACCAGAACCAGCCCACTAAGTGGCTCTCATGTTCCTGACCCTCAGAAACTGTGAGAAATAATGAATGTTTGTTGTTTTAAGCTGCTAAATTTTGGGGTATTATGTTATGCAGCAATAGAGAACTAATATACAAATAATTTGAATCAAATATTATGTTGAGTTAATATCCAGAACAAACATCTCTAATTCCTTGATTTGTTTTACCTTCTATTCTACAGAATAGAATTTTACAGAAGAACCTTATAATGACTTGTGCAACAAGAGACAGTATAGTATATTGGTTAAGAGCGTAGCTTCTGGATAGACAGTAGTAGAAAGACCAGTATTCAATCACTTCCTCCTTCAGTTCCAAGCTTTTGAGCTTGGGCAAGTTTTTAAAGTTTTCTAAGCCTCAGTTCCCTGGGATGGTGGTGCTTAGCTCAAGTGCCTAGCACACACTAAGTGCAAACTAAACGTTCGCTGTAATTATTAGTTTTATTTTGATTATTGACTCTAAGGAAGTACCTTAAGTACTATGTGTTCCCCATAGATTAGGGTATGTCTGGAGATCATGTGGGTTGGGGCAGTCCGCAGTTACTTGCCTGAGGAAGGGGCGGCCTCCAAAGAATGAACCCGTCCTTTGAGAAAAGAGTAGAGGGTCCAGGCTTAGTCCCATATTAAAGCTTCAGCATCAGAGAACAAGATGATTCAGAGGGTCTGTCCAGCCCCTGCTGTTGATCCCACAGATTTGTGCATGGATTTTTACGGTAAGGGGATCTTGAGTAAAATCTGAAATAGCTATTTTTTGTCAAAATCTCTGTAGGACGTTATTGGCCTCGGCCTCAGAGCATCAGACTATGACCCAAGAGTCGGGGGAAAGGAGTCTGTCCGCCTCATCAGTCTGCATCTCCAGTGGTATGTCCTCCCCGCAGTGCACATTAGCATTTCGGGCAGAGTAGAGCAGCTGCAGCCCAGCAGGACTTGGCACGATTCTGTTGGGTTTCACAGTAGAAGGGCAACAGAATCATATTTCTATTGTTACGTGACCCTGCCTTCCAACCCCAGTCTGTTTGGCCTGGACGGATATCACAAAGAGAATGAGCCTTGAAACATTCCGAAGCCTAGAAAAATAATGCAATCAAATGCTTTGAGCAATTGCTTAAGGACTTAGGTGTCTGGGCTTTTTCATTACAGATGTGACTTCCTGTATGAAAACTCACACTTTGGCTCTGAGAGATACGGGACAGTTTTTGAATTCCATAGAAATAGTTGTGCGTTGCCACAAATGTGACCATCCTGTCAGTGGCAATAGAAACGTAAACTCATTCCCTTCAGAGTATACCTGCGTGAAATCAGATGTGAAATATGCTGCTTGCATTTTAAAGACTGGTTAGCACTTTCTAGAATACATGGAGAAGACATTCATGAGGACCAGTGTTAGAAATATGAGTATTCCCAAAAGACCTTTATGTAAATATATGAAATAGCAGGAAAGTTGGGTCAGTAATGTTACCTCCTTCTTCACTCATTCCCCAAATGTGTGGACAGGCTACGCGCCAAACACAGTTCTGGGTTCTGGGAAGTGAGGAAAGAAACGAGATGTCTGTTCTCACGGAGCTCCCGTGTTAGTTGGGGAATGGAAAGGCTGACAATAAACTTTTAAAAATAAGCACAAATTTCACACAGTGGTAATGTGAAATTACCAAGAAGAAAGAAAAGAGGGTGCGGGTATGGAGTGACGGTCAGTGGATGGATACTTTGGGCTGAATGGCGCGTGAACACTTTCTGAGGCGGTGATACCTGAGCAGAGATGCAAGGGACGAGAAGGGACCGGTCATGGAGATCAGAGGAGCGGGCGTACCGGGCAGAAGAGCAGCGAGCGCAAAGACTGCGAGGTAAGGAATGCGCTCGGGGTCTAGAAGAGGTCAGAGGGACGACCAGCGTGACTGGAACACAGTGATCAAAGCGAGGAGAGGCGGGAAATAAGTCAGAGCCGCTGGCAGGAGGCCAGCGTGCGGGGAGACCAGATCATCCAGTGCCCTGTGAACAGTGGCAGGGAGTTTGGATTTTCCTCTAGCTGAGAAACTGTCAAAGTGTTTTTAAGCAGAGAAGGGATCAGGCCTGATTTCTAGCAGAAAAGGAGCACACTGGCTGCTGCGTGGAGAATGGGCTGCAGAGGACAGGAGCGAAAGGCTGAGTGTCAGGAAGCGAGTGCAGCGTCGTAGGCAAGAACTTCGATGGCCTGAGTTAGAGTGGTGTCCGTGGAAGGGGTAAATGGATGAATTCAGAATGTATTTTGGAAGCAAGAGGTGGCATGGTTTACTATTGGACATGGGCATGGAGGAAGGAAATTCAGAATGACTCCTGCTGAGAGCAGTGCTCACGCCTGTAATCCCAGCACTTTGGGAGGCTGAGCAGTGGCGCAGGCCTGTAGTCCCAGCTGCTGGGGAGGCTGAGGCAGGAGGATGGCTTGAGCCCAGGAGTTTGAGGTTGCAGTGAGCTATAGTGACATCACTGCACTCCAGCCTGGGTGGACATCTCGAAATAACAAAACCAAAACCAAAACAAAAAAAGAAACCGAAAGAGAACTTAAGTAATTTACCCAGTTTCTATAGTTAGTATGTGGAAGGTCCAGATTGGAACTCTGGTTTGTCTGTGTGATGGTTAATACTATATGCCAACTTTACTGGGCCAAGGGATGTCTAGATAGCCAGTAAAACATTATTTCTGGGCATGTCTGTGAGGGTGTTTCTGGAAGAGAGTAGCAAGCATTTGAGTCAGTAGATGGAGTAAATAAGGTCCGCCCTCACCACTGTGGGCAGACATCCTCCAACCCATTGAGCGCCCACAGAGAACAAAAAGGCAGAGATTGAGCCTGTGGTCCCAGCTGCTCAGAAGGCTGAGGAGGGAGGATGGCTTGAGCCCAGGAGTTTGAGGCCAGCCTGGGCAACAGAGCAAGACTGAACTCTTTCATTCTCTCTCACGTGTCTTGAGCTGGGACATCCGTCTTCTCCTGCTTGTTCTTGGGCCTTCTGATTCTGGGACCATGCCCGTGCCCCTGCCTGCCCCCATCCCTCGGACTTGGACTGAATCACACCATTGGCTTTTCTGGTTCCTCGGCTTGCAGACAGCATATCGTGGGACTTTGGAGCCTCTGTATCATGTGAGCCAGTTCACATACAAGTCTCCTATTTATCTATCTTTATCTCTACGTCCTGTTGGTTCTGTTTCTCTGGAACACCCTGACTAATACCCTCTTCATCTGCAGTTTGGCCCTCTGAGGTTTCAGTTACCCACAATCAACCGAAAATATGTGAGGACAGTGCAGTGAGACGTGTAGACAGGGAGGGGGGGGACGGGAGGGAGAAAGGAACCACATTCACTTAACTTGTATTATAGTACGTTGTTATCATTGTTCTGTTTTATTATTAGTGATTGTTGTTAATCTCTTACTGGGCCTGATTTATAAATTAAACGTTATCATGGGTGTGGATGTATGGGAGAAAACACAGCGGGTATAGGGTGCAGCACTATCTGAGGTTTCGGTCGTTTGGCAGGGTCTGGAACACGTCCCCCTGCCTCTAAGCCTGCGCTCTTAATCACCAGCGCCACGTCTGGTCTCCCCGACGGACGAAATCCAGCCCCAGGCCTTCACCGACCGCTGCACCCGGTCTTCCCAGGTCTCCACGTCAACACAGCCACATCCGTGTGGCGGTGAGTGGTCCGAGAGAACTGGCGCCATTCCTGCCACCTGGGTCACCCCCACCTGCAGTCTCTTCTGAACACTCTGATCTCCACACGGTGCTGGTTTCTCGCACACCCCAAGTGAAGAAAAAGAAGGCAGATGGACACGGCGTGCGAGGCCCAACAGAGGTCGCCAGCTTTCCCTCCCTTCCGCCTTCAATCTCGACACTCTGGTCCTTTGCTTCAGTCAAGCTCGTTCCTCCATTGTCTTGTCATGCTGTCCGTCTGTCCTCCAGAGCTCCAAATCCAGACCTCTGTGTGCTTCACGCGTACCCTGAGGCACTGGGGGAGACCACACGCCGTGGGAACCGGTGTCTCTGCAAATTTACATTTCCAACCACAGGCGACCCTCTACCCGCTTGTCCTCTCCAACAGCCGTGCGTCCTCCCCCCTGTCCACAGTCCCCGTCTCTCCGGTGCCTCGATCCAGCAGCCTGGATCGAGAGTGAAGAGCGAGGCGGTCTGCCTTATGGCGGGCTTGGATTTTGCGAGAGGAGTGAACGCTAGGACAGCGCAGCGGCAGGAGTGTGAGTGAACTGAGGGGATCGTGCCCATAACCTGGGAGGGAACGGAAAGTGTGTCAGGTGAGGGCGGTCGGGCTGGAGGGAAACCGAAGCTCCCAGGGTGAGGCGGAGCTGGCGTGACTGATGCAGGGTCCAGGGCGTGTCCCTGCGGCGAGGGCGGGAAGTACAGGTAAAGGGCAGGTACCTCGGGTCTGGGCGTGGAATTACGCATCCTCCAGAGCACCAAAGCCACCGACAGCTCGGCTGTGTCCAGAGAGCTCACAGAGTGTGGATGAACAGCCAGGCAGGTTGTTGGTCGCGGTGACCAGACGGGCACAGCACATGCTGGCGGGAGGAGGCTTGTGTGTGAAGGTGAAGGGGTCGTGGATGAGGCAGTGCTGAGACCGGCCTGGCTGCCACGTTTGCGGGAAGTACAAGATGAGCCGCCTGCGCTTGAGAGACAGGGCCAGGAGGGAAGGCAGTGCCGGGGCGGGCGGCGGGACCAGGTCTCTGTCAAGGCGAGGAGATGGACAGCCACCAGGTGGTACTTGAGCGAGGAGAGCCGGTGTCCACTGTGGAGTGGGTGTTTCAGAGGACAGGGTCGCGGGGAAGGCATCGTGGGAAGGGGCTGGTGGGCAGGGCCGGTGCGAGGAGCACAGCGAGGACTTAGAACGGGAGTGTTAGATGGGAAGGATCAAATTTGCAGTGCTGGAGAAAGGTCATCTCAAGGTTCTCGAAACCAAGCTTTAGATTTCTCCATGCCGACGCTGACAGACGCACTGGGTGATAGTTCAGTCAGTTAACAGGCCAAGAAGTGACTGGGTGATAGTTCAAATCCTCATAATTTTTTACAACCCATTCGGCAGTTTGTTAAGTGTAACCTTGGCGATAAGGTAATTTATGTGGGCAGAGCAAGCTTGGCTTGGGCTAAATCAGGGTAGAAGTGACTGCTGCTCAAGCCGAGTGAGAGGGAAGGAATAAGAACAGCCGGCTCTGGATGGAGAAAATGACTTTGGCCTGGTTTCAGCCCCCACGGAGCTCAGCCCCAGGGCAGCACGGGAGCGTTCCCAGGAATAGGGAACACGGGGAAGCACGTCCAGTATGTTCAAAGCATAGCAAGGCCTGGGTAGCCTGAAGAAAGCCCTGGAGACAGTAACAGGAGATGAAGTCAGAGAACCGAAGGAGGGCCATGCAGATGAGTAGCACCCTACGGCTGGGATTCTGTTGTTGACCGAAATTAAGGCCGTTGAAGCAGAAATAATTTGGTAAAGCTTTATTGAAAGCCAAATGTGAGAATCAACCCAGGAAAACACACCAACAAAGTTGGGAGTGTTCTGGAGTCTGTTACACGTTGGAAGGCTGTCATAGTCAACTTTAGGAGAGGGAGGGGGACTCCTCACACCGAGGCTGTCCTTTCTCACTGGCAGGTGCAAAGCAGAGGTTGCAGTCATTGGACGCAGAGTGCAACGTCAGCCAACACGTCTGCGTGCAAGACAGTCAGTAAAACCTGATGATTCAGAAACAAATCAGCATCATTTTTAGTGTCAGTAGGTTGTGCGTTGATCAGTACGTCAACGATTTGAGGGACTCATTATAAGATTCTTTACTTAGGGTCAGGATGTTGCCACGAATCACAACAGCTTCCAGAGGTGGGTTAATTTGAAAGCCTGTTTACTTTTAAAACAACCTGTCAAATGTGACCTGGGGTTATCATTTCATCCTTTTGATCGCTTGAGCCCAGGAGTTTGAGGTTGCAGTGAGCTATGGTGATGCCACCGCACTGTAGCCTGGGCACCAGAGCAAGACCTTGTCTCACAAAAACAAAAAAACCTACTGTGTACCATGTGTACTATTCAGGTGAAAGCTACACTAAAAGCTTTGACTTCACCACTATACAATTGATTCATGCATCAAAAAGCCACTTGTACCCCCTAAATGTATCGAAATGAAAGAATATTAGTTTGAATAGTAGAAACGTCATGCCTATAAAGATTATAACCACAAAGAGAATCTGTATGCCACAGCAAAAAACATTCCCCATTAGGGAACCAACTGAAAACATCATGAAGAAAATCAAGTCCAGGTTCCTCTTTAGAGACTTGTCGCAACCAAGAAGTAATACACTGTTCAGTCCAGATTGCAGGCAAACAGTGTAAAACCTCAAAAACAATGGTCAGGGCTAACATCTAACAACAGGTGTGCTGTAGTTTTCTTTCGAAACTTAATATTTCTCTCTACAGCCCCCCCTTTACTGACAAAGGGAAATCATAGACCGACTTTATTTGTATTACAAGTTTTAGTCTTACTATACTTGGCCTGATTATTTGCATGAAGTGCAACAAGAATAGTGATTGGCTGTAGCGGCTCCTTTTAAGGTGGCTCTGCTGGAACTTTTTCATGAGGGATGTCAGATTAGACTTTTAAAAGCCCCTCAAGGCCGGGAAGCCAAGCCAAGGACTCACCGTCAGACTGTGCATTTAATAACTGTGCAGACTGGTGAATTCCTCTCTTCTCGTGGTCCCCCAAATATCTTGAAGTTTCTGGGCCTGTCAGAAAGTGACATTTTTAACTTACCGCTACAATTTCTTACCCATACAATTTACCAAATAAGTCCAATCATTTACTAGATCTAAACCTGAGAGATACATTCTTTGATGCTTTGTAGGGGCCTAACTGGAAAATCCCAAACTTAATTTCAAGCCAGAAATACTTAATTTAGCATTTCAATCCCAGAGAACCTTGCCGGAGATGTCCAAAATTTCAAAACACATGATCAAAACAGAATCACAGGGTATTGTTACATAATAATTATTCATTCAACCAGAGTAATAATCCAAAGACTTCAAAAGCAATACAAAAAGTTAC
>NW_012151430.1:240099-241539 GCF_000956105.1 Propithecus coquereli
TGGGTATTTATAGGTACAGTGATCGGTTGCCAGGGGTAGCAGATTTACATAATAACAGGTAGTTCATCTTAGGTTAAAAGTTTTTCAAAAGGCTTCTTTAGGTCCCTTAACTAACTCTATCTACATGAACAAATGGTTACAAAATCTTTCGAAGACAAACTTCTAAGTTCTAAGATAAATTTATCACTTAACAGAAGGCCTAAACAGAGATATATTGGCTCCATATTTTTTTATCAAGTTTTTGTGGATTGAGACAGGTAGTCAGAAGTCAAGCAGGAACTGTCCCTTGGGCTTATTGTTTTTAGGCACAGGTGTCTGTCTGTCAGGTGGGCACTCTTTGATCAGCTTCCATCCTGTGGCTCCTAGCAGACCTGCTTTGCCTTTCAAAGCAAGACAGAGCCATAGGTCTGAGATTTGTGGCGTCACTTGGCAAGCAGTTGCCACTGACCTTGGAGATGCCCTCCTGAGGTGGAGCAGCTTTTGATACGCAAACAAACACGTTCACATCTTCCTTCAGGGCAAAGCCTGCAAAACTCCTGAGACCATTTCTGTCTCTAATATAGTTATATTAATTTATGGAGCGACACTGAGTCATATGGTAGTTCTATTTTCAGTTGTTTGAGGACCCTCCATTCTGTTCTCCTTAGTGGCTGCACTAATCTACATTTCCACCAACAGCGTAGGAGGGTTCCCCTTTCTCCACATCCTTGCCAGCCTTTGTAATTGCCTGTCATGTGGATAAAGGCCGTTTTAAATGGGTGAGATACTGTCTCATTGTAATTTTAATTTGCACTTCTCCAATGAGTAATGATGTTGAGCATTTTTTCATATAGCTATTGGCCATTTGTATCTCTTCTTTTGAGAAATGTCTATTCAGACCTTTTGCCCATTTTTAATTGGATTATTTGATTTTTTTCCTATTAAGTTGTATTCTGCTTATTAATTTCTTGTCAGATGGGTAGTTTGCAAATATTTTCTCCCATTCTGTGGGTTTTCTCTTCACCCTATTGATAATTTCCTTTGCTGTCAGAAGCTTTTAGCTTGATGTGATTCCATTTGTCCATTTTTGCTTTGCTTGCCTTTGCTTTTGAAGTATTACTCAAGAAGTCTTTGCCCAGACCAATGTCCTGGAGCGTTTTCCCAGTGTTTTCTTTACGTAGTTTCATAGTCTCAGGTCTTTGATTTAATTGTTTAATCCATTTTACTTTCATTTTTATATAGGGTGAGAGATGGGGATCTTGTTTCATTCTTCTATGTGTGGATATCCAGTTTACCTAACACTATTTATTGAACAGGCTTGCAAAAAAAATGTATAACCAATTATTTTAAACTGATGACAACTTAATTCTGCTTTCAACAAAGAAACAAAGCCCTTTCCTTGATTGAAGCCTTAAAAACCAAATACTGTGATCATTCACCTGATTTTTGGTTCTTATGACG
>NW_012151430.1:242589-249613 GCF_000956105.1 Propithecus coquereli
GTGATTTAAAAATTTTAGTCACAAGTCAGGTAAAAATCACTGGTTTAAAAGGACAGTTGAATTAAGTTGTGCCTCTATAAGTGGAACAAATTAAAGTTTATATGTTCTACATGGTTGATGCTCTTACCGTGTTTTAGGAAAACCAGTGTAGTGAATTTACATCTCAAAGCACAGAGAAATAATTTAAGATTTCCAAAAGGTCAGTGAAGTTTTTACATCTCCAGGGATCTGTGAAGTCCAGTAGGACATTTAAAGGGTATTGTCTGACACTGGGTAAAAGGTTTAACTGGGCTTACTTCCACTCTAGTGGGGGTGGCTGAATATATGTCACCAATGTCGGTGGTAGATTGGGACCATAAATGGCCCAGCAAAGCTTGAAATAAATCATCAATGTTACTCATTAGTCTGGGTTAGAAAAATTTTGTTGGGTCTGGATTTTTGTAATCTCAGTAGTTTCATTCGTATCTGTAGTTGTTCCGTTTGCTCCTCTGTTCCAAATTTAAATACATATCCCCTTTTGAGAGAGGGAAATGTGTGCATTGTGAAATTCGAAAGGTCTCTGCCTAAGAAATTTATGGGAGCAAGCAGAGAGGCATGAGTTCAGGTAACGGAGAAGAGCCGTTGGGGTCAAAAAGGAGAAAGCCTCTGAAGTCTTTTTTTATTCAGAAACAGTTTCAAATACCCTTTTGTTTACCTCTTAAATGGAGGCAATATTTCTTTTAGAAGTTTCTAGGTGCTATGGAAGTCAGTCTTCCCATTTCATTTGTCTGGTTCTAAACCCAGCTTTTTCTAATTTTATGAGCAAATAAATTATCTTAGTTGTTTTCAAAAGAGCCACATTTTGGCCACTGCTGCTTGTGACTGTCCATCCTGGGTTAGGTGGATCCACCTACCTAAGTGTTTGCAAGTGGAAAGACGATAGCATCGTGCATAAAACCAGCTGGTGTCAGCAGAGGCAGTGCACCCTGGGTCTTAGCAGACGCATCTGCCATCTTGGTTGTTTTGAGTGCGACAAGCTGTGTCGTGGACCCAGTTTGCTGATTGTGACGCTTTCTTCTGGAGATTGCACCCAGTGGGCCGGAAATATTCTCTGTGCACCTCAAATTCCCAAGTCCCCTCTTAAGAAGTGCTCATGGGCCAGAGATGATTATTCTTTATACAGCCTGCTGGCTGAGCAAAAAGTTAAAAAGCGTGGGGATTTTCCTATGATAGGGCCACACATCATGGGTGTTACATCCTGATACCTCCGACAGTTTCGATTTCCTCAAAGTCATTTGGCTGGTGGGAGTGAGTGTCTCTTATCTTTGGAGCGAGAATGCCTTTATGCAATCAAAAAGGAGAAAGCTAAGGAAAGGTGTGGTCTTGCCTCAGACCTCTGGGGAAACAAGCGACAAAGCTCCTATTTTACTTTGCCCTAGAATTCAACAGAACCCCTACTTTGAATTCATAGCAGTAACTCTTGTTCTAAGAGAGTCATTGTACCTCCTAGCAAAGGACCCCAGCTTCAATAAACCAGAACTTTGATCAAGAAGAGAGGTTCATTGATGCCAGAAGGAGCTTGTCTGTGGCATCCAGCAGGGGCATCTGGGTCTGGGACTGCAACTGGTTTGTTGCTGGTACCTGCACGAAGGTTGGAAGCTGCACTGGGTGGTCCAGGGAGGTCATTCCTGAATCCTGTGGCTGTACCAATATGGCAACTGAAATTAAGGCTGTCGATGCAGAAATAATTTGATAAAGGTTTTATTGGATGTCTAATGTGAGGGTTGACCCAGGAAAACACACCAACAAAACTGGGAGTGTCCCAGGGTCTGTTACAAGTTGGGAGGCTTTTATAAGAGAGTTTAGGAGGTTGGGGGGACTCCTCACACTGGGGTTATCCTTTTTCATTGGTGGGTACAATATAGAGGTTACAATTATTGGATACAGATTGCAACATAGGCTCACATGTCTGTGTGCAAGACAGTCAGTGAAACTTTATGATTCAAAAATAAATATGCATCCTTTTCAGTGTGAGTAGGTTGTGCCTTGATCAGTACACTGACAATCTGATGAACGCCTGATAAATTCTTTACTCAGGGACAGGATGTCACCATGAGTCATGAGACATTCCCGAGGCAGTTTAATTTAGAAGCCTATTTACTTTTAAAGTAACCTGTCAAGTGTGACCTGCAGGTTACATTTGTCATCCAGATTGGGAGACTTAGAGTGAAAGGTGGAGGGGGGATTATTAACAATTAACACAGCAGGAGCAGTGGCTCATGCCTGTCATCCCTGCATGTTGGGGCTGAGTTCAGTTATCTCTGTATATTTGGTGGTTGTCAATGTATGGTAGAGATGATATTTAAAACCATGAGACTGGAGGTTTCTGTAAAAAAAAAAGAGAACCAAAGACTAAGTTCTGGGCACTGCAGTGGTAAGCACTAGGGGATGTCAACCCAAGTAAATGACTGAGGCAAAATCTCAATCAATGGCGGTTTATTAAGCCAAGATTTTGAGAACATACTAGGAAAAACATGAATTGCAGACAAGCTGTGGCTGTTTTTCTGAAGCGGAAGTTGGAAACTTCAGCATTTTAAAGGCCAACGGAGAGGAGGAAACAGGCGGTTGGAGGGAGGGTTATAAGGTAGTGGTTGCATTCTTGTGAGGCCCAAGAAATCTGTGAATACATTTCACATAAAATAAGGGAGTGGAGGAAGCATCAATTATGTAGCTGTCCCTGGGTGGGAGGAAGAGTGTCTGATTCTGTCTTGCCTCCCGCTCTGTGACCTGTAAGATAAACTTGTGATAGGTTTTAGTTTTAGGTGCTGGGCATAGGTACAGTTTGCATGTCCTTGCTAATGGGAGGTTAACAAGGAATTTCCTTAATGAACGATCTGTGGGGCCAGCTCTTCACACGTACCTGAGGCTTTTACCACGTTCTCTTTGGCATAAGGAGTTGGGGGTGGCCTTGAGACTTTGATTTTCTTTTTACAGAGAGATAAGGAAGAACCAGCAAAGGAAATGGTTAAGGAGCAGCCAATAAGATAAGAGGAAGACCAAGCAAGTGAGTGTTCTAGAAAGTATTTCAAAGAAGAAAGAGAAATGAGTTTGTCAGAAGCCTCGAGAGGTCAGGTAAGATGAAGACTTTGAATTGACCACTGAACTCAGAAACATGCAGGTCATTGGGGACCTTGACAAAGTTTCTCGGGTGAAAGGTGGAGGGTAAAGCTTAATTGTAGTGGGATCAAGAGAAAGTTGGAAGAGAAAAATTGAAAGTAGCAAGTATATAACAATACTTTGAAGAGTTTTGATGTTAAAGGGCAGGGAGAAACGGAGCAGTAGCTGAAGGCATAAGTGGGGTCAAAAGAGAGCTTTGTATTTTTTATTTATTTTTTTGAGACAGAGTCTCGCTCTGTTGCCCCGGGCTAGAGTGCCATGACTTCAGCCTAGCTCACAGCAACATCAAACTCCTGGGCTCAAGCGATCCTCCTGCCTCAGCCTCCCAAGTAGCTGGGACTACAGGCATATGCCACCATGCTCGGCTAATTTTTTCCATATATTTTTAGTTGTCCATCTAATTTCTTTCTATTTTTAGTAGAGACGGGGGTCTCGCTCTTGCTCAGGCTGGTCTCGAACTCCTGAGCTCAAACAATCCGCCCTCCTCGGCCTCCCAGAGTGCTAGGATTACAGGCGTGAGCCACCGCACTTGGCCTAAAAGAGAGCTTCTTAGCATTGTAGAATAACAGCCTGTTTGCAGGGTGCATGGGAAAGGTCCAGCAGAGGGGAAAGGATTGATGATGAAGGAGTCAGAGGGATTTCTGCAGCAATGTCTCTGAGTAGGTAAGAGCGTGGCGGTCGGGTGGGGCAACGAGTGCATAAGGAGAGTGCACGAGCTAGGAGCAAAGACCATTTATCTCAAGTTATAGGAGAAAAGACAGTGTTTGTGGGTACACATGCAGCTAGGCTGGTGGACTGGGATGGTAAAAGTTGTAGATGTTCCATTTTCTAAGTGAAAAAGGAAGCAAAGGCACAGGTGAGGGTGAGCATGGGGGAAGAGATGTTGGAGTTCTGAAGAGAAAGAAGGTCATCCAGGATAGGGACTGGATCAGGGGAATAAGGGTCCTCGTGAAGTTACTGATGATTAAGTAAAAGTGAAACTAGTTAGCAGGCTTGCATATTTTTTCCAGCTACATTTAGCTGTGCAGGAACCAGGAGAAGCAAGAGTGTAACAGAGGTAAAGTTCTGTAAAAAGGCAATGAAATGTTTTACAAGTTGTCTCTTTAAAACCCCTCACCCTTTTTGGGAATTAAAACCTGCATTCCTTCCAGAGGCCAGTAATCAAAGGGGCAGAAATACGTTCTTTGCTATTTGTTTTCTATTAGTATCTTAAATCACTGGAGACGGCTCAACAGAATTGTCCAGACAAAGGTCACAAAATCATCAGGTCACAAGATCGTCATCACTGGAGATGAGGTCAACTGAAACCATAATTATAGTTAAACAATAGTAGCCCATACAACAAAGGTAAAGAAAGACAAAGAGGGTCATTAGATAATGGTAAAGGGAACAATTCAACAAGAAGACATAACAATCCTAAATATATATATGCCGAATACAGCAGCTCTCAGGTACACAAAGCAAATTTTATTAGAGCTAAGCAAAGAAATAAATAGCACCATTGTAGTTGCCGGGGACCTCAACACCCCACTGTCAGAGCTGGACAAATCCTCAAAGGAGAAAATAAAGAAAGAAACAATGGACATAAACCAGATTCTAAATCAAATGGACCTAACAGACATTTACAGAACATTCTACCCCAAAACTACTGAATATACATTCTTCTCAGCAGCACATGGGACATTCTCCAAGGTTGTTTATATCTTAGGTGACAAAATAGGGCTCAACAAGTTCAAAAAATTGAAATCATATCGTGTACCTTCTCAGACCACAGCAGAATAAAACTAGAAATCAATCACAAGAGACATACTCAAACCTATACAAAGTCATGGAAATTAAACAACCTGCTGCCGAACAATTATTGGGTCAAAAATGAAATTAAGATGGAAATCAAAAGAGTCTTTGAACTGAATGACAAAGGAGACACAAGTTATCAACATCTATGGGACTCAGCAAAAGCATTCCTCAGGGAAAAATTCATAGTCATAAGTGCCTACAGCAGAAAGACAGAAAGATCACAAATTAACAACCTAATGTCACATCTCAAGAAACTAGAAAAGGAAGGGCAAACCAAACCCAAAGCTGGCAGAAGACAAGAAATAATGAAGGTAAGAGCAGAACTAAATAAAATGGAAAAAAAAAATACAAAGGCTCAACAAAGCAAAAAGTTGGTTCTTTGAAAAGATACAGAGAATTGACAGACCTCTTGTTAGATTAACCAGGAATAGAAGGGAAAGGACTCAAATAAGCTCAATCAGAAATGAAAAAGGACACATTACAACTGATACCACAGAAATATTCATATGAAACATCATCCGTGAATTCTATGAAAATCTCCACACAAATAAAGTAGAAAACGTAGAGGAAATGGACAAATTCCTGGAAATACACAACCTCTCAAGACTCGATCAGGAAGAAATAGAACTCCTAAACAGACCAATAACAGACAATGAAGTTGAAGCGGAAATAAAAAATCTGACAGAGAAGTGCCAGGCCAGATGGATTCACAGTCGAATTCTACCAGACCTACAAAGAAGAGCTTGTACCTATACTACAGGAATTATTCCACAATACTGAGAATGAGAGAATTCTCTGAACTCATTCCATGAAGCCAGTATCACCTTGATACCAAAGCCAGGAAAGGACACAACAAAAACTGAAAACTACAGACCAATATCCCTTATGAATATGCAAAAATATGCTAAAATACTAGCAAACTGAATTCAACAGCACATCAAAAAAATGGTCCACCATGACCAAGTGGGCCTCATCCCAGGAATGCAAGGATGGTTCAACATACATAAATCAATAAATGTAGTTCACCACATAAAAAGAAGCAAAAACAAAGACCATATGATCATCTCAGTAGATGAAGAAAAAGCATGTGACAAAATCCAGCATGCTTTCTTGATAAAAACCCTCAACAAACTAGGCATAGAAGGAACATATCTCAAGATTATAAAAGCCATATATGACAAACCCACAGCCAACATCATGCTGAATGGGGAAAAGTTGAAAACATTCCCCCTAAGAATTAGAACAAGACAAGGATGCCCACTGTTACCAATTCTATTTAACATAGTACTGGAAGTCCTATATGGAGCAATCAGGCAAGAGAAAGAAACAAAGTGTATCCAAATCAGGAAAGAGGTGGTCAACCTATTGCTTTTTGCTGACAATATGATCTTGTATCTAGAAAACCCCAAAGATCCCACCAAGAGACTCCTGGAATTGATAAATTCAGCAAACTCTCAGGTTACAAAATCAATGTACACAAATCAGTAGCATTTCTATATACCAATAACAGTCAAGCTGAGAGTCAAATCAAAGACTCAATACCATTCACAATAGCTACAAAGAAAATAAAATACCTAGGAATATACTTAATCGAGGAGGTGAAAGATCTGTACAGGTAAAACTATGAAACACTGAGGAACAAAATTGCAGAGGCCACAGACAAATAGAAAAACATATCATGCTCATGGATTGGTAGAATCAACACTGTTAAAATGTCCATACTACTCAAAGTGATTTACAGATTCCATGCAATCCCCATCAAAATACCAACGTCATACATCACAGAACTATAAAAAATAATCCTATGCTTCGTTTAGAACCAGAAAAGAGCCCGAATAACCAAAGCAATCTTAATTAAAAAGAAAAAATCTAGAGGCATCACATTACCAGACTTCAAACTATATTACAAGGTTATAGTAACCAAAACAGCATGGTATTGGTACAGAAATAGAGACATAGGGCAATGGAACGAAATAGAGAACCCAAACATAAAACCATCTACCTATAGCCAACTGATCTCTGACAAAGAAGAGAACAATATACACTGGGGAAAAGAAGCCCTATTCAATAA
>NW_012151430.1:249913-251655 GCF_000956105.1 Propithecus coquereli
CCCAATGGCAATTATAGCCACAATAAAAATAAATGAATGGGATTTGATTAAACTAAAAAGCTTCTGCATAGCTGAGGAAATAATCAACAGAGCAAATAGGCAACCTACAGAATGGGAGAAAACATTCATAAACTATACATTCAATAAAGGGCTAATATCCAGAATCTACAAAGAATTCAAGAAAATCAGCAAGAAAAAGACCATTAAAAAGTGTGCAAAAGGCTGGGCGTGGTGGCTCATGCCTGTAATCCTAGCTTTCTGGGAGGCCGAGGGGGGAGGATAGCTGCAGCTCAGGGGTTCGACACCGGCCTGAGCACAGTGAGACCCCGTCTCTATCCCTAGAAACAAGAAAAAAAAAAAGATGCACACACAAAAAAATACACAAAACCAACAAAAGTGTGCAAAAGACATGAACAGAAGCTTTTCAAAAGAAGATAGACAGATGGCCAATAAACATATGAAAAAATGCTCAACATCACTAATCATTAGGGAAATGCCAATTAAAGCCATAATTAGATATCATCTTACTCCTGTTAGAATGGCTTTTATTAAAAAGTCCAAAAACAATAGATGCTGGCATGGATGCAGAGAGAAAGAAACACTTATACAATGTTGGTGGGACTGGAAATTAGTACAACCTTTATGGAAAATAGTATGGAGAGTCCTCAAAGAACTAAAAGTAGATCTACCATTCAATCCAGCAATCCCACTGCTGGGTATCTACCCGAAGGAAAAGAAGTAATTTTATCAAAAAGACACCTGCACTGGAATGTTTATAGCAGCACAATTCACAATTGCAAAGATGTGGAATCAATCCAAGTGCCCATCGATCCATGAGTGGATTAATAAAATGTGGTATATGTACACCATGGAGTACTACTCAGCCATAAAAAAGAATGAATTAATGCCTTTTGCAACAATTTGGATGGAACTAGAGACCATTATCCTAAGCGAAATATCGAAAGAATGGAAAAACGAACACCACATATACTCGCTATTAAATTGGAACTAACTGATGAGCACACATGTGAAGTAAAACTCAGTGGAAATCAAGTGGGGGGGAAGGGAGGGCAAAACCCCACCTAACGGGTACAATGAACACGATTTGGGTGATGGGCACACTTACAGCTGTGACTCAAGCATCACAAAAGCAATCCATGTAACTAAAAGCATTTGTACCCTTAATATTTTGAAATTAAAAAAATAATAGTAATAGCCTGAAGCCACAACATGTGACACCGGCCACATGGACCTGAGCCCAACCACCAAAAACTCCTCTTTGAAAAGCCTTATTTTTCTTTTTAAAGGCAGAATGATGCTGCCCTCCTGTTTGCCAGAAAATTAATAAACTTCTCTTTTTTGTTCTTTGTTTTCACTGATTTGACCTCAGGGACAAATACCAGCTTTAGGTAACAGGAAGGGCATTAGATTTAACCAGTATTACAGTTTGCCCCCAAGAGTAAGGTGGATTAAGAAAGGGGCAAGAAGTTGATCATAATTATTGAGCATGGAATTTAAGCTGGACGAGAAGGGGGGTGAGGACGTGAGTAAGAGGAAAGAGAGAAAACGCCTACCTTTGTCAGGTGTGGTGCTGTCAGGCGTTACCTCGTGTAAGTCCCACCCAGTGGAACTGTTACTGCCCCCTTTACAGAGGCAGAAGCTGAGTTTTAGGGAGACTATAACTTGCTCGAGGTCACAGGCTGACAGATAAGTGACAGGCCAACATCGGGCCCAGGAACACT
>NW_012151430.1:254255-275870 GCF_000956105.1 Propithecus coquereli
AGGCTGGTCTCGAACTTTTGAGCTCAAACGATCCGCCCACCTCGGCCTCCCAGAGTGTTAGGATTACAGGCGTGAGCCACCGCGCCCGGCCTTGTCACATGAATTCTTGGTAAATGACTCAGGAACTGCCTCTTCTTCCCTTGACCATCTACCTGAAACTGCTGCTAATCAGAGGTATATTCAGGGCTGCCATACTCGAGCTTGGCCCAAAGAAACTCTCACTTATATTAATTTTAACTCAGCTTCTTCCTTTTGGGTTGACATCCTTTAGAATTATTTTTAAGCTCTTAAATCTTATTGAAGTATTAATTTTAACTTGTAAAGGAAAAATAAAAATCTCAGGACCCCCCCCCCAACTTCATTATGCCAAAAGGAAAAACCGGACCCAAAACCGAGTCACACAAGCACTGCTGTCCTCTCCCCAGTGAGGTGCAGGGGTCCTCTGAAGAAATGAAGCGGCTGAGAAAATGACTAGCAGGTTTTGGGTGTTTTTTGGTTTTTTGGTGGACGGGAGGGGAGGGGAAAAGGAAGGCTGGCTGCCAAGGTGGCCTTGTTACGCAGGTAAGTCTCAGGATCACATTCTGACCGTAAGGGTTTCAGACTCTCGGTAACCTCTGCCAGATCAAATAAGCCGGGCCTGACTGCCCGTATCGGAGAGTCTCTCCTGATGCAAATCTGCCCCCAGCCTCCCTGCCTAGACAGCCTTGCTGCGTTACTCCCATTTGCCTGCAGCCACCTCAAAATATGGCAAAGAAATGTTTTTGGGGGTAAAATATTTCTTATTTCCTTCAGGCCTAAAAAACACCCCAAGATATATGGCCCCTATAAAATGAGGGCATGTCCGTTATAACCTTAGGAGGACCATAGCTCATTTTTTTTTTTTTGAGACAGAGTCTGGCTGCTTGGTCGTCCAGGCTGAAGTGCAGTGGCGGCATCACAGCTCACTGTAACCTCCAACTCCTGGGCTCAAGCGATCCTCCTGCCTCAGCCTCTCCAGCAGCTGGGACTACACGCAACCTGGTGCCCAGCAGGTAGGCGGAGAGGTGATCTAGCCAGGCCTCGATGGGGGGGACAAAAACGCTGGGTGGCTGAGGCTGTACACCTGCATTCCCAATGACAAAGCATAGACTGTTTTAAGATACTCTGGATTTACAATAGCAATCAAAAAGTAGAATCAGTAAAATGTACATTAGAAATATGATAACACAGAGAAAAAACTCTGAGTTAATCAGAGAAGTTCAAGATAAGGATCTTGAAATAATGACAGTTTATCGAGATGTTTCATCAAAGGGTCCTTTGAGATATAACATAACGAAAATTTGCATTTGAGGATAATTATTGTCAGGAGGTCACCAAGCAGTACATCCAAAACTAGCGGCTCCCTGTCGTTAGGTTTGTTCCAGGTGAGAACCCGACACGTAATGCTTGCGTAGTGACCGTAAAACCTGTGAAACAAAAGCCGCCGGAGTCTGGGGAGTCCGGAGGTTGTAAATCTAACTTCGCCTACAGACAGCTGCTGCGATGCTAACAGCGTTCCCATCCCCCCCATAAGGACAACGCTACCCCCCCATCTCTGCGGGTGTTGCTCACTCCCCCTGGGGAAAACCTCTATAAAACCCACGGCTTTCCCCTCCCTCCTGGTGGACTGGTGCACGCTCTTTGGCCTCCACCCAGCTGCACTCAGGTGCTCAAAATAAACAGCATTTTGCGACAACTCGTGCGCTTCCCTCTGGGCTCCGGACTCAACACCTGTTTCTAGAGTGTGCCGAGCACTGGCTGCACGCAGCGGCCAGCGGCTCATCACTTTCACTGAAGAGGAAGCCACTTTCCATCGTGCTGCCCCCACGCCTCCAGGAGCGACTTTTTGCTGCGTCATCATCTCAGCACGCCAAGCACGTGGCGAGGCACACAGCTGACGTTTATTTTCTGAGCTTGTGGTAATATGTTATCCCCTTAGTGGCTTTTATCTTTCACGCCGCTTATTCACGGCACTGAGGTTCCAAGACTGCTGACCTGGTTCGAGAGGACACGGCTGAACGCCGTGCTCAGGGAGGCTTGCACTCGTGAAAAGAATAGCGTTGAAAGGCTCTCCAGATGGTTGGCTTCAACAGCCTTCTTTCCCGGTGCTCACCACTCTTGGCTGTGGGGCATATAAACTACCTCTACTGATTTAACCGGTTTGTGCAGTTTTCCTGATCTTCTGTTTACCAGCAAAATATATCTTAAGCCAGTTTTGGGAAACAGGAGGCTTAGTCAGGTGCCTAACGGAAGCACAGCAAATGGGAACCATTCGACAGGCTCGAGATGTCGCCGTGGGAACTGTCACAGGGAACCGCCTGGACTCTCTTCCTGAAGGCAGATAGGCCGTGTGCGCCAGGCTACTTGATCTCTTGCTGCATTTCACCTACAAAATATTAATACTATTAGTATCTGCCATTGTGATATAATATGAAATATGTATATTTGGAGGCTGGGCACTGTGGCTCATGCCTTAATCCCAGTATTTTGGGAGGCAGAGGCAGAAGGATTGCTTGAGCCTGGAAATTTGAGACCAGCTTGGGCAACATAGTGAGACCCCGTCTCTACAAAAAATACCAAAATTAGCCAGGTGTGGTGGTGCCGTGCCTGTAGTTCTAGCTACTCGGGAGGCTGAGCCGGGAGGATTCCTTGAGCCTAAGAATGCAAGGCTGCAGTGAGCTATGATGGCACCACTGCACTCCAGCCTGGTCAACAGAGTGAGACCCTGTCTCAAAAAAAAAAAAAATACGAAGAACAGGAGAAAAGAAATAAGTATATTTGGTCTTTGTCCCAGTCCCTGTCATAGAGCTCCCTAAATCCCTGGAATTTCCTGAGCAACAGGATTATCTTCCGTTATTCATAATGAGGCCCTCTGATAACTTCTGAGTTTATGACAGAGATTACTTAGTGTGGGTTCCCTAAATACCCTTAGGATGGGGCTGAGAGATCAGGCAATTAGAGGATTAGAGGGTTGAAACTGTCAGCCCACCCCGACCTCTGGGAGGGGGGCTGGAGATCAAGTCTGTGAACTCTTGAACGACAAGATTCGATGCGCCGAGTGAGCGAGTGAGTCCCTCCACGAGCTGGGAGGGTGGTGCCCCTGAGCTTGGCCGGGACGGAAGCTCTTGTACTTGGGACCCTTCGAGACGTCGACCCATGTTCCTCTTTACCTGGCTGTTCATCTGTACCCTTTATAATTAGCCGGCAAACATAAACCTTTCCGAGTTCTGTGAGCCACCCTACAAATCAATTGAATGCGAGGAGACGGTGGAACCCTGGTTCGTAGCTGGCGGCTCAGAAGCATGTGTGGCCTCGATTCGTGACTGGCATCTGAAACGGGCGGTCTGGTGGGACCGAGCCCTCAACCCATGGGGTCTGATGCTACCTCCAGGTGGGTAGTGTCAGAATTGAACTGAGGGATACCCAGTGGCTGTCCGCTGGAGAACTGCTTGGCGTGTGGGGCCCCCACCCCCGACACCCGTCACAAAAGTATTCTGTGTGGAGTGTGAAAGTAGATGGGGAAAACTGTTTTTTTCCTCTAGCAGCCGTGAATTCTTCTCAAAGGAGCGTATAAGGTCTTCTGGATAGGAATACTGCACGCATGTAATCTTTGGCTGTAGCAGTATATGAGTTCATCTCAAAAACTGCTATAGGCCGGGCGCGGTGGCTCACGCCTGTAATGCTAGTGCTCTGGGAGGCCGAGGCAGGAGGGTCGCTTGAGCTCACGAGTTTGAGACCAGCCTGAGCAAGAGAGAGACCTCCCCACCCCCATCCCCATCGTTATAAAAAAACAGAAAAATTAGCTGGGCCCAGTGCTTCATGCCTGTAGTCCCAGCTACTCGGGAGGCTGAGGCAGGAGGGTCGCTTGAGCCCAGGAGTTTGAGGTTGCTGTGAGCTACGATGACACCATGGCACTCTAGCCCGGGGAACAGAGAGACCCTGTCTCAAAAAAAAACAAAACACAACTACTATAAATTTGAATGTGCTAATCCACCTGTGCATTTTCATGTGTACGTACACACACACCGTTGTTGTCTAATAGTTGACTTCACACAATGACATTCTTTTTATTTGGGTAGTAATTTGTATGTTACGAAATGAATGTTAATCTTTATATGTGCTTTATTAGTCTTTTACTAACATATTTTCAAAAATATCTTACCAATCCATTTCCTTGAATTAATTAGTAAGAAGGCTCTCTAGAAATAGTTTGTTTTTAAAAACAAGGACATTATCTGGAAGAACAGTCCAAAGTTTACGACACGACAAGCATTTCTGGATAACAAAGTCCATTTTAGTGTTAATTGCTAATATTCGGTCCATTTCGGCAGGAAAGGCTTCGGTTTTTCACAGAGTCTTATTTATCTGTTTTCCAGTTCACCAAAAGGGTAGAAATTTTATCAGAATGCAGTTATTAGAACCTTGGGATTTTCTTCTGTCTCCATTGACTGTCTTGGTTTTTTCCATGATCTGAACCTAAAAATAAAATAGATGCTAAAGAAAATTAAATATTCAAGACTCTCCTTCTGAAAATGCCAAACTGACAATGAGAAACACTTCTCCCATCAATGAACATGTAATTATTTGAACTCTAATAAGAACCACATGAGCGTAGATCTAGTACTTTATGATTTTAAACACCTAGGGCCATTTTCTTAATTAAGTATAAAACCCACAATTCAAACTCTTCCAGTTTGCTTCTTGGCAGTTAGAGTTGGTATCGAAGTAGTTATATCATTAGGAGAAAACAGCGTATTAAAAATTGGCCCCCTCTGCTGTGCATGCTCTGTCAGGCATAAGCATCTATTCACATATAGACTTACCTGTATCGTGGCCGGGCAATGAAAACACGTTACCTTTTATAACCTCAAAATAGCCGTATGAAATATTCCCATATAACAGATGAGAATACTGAGGTTTAGTGAAAATTAAGTGATTTGCCCAAATTTTTGCAGTGGATTTGGGATTTGAAGCCAGGCAGTTTTACTCTAGCATCTAAACCTCTCCTACCCACAAAGATCCCACTGATCTTTGAAATGTTTACCATTCTGTGGTGTCATAGAAAGATATTGGTCTTTGTCTCTGGTTCCTAATGCAGAGCTCCTAAATCCCATGTAATTTCCTGAGTGACAGAGGTGGTAAGAGCCTTTTTTGTTCCAACGAGGCAACTCTCAGCACGACCTTTAGACAGCGTCCGACTGGGGGCTGGTCCTTGATTAGAAGCTTGGAACTGTCAGCGCCACCCGCCTTCTGAGCTCTGGGGAGAGGTGAGGGGCTGGAGATGGGCTTAATAATCCCTCATGCAGACATGATGGAACCTCCGCAAAAACCGCTAAATGATGGGGGTTCGGGGAGCTTCTGAGTTGGTGAACTCATCCATGCGCCAGGAGGGTGTGCACCCCACTTCACGGGGACGGAAGCTCCTGTACTCAGGACCTTTCCAGACCTTGCCCTGTGTACCTCTTCATCCGGCCGTGCACTTGTATCCTTGAAGATAAATCGCTAACAGCAAGTGAAGTGTCCTCCTGCCTCTGTGAGTCATTCTGGCAAATTATTGAACCTGAGGCGGGGAGCTGTCGGAACCCCAGACTTCACGGCCAGTCAGACGGAAACGTGGGTGACCTGGGTGACCTGGGGACCCGACGCTTTCAGAGTTGCATCTGAAGCGAGTCAGGCAGTACTGTGGGGTTAAGAGCCCTCAATCCTGTGGGGTCCGATGCTAACTTCAGGCAGTTAATGTCAGAACTGAACAGAACTGTAGGACCCCCGATAGGTATCAGAAAGAAAAATGCTTGTACAACCTCATGAGCCAAAAAAAGGATATTAAATTGTTTAGTTTTGCATTTCTTTTTGTTTTTTTTTTATTTATTTTTTCCTTTTTCCCAATACTTGCATATGAGAATGTTTTGCATTTCTTTATTGATGTGGACAAGTAATTTTTTTCATGTGTATGTCGGACACTTAAATTTCCCCTTCTGTAAACTGTGTATTCATGGTCTTTCTCAGTTTTCCTACTGAGTTATTTTGTTTTTTTCCACTGATTGCTAAGAGCTTTTGTATATTGGGCGTGCTGGCCTTATGTCTATGTTTCGTGTTGCAGATATTTCCCCCTGACTTGTTGACTTTTGACTTTATGGTTTCTTTTTGCTTTACCAATAATCTTAAAAATCATATAATCAGATATATCAATCTTTTCCTTTATGGTTCTTTGATTTTCATATTATGCTCAGAAGGATCTTCTCTAAGGTTATAAAAATGTTTATGTTTTCTTCTGTTATATTTATCATTTTACATTTTAGGCTTAAATTTTTAATCTTTCTGAAATTTATCTTAATGCATTTTATAAAATTCAACTTTTTTACTTATTCAAAATGTCTAGCTGAATATTATAATACCCTCTTACTGACTAATGTAATTTTCCCCACTAACTTTGCTAATTTTTATTATGTACTGAATTTTTATATTTTCTTGGGTTTTATCCTGAACTCTATTCTGTGCCATTGGTTTCTACTCCTACACCGTCACCGCACTATTTAATTACTATTTCTTAACAGTATGCTTTATTACCTGATAAAGCTAGTCTCTACTTACTACTCTTCTTTTTCAGAGCTTCCCCGGCTATTCTTGCTTGTTTTTTCTTCCTGAGGAATTTGGGCATCGTTTTGTTACGTCCCACTTACCCCTTCACTTTCTGCATCTGCTCCAGGGTCTCTGGGAGAGCCATCCCCAAGCTTTCGGGGAAGAACAGGGTGATGATTCCGTTCAGGACGGTGAGACTGCCCATGACGATGTAGGGCAGCAGCCTGTTGTAAGCACCTGTGAGGGACCGGACGTGAGAACATCAGTTAGATGCGGATGCTCTTGAGACTCATTTTGCGAAGGTGGCAAACAGTGTGTGAGAGTAGTTTTAAATCTGAACATTTCCAGAAGGAAAATGCAAGCAAAATATCACAGTTTCTTTTTTTCTTTTGTCTTTTTTACTTAGCCTTGCCTGAGCAAGACCTCAAAAAACTTGGCTATCAACTCGTAACTGTTCCTCTCCATGGAAATCTTCAGTAAAAGGTGAACGATTTATTTGTTCTGAAGAGAAACCAGAGTATGTCACATCACAGTTTCTTTTCGGCAGATGACGTTGACTGGGCATATCCATAGTCCCCCTCGCGTCATCGTGAAGTTTTTCATTCTTTCCTGTCAGCTGGTATCCTCTGAGCTGCCACTCAGTCACGTGTGACTGATGTTCCTGTGACAGGGGTCTCTGCCTCCAAGGTTCTCCCTCAAGGTGGAGGCCATGGGGGATGGGGAATGGGAGGAGGTTGACCAGGATATATCAGAGGCAGGTTTTGGCCCTTGTAAGTCTGGTGTGACCTCTGCTCTTGCCCAAACCAGTCGTCTGCAGTGGAAAGCTAGGTCCACAGAGCCATGAGAATCATTCATTCATTCATTTCTTTCTTTCTTTCTTTCCTTCTTTCTTTCTAGGCACGGTCTCAACTCTGTTACCCTGGGTAGAGTGCAGTGGCGTCATCATAGCTCATTGTAACCCTCAAACCCCTGGGCTCAAGCGATCCTCCTGCCTTAGCCTCTCCTAAATAGCTGGGACTACAGGTGCACCACCATGCCTGGCTAATTTTTTTATTTTTTTTAGAGACAGGGTCTCACTATATTGTTCAGGCTGCTCTCAAACTGTTGGCCTCAAGCAATCCTCCTGCCTCGGCCTCCCAAAGTGCTTGGATTGTAGGTGTGAGCCACCACGACCGGCTGAGAATCTTAAACAAACAAACAAAAAACCTAATATGTTCAATCCAATTTAAATCAATCAGTGATAAATACCAGGCATATTCTGTGAAAGCACTGTGTGCCTGGATTTGATTTCTTTTTTGTAGCAATTACATGTCTTGGTTTAACATGTAAAGGGAAGAACCATTCCATCTCTTCTTTATGAAATGTTAGATAGGAGAGTAATAGGTCCTCATCTTGCTTCCCTTCTGCGTACATATAGAGATTATGGAGGAACAACACACCTATGTATTTTCTTTCACCTGAAACATAAGAAAAACATTGATCTTGAAGCTTCTCTGGGGCCTCTGTGTCACTAACAGGAATAGATACTATTGAGTAGAAAGATCTTAGACTGTGTCCCTTTTTGTGCCAGTGGCCCATGACTGGACCATCTGAGAATGGTTTGGAAGCGTAGGTAGGAACAAAGGGGAGATAATGCTGGTCTGTATAATGTGCTGTCTCAGGTGTGGTTCAGGGCATGGTGCACAGTATGTGCATGAAAAATGTTTCTCTTTCTCTGTAAGGCTTCACGTATACCTTTCCTGAGAATTCATATATGTCTTTAGGGGCGTGTGTGTGTGTGTGTGTGTGTGTGTGTTTGAACCAAGAGGTAATCAGTGATGACTAGGAAGAATAAGGAGATGTGTCTGTAAGGCTTCACGTATACCTTTCCTGAGAATTCATATATGTCTTTAGGGGCGTGTGTGTGTGTGTGTGTGTGTGTGTGTTTGAACCAGGAGGTAATCAGTGATGACTAGGAAGAATAAGGAGATGTGTCTGCATTTCTCGCCAGTAGGATCCTTAATGCGGACTAAGCCTGGAGCACGAGGTCCCCATCCCATGGAGCATGCTACTGAATCCCTGTGTAGTGTTAGCTCAGATTGATACATTGGAGCATACAAGACTAAAATTGTCTGCATTGCAAAAATATCATAACGTCACAATGCAAATGATAAACTAGAGAAAATATTTACAACATTTATATAAAGGGCTAATTCCTTCCACTATAAAGAGCTTGCACAAATCAAAAAGAAAAAGATGAATAAACCATTAAAGAATAGGTAAAAGGATGGCCAGGCACAGTGGCTCATGCCTGCAATCCTAGCACTTTGGGAGGCCAAGGAGGGAGGATCGCTTGAGGCCAGGAGTTTGAGAGCAGCCTGCGCAAGAGCTCTATAAACAATAGAAAATAAAGGAACAAGCTAACCAGAAGCATCTCACCGAGGTAGACAAAGTAGGGAGCGATGATGCTGCCCACCCTGGAGGCCATGGACGTGACCCCCACGGCCATGTTCCTGACCGGCGTCGGGTAGAGCTCTGCTGTGAAGACATACAGCATGGAGAAAGCAGCAGTGACCCCAAATTTTCCCAACATGGCCAGACCAATGGACAAGAAGTAGTAATCTGGAAAAAAGAACCGGTGTAAACAGGGGTGCTTTTAGAAGGGATAAACTCGGTTGCTTTTATTGTCCTTTTGCATCAATGGGAATGTTTCTGTTAACATAAAGATCCTGGCAAAATAACACTCTCTCTTCAAATTCCTAGTAATTGGATATGGACAAAGATAGAGAGTGAGGGGTAGCTTTGTACTTTGCTCTAGTGTTATTCTGATAGATCATTAATGCATTCAGTGACCTTTGTCCACTTGTCTTTTGTTATAACCGTTTCTTGATAAGTTATTAGCATGTTAATATAGTTAAGTTTAATCTTCAAAGGTCCAATCCTTTCTATCCTATTTCTTATTAATATCTATTTCTATATATATTACTATGTATCAATAACCTATCAACATTTTAATATTATGAGAAAGACACAAGAGGAAAAGGGAAGCATATATCACTTTGTGTGCTACTTAACCACTTAAAGATTCAGACCATGAAGTCACTGAATGTGTACTGTACCACCAAGTCTAATACTTGCGCATAAACCTCAGATAAAAGGTTTGAAAGCAGCAAGAAAGTGCGAATCATGAATGTGTCTCAGAGAAAGAGGTTTGAGGGTTCAGGTGAGTCTCCTGATGAAGATGACTGGGAGTTGCTCTTTCTGTGCAGTCGGTGATTTCTGATTCTCCAAGGCTGACTCTTCTGTTTGAGGGTAGTTGTTTTGAACACAGGAAACTGGCAATCACGTGTCTAATTGACTTATGAACGGTTTATGATATAAAGGCTGCCTAAACAGGGAGCAGTGACTCACAGATGGCTGAGTTAATGTGTGGGTCTTTTCGGGTCAATTGTTAATCTTGGTTAACTTCTTACCTGCAGGTACCAGTTGAATTAAGAGAAGCACAGCCCCTCCCCAGAACAGCACCCCGGCTATGATATAACGCCGGGGTAGGGTTCGAAGCAGCAGCCAGGCCGTGACGTAAGCTGGGACTTCAATCAAGGCGGAGAGGAAACAGTTCAGGTAGGCATCTCCGTGCAAATTAGGGGCATCGAGAGAAAGAGCAAAGTAACCCACTGAGGTTAGCATCCTGAAAGATAAAAGAAAAAAGATAAAAATGGCAAAAGAATGGCCTGAATCACTCTAAAATTTCATGAGGGTCAAGAAATTGTCTAGATGTCGCTGTCCTTTAAGAAGTCACTAGGTTCATTGGCTACTTAAATTACTTAATAATAATAAATTCAAACTGAATAAAATTACAAATTCAGTTCCTCAGTCGCACTAGCCACACTTCAGATACTCCACAGCACACGTGGTGAGCGCTACCGCATCGGACCACACGGATATAAACCGTTCCTGTCATTGCAGACAATTCTGCTGGACAGCACTAGTGTAGACGCACCAGTAACCAACATCTATTCTCAACTAGTCGAATTCAAATTGTATTATTTCCTGAATAGTTTGTACATCTTCATTCTCTTAGAGCTATTATTTGAAGAACACGTGTTAGGCACATCAGTGAACGTAAAATCCAGATTTCACTCTTTAAACAAAGAAGCAGATACAAGGGATCCATTTACAGTCAGTTTGGTTGAGTAAAACTCACTCTAGGGAAAAGGGTGAAAGTCTCGTAATGCTGCAAAGTGTCACGGAGTGCGGACTGCGTATCCCGTCATTATAGTTAATTCCGTGTAGAAGCTTCTCTGTGGAAAAATAACTGCGCTGTGGAGACGCCCCCAGCAGAAATGTGCTCATCATTAACACGCCTGAAGAGCAGAGGACGTCGGAAAAATGTTTTCAGGAACCCTGTTGGATCTTTTTATACATACTAGACCCAAGTTGGGTAGCGCAGGGACTGATCCAAAACAAAACAGAAAATTTCACATTTAACGGTGAGAGCAGCTTCGGCGGAGCTGGTGCCGCGTTGGCTGTTAGCCCCGCGTTGCCGCCGCGTGAGATGCGTCTGCATCAGCAGGACACGCGACGCGACGGACAAAGAAGGCCGAGTGCCTGGACACGCTTGCTGATGCGGAGGCGCGAGCTCTGTCATCGATCCGCTCTGGCTGCAGAACAAAGCGGCCCTAAAGCAGGCGAGCTGCGGCCTGCACGTGCGAGTTCTGAGGACCGTCCTTGTGTGCGGCCACCACGGGGCAGGCGCGTCCTTTTTTCTGCCCTCATTTCTCGGCAGATACATTATTCATTCTAGTCTACAAAGCCAATTCGTTATTTCTGCGCCTTACAAGCACTTGTTAGTTTGCTATTAGCGAGTGTGAAAGGCTTGTCAAGGCTCCGATCCAGGCCGTGGGGATCCGGGTTCTTCTGACCGCACTGTTCAAGGCCCGTCAGCTTCAGGAAGCAGGAGCCGGTGGCGTCTCTGCCTCAGGCACCAGGACCTCCTTAGTCTTAATCCCATGACGTCAGGAGGCGGGGACGGGAACCCTTTCCCAGGGACATCGGTAATCTCAGTCCCACGACCTTGGTGTGGGGGCCCTTTCCCTGTGGGCCCCGGTCCTGCAGACTGAAATGTTGGTCCCTGCGACCGTTTTTCGGGATCCAGCCCCATGAACCGAATCAAGGCATTGCTAAATAACTTAGAATTCTACGGTTTTTATTTTGCCTCAGGAAAACCCAGGCCTTGCCATGACGTTCCCCTGAATCCGAGAACGTCGGCTAGGGTCCTGCTGTGTGGCCTGGGCAAGTGACTTCACCTCTCTGATTCAAGCTCTCTTTAGAAAGCAGGGCAGTGATGTGCTCTGCGTCTGCACTCCGGATCCCTGGGACTCACCACAGCAGCAGAGACATGACGGTTATCGCGGCCACGTTCGCAGTCCTGAACAGGTCCAGGATGAAAACTCTGTGCTGCTTCAGGGGGTTTAGCTCCTGTAACTAAAATAATACCAACAGCCATGAGATCGAGAGGTGGTAAGGAAGTATCTTGGTCGCCATGCGTGGGAAAAACTCGCGCGTGCAATTTGCGTTTCCCCTCGAATATGCTTAGAAGTCTGGAAATTGGGGGCTGTAGGGCATCCACACGTGTGACACTTACTCCAACACTGTGAAATGTTTGCAGCCCATTTTATTTTTTTTTTGAGACAGAGTCTCCCTCTGTTGCCTGGGCTAGAGTGCCGTGGCATCAGCCCAGCTCACAGCAACCTCAAACTCCTGGGCTCAAGCGACCCTCCTGCCTCAGCCTCCCGAGTAGCTGGGACTATAGGCACGCGCCACCATGCCTGCCTAATTTTTTCTATGTATTTTTAGTTGTCCAGCTAATTTCTTTGTATTTTTAGTAGAAACGGGGTCTTGCTCTTGCTCAGGCTAGTCTCGAACTCCTGAGCTCAAATGATCGACCCACCTGGGCCTCCCAAAGTGCTGGGATTACAGGCGTGAGCCACCAGACCTGGCCTTAACTATTATTATTATCACCACTGCATCATGGAGGAAAAGATGCTGGCCATCAGTTTTAGAAGCAATTTCTTACCACTGTCAAAAGGCTTTACTCTTTTACTTCTAATCTGCTGATGCTAACTTGCCATGAGTTATGAATCCAGATAACCAAGCTGATTAGAATTGAAACTCAGATAAAAGTTATTAGGACCCGAGGTGGGGAATTCTTGGGGATAAAGTACAAGGACTTGGCGGCCCTATGGTGCGTGCGCAGTATGAGGCTGAGGGAGGAGTTTCTGTTAGGAAGGAGTCAGGTGCCAGGCCTGCCTCTGTGGCCGTGTTGCCTTTCCTCTCCCGCACCGTTTGGAGTGCAGAGCTCCGGAACATGCCCCAGCAGTATAACCCTGTTACACAACAAAGCAAAGCCACCGCGTGCACTGTGCTCCCACAGGGCCCTTGTTAAAGCGCAGATTGCCAGCTTCCACCCCGGCCTGCTCTCCACGACTTTCAGGGGGCCCAGAGGCCTGGGAGTCTGTATTCTTTTTTTTTTTTTTGAAATTGAGATTTTTATTCTAATTGAAAATGAGAAAAAGAAAGAGAACCACCACCACCACCACAAAGTAAAAAATACATGCACACATACAGGGCGGCTACTGTTCACCACTCTTTAGCCTCTTCTATCAGAATTGCCACACCCGCAGAGCAGGGCAATCACCTAGGCCTGGGGGAAGGAATTTTTTTAGGCTTTAAGGTAAAGATAAGGCAATAATTGCTTTGCTAGTTGCCTGGAGCTCCTGCAGCGTTTCTCTCCTACATTTAGTTTAAAATCACTGATTGGACAGAAAAGAGAGGTCTAAATACGTGATGAAGACGGTTGCAGGAACAGGGAGGCGTCGGTTTAAGGGGAGAGAGGAGTGAATGAAGGGGTAATGGCTTATTGATAGTAGTTATTTGGGTAACAGATAAGGCATCATTATGTTAAAAATGGAGTTTGATGAATCTGTAACAAGAGCCTGTCAACCTAAACACGCAACAAGAGGTGGGGAATCTCTGTTCTTAAAGCACTTGGATGACGGCGATGGGCAGCTGGGTTTGGAAACCTCAGGACAAGAATGTTCTTGTATCCAGGGATTGTCCCTGGCCCGGGTGGAGCCACCAAAATGTGTTTGGGTCACGTGTCACGCGCAGTGCTTCTTCCGAAGCCAGGGAAGCCCGAGACTGCTTTCCGAGATGCTGCTGCTCTGCGTTTTGTCCTGTTCACGTGAATTCCACTGCCGCTAACACGAAGTGAAAAAGCACAGGTGTTAAGAGCGTGCACTTTGGCACCAGGAAGATTTAGGTTGCAGATCCCAGTTTAATAGCTGTGTGATCCCGGGCAAGCTACTTCTCTGAGCCTCAGTTTTCTCTCCTGAAAAAATGGGTCTAAGAGCCATACCTGCTCGCCGTGGCAGCAGGAGCGTTAAATGCCCAGGACCCAGCGCCGGCATCTGGTCGGCTCTGCGTTAGCTGCGCAGCTGCGTTTGCTGGCACGGGGTCTGCAGGCCTCCCAGAGAGGACCCGGCCTCCGAGAGCAAACTCCGTCCCTCGGTGGGCATGTCCAGCTCAGGCTAAACGTACATCACGGCGGGAAGGAACAGGCGCTGCGCTGTCAGAAGCGTGTGGACTTTATTCTTGCGTGTCCCTAACTATGTGTCTCTTATCTATTTTATGATTGCCCTCATCCCTGTAGGCAGGTCCCTACAACTAGACTGTCAGTTTCACAAAGGTAGGAATCAGGCCACATATCCGATAAATACCAACAAACACCCAGCACAGCTCTGAAAGGCAGAAGTGTCAGATACTTCCTATGTTATTTTTTCATCCAGTTAAATTGATTAAGACTGGGAAGGGGCTGGGCACAGTGGCTCACACCTGTAATCCCAGCACTCTGGGAGGCCGAAGCGGGAGGATCGCTTGAGGTCAGGGGTTCAAGACCAGCCTGAGCAAGAGTAAGACCCTGTCTCTACTAAAAATAGAAAAAATTAGGCGGGCATGGTGGTCCACGCCTATACTCCCAGCTACTCGGGAGGCTGAGGCAGGGGGATCGCTTGAGCCCAGGAGTTTGAGGTTGCTGTGAGCTAGGCTGATGCCATGGCATTCTAGCCCAGGTAAACAGAGCGAGACTCTGTCTCAAAAAGAAAAAAAAAAAAAAGGCTGGGAATAGACTTCTTGATTTGAAGGGCAAAGGGTTAAGTGATGTTTTGTCCTGGCAGCTCTCTGAGAGCTTGAGCTCACAGCCACTGCAATTAAGCCTCCAGCCACAGCCAAGGCATCTGCTTCTGGAGAAGGTCCTGAAGGCCAGGGGTGGAGGAAGCCCTTAGGGCGGAGCCCTGGCGTGCCCACCGCCCGTCCACCGCAGAGCTCCGCTTTCGGAGGTAGCCAGCAGCGCAGGCTTTAGGTCAGGGCATGCGCACTGCTGCTGAAGCCACCACAGCCCTCTTCGGGTGTCCCAAGCAGTCCTCCACCCTTCTCCTAGCCAGGAATGCCCTGCCCCGTCCTCTCTATTCCTCTAAGTGAATCCTACTGTCCTCCCTGGCTGGGACCTGGCTCTTCAGCCCTTGGGCCACCCTGCTCGCTCTCTCCGTGCTGCTCGCACAGGGGCTCCCTTCCGTGGGTGCTAAGCATTTCCTCCCTGTCATTGTTTACTTCATCTAATCCCATGCTCCTTCAGCAGAGGGGAGCTGGACATGGCACCCTGCACGTCCTCACTACCTGTCAGGATGTGCAGCTGCTTCCGCAGAGCATCAGCTTTTCTGTGTGGCCACCTGCCTTCAGGGGCGAATCCTCACGCCTGTGCTCTTAGGCCTGAAGTTTCCAGGGCTGAAGACACGCACAGCTTGCTCAGCAGGCTCTGGTAAGACTCAGGGACAGTGGAGAACCCAGGGCGGACTGGGTTTGAATGAATGAATTTTTAATGAATACTCGCGATTATACTTCTAAGCAGTTTACATATATTGTTGCACTTAATTTTTAAACAGCCCTTTAGGGTGGATTTTATCTTAGAAGTTAATCATGAATGTATTCCTAAGGCCTAGCACAGTGCCTGGTACACAGTGGGCACTTAGCAAACGTTGAATTAAATTAAATTCCACAAAAATCAAGAATGCGTCGCTGATCTAAAGAAGGAACACCTGCAAATGCTTACCTCCACAGGATCAAATATCACTGCCGGTGTCTCTATGTTGTTCATTTTTGCAGCTTTCTGGATGATGTCTTCAGCCTCTTGAAATCTCCTCTGGGATATCAGCCACCGGGGAGATTCAGGAATGAACCTAGAATTCATTTTTAATAGTTCATAATTTTTCCTAACAGTGGGGTTGTATACTACTAACTAAAAGTTGCCCCAGATAATTAATGCAAGTTTGTCTTTTAAAGACACTTGGTGGGGAGTCCCCATGGGATTTCTCTTGGAGCACAGGAAGACCTAAAAGCACCTTCAGGTTTCAAACTTCTGATCAAATTATAAGACCGATTATCTGTTGTGCTTGAGGCCAGGACGAGACCATGAAGGTAACATTAGCTGTGGCTCTGTCTAAGCCAGGGCAGCTGGGAAGGCCACCCAGAACTCGGTACAGCCAGGGTGTCCCATAAAAGCAGCGCAGCCACTAGACCGTAAGGGCCCCGAGAGAAGGGACGGCCTTTTCAGTGTGTACGTCCCCAGGAGAATTCCTGTCGGCCAGCTGGTGACGGTCACGGTTTAGTGGGTAGAGGATGGGCAGCGCACCTGCGTTCTCGAGCTTTTCCTGCAGTCCGAGGGGAGGGGAGGGCACTGACACCCGCCCGTGGGCTTTCTCCATGGTCTTCAATAGAGTCCTAGGTCAGTGGGCACCTAACCGGTTTTTGGGAGATGAGCCCCAATGTTGTGGTTTATGTCTAAAAACTTAGTTTTTAAAATTTCGTGGTCTATTCACATTGATAACTGATGCTGAAACACAGTTCAACTAATAGGACTTATGTTCTTTCCTAATTTTTATTTCTCAAAATCTCTCAGCCGTTCTCCTGCCAGCTCTTGTTCTCCTTACCTCTCTGTCAGTCTGTACAATCCCCGACTTACGATGGTTCGGCCTACGATTTTCCCGCTTTACCAGGGTGTGACAGGGATACACATTCAGCAGAAACCGCACTTCAAGTACCTATTCTGTTTTTTGCTTTCAGTATAGTATTCAATAAATTACGTGAGATATTCGACACTTTATTATAAAATAGGTTTTGTGTTATATATAGGCCAATAGTGGTGTTCTGAGCGTGTTTAAGGCAGGTTTGGAATATCAGCGTGATAATTTCAACTTACAGTGGGTTTACCGGGACATAAGCCCATCATGAGTGGAGGAGCCTCTGTGCTTAGTTATGCTAGAAAGTGAATTGCAAGTAGCAGATACAGAGTCCTCCCATAATAGGCGCCGAAGCTGCACAAGGAATTAACTCAGGGCAGAACGAACGGCCAACCGCCCGCTCCCTTCCCCGGCTCACTAGCACCTGAGTTGAAGAATGAGCCCAGTCCGCATTCTTCAGAATATGCCTTCAGTTGGTCCCTGTAGGAACTGCGATAATGTCAGGTCGCTGACCTGCAGCAATCAGAGCCATGCTGTGCGGTAGAAACTTCTGAAATGGTCTATATCTGTGCTGTCTGGGACAGTAGGCAATAACCACATGTGGCTACTGAGCTGGTGTGACTGAAGAAATTAAAACTTATTTTATTTACTTTAAATTACTTTTACTTTAAATAGCCACGTGTGGCCGGGGGCTACGGCGCTGGTGCAGAACTGGAGATCTTACCGCACAGCTGCGATAGACTTCACGAGCGCCTCCACTTCTGAGCAGCGTCCCCCCAGCCAGGCTACGCTTAGAAACATCCACCTTCCTACGGTGCTCAGAGCACCGTCGGCCAGAAACCGCAAAGCTTTCCCAGGTCGCGTCCACGGCCTCCTTCCCCGGCCCTCGCCCCAGCTCCCGCACACATAGTCCCTTCACACCTGTGGCCACTCACTGCCAGGGCTTTTGGAAACTTGGGTCATAAAGAGTCCCCAGACCGCCTGCAGTGGCTCTGTGTACCTTCCCTCCCGTCTCCAGCCCACTGTGCTCAGGGCCACTGGGATCTCTACTTTTAAATTGCCTTGATTTTTTGTGCACAAAACCTCAAATCTAGCTGATCACTTCACAAGTCAGTGGACTATGGTCTCTCTATGGGTTTAACTCGGATTCCGCAGGGGCGGGTGTTGCTGGAGAGTCCGTGTCGCGTCCTGGGCAAGCGGCAGCAGGCGTGTGGCAGCTCTGAGCACCCCCAGCCCCGGCCCGCTAGACCGATGAGCGTTGCTTCACCAGTCCTAGCCCAAAGGGCGAGATGTTCGGAAGAAAGTACTTTGTTTTTGCAGGAAAGTGATAAGGCCTCTGCTAAACTCTCAGGACAAGCACTCGGCTTGTCAGTGCTGGCCCCGGGCTGCCTCTGTCTGGGGCAAGTCCGGTCCCGGGCACAGTCCCCACGGCCCGGAGCCCGCAGGGATCAGCCCACGAGCAATGGAAGAAAGGACTCTCCTTGGGACGAGGGAGGCAGCTCCCTGCGGGGTGGTGGGAACCCTGGGGCCGGCTGGTCAGAGCTGTTCACTCCTCGTCGCGGTCTGCGGTCCTGAGGCAAAGAGCCGATCCCTGCTGTTCTCTGCAGGGTCATCGGGACCCTTCTGTCATTCTCTCTCTTTCTCTCTGATAAAATCGTAGAGTGAGAAGGTTGATTATAACATATTTGAAAGTATTGGTCTCCTAGGCCAAATGACAACTAGGGCCAGGGATTATCTAAAGAGGCGGAAAATAACCTTTATGTAATCTCGTCTTATGTTTTGAGAGGACCTCTGGTCACCAACATCTTTTCTAATGAATTCGGTTAGCAAGGGGTTGTGGGGAGAGGGACGGATGATGATGATGATGATCCCTCTCATTCCAGAAAACGTCCCTGCTCTCACACATACAGGCTGCTCTCCCGGGAGGCAGAGCCTGTCCTTATTTACAGAACCTCAAACTGGTTTTCCTGATCCTCAGACTGGGTTCCAGAGGAAACTCCCAAATCTAACCTTTAACAAACTATCTCTCAAATTTCCCGGGAAATAAGAGAAAAAAGTGCACACTCCCCACTCTCACTGCACACTTCATGCCAAGAATTTGCACCGGTCGACCTCAGCGCTCTGGGAGCGTAAGAAGGGGTGGCTTAGAGCGGTCCAGCCTCAGACAAGGCCAGTGTGGGCTACCTGTTGACCTCCATGGCTGCCTAACAGCCATAGCGAGATAAAGAACTTCCCAGGCAGGACGTGTCCAAAGGGCAGGGCAACTGTGGGGTCTGGTCTAAACTGTGACTTCCAGAAAATGATCAAAGAAACTTTTATTATGTGTAAGCAGGTAGAAATCACACAGTTCGGTAAAACCAGTCCGTGCTGGAAGGCTGGATTTTGATATAATGAAACCAAACCAAAAAGAATTAACAAGAGAGAGACAGAGAGAGAAAAACCAGACCTGCCAATGGAAAGAAATCCCTTCTCCTCTTGTTTACATATGAAAATGCAAAGAAATGGGAAATCCCCAAAAGGAAGGTATGCTGAGACTTTATTCCACTATTCTCACTCTGTTCTTTCACCTGGAGTCTCCCAGATAATCCTATCGGGTAAGATGGAGGCCAGAATCTCCAAACTTAGTTATTCCCATAACTGTTGTGTCAGAATTGAGTCGGGGGTTGTGGGAGGAGAGAAGAACACACTTCTCTAACAACTCATGAAAGGAAAGTAGTTCTCTCCCCCTGCAAGGTTGGCGGATAAATCGGCCCCGTTTAGATGCTGATGATGACACGATAGGGAAGCTTGAAGAATGACGTCAGTTGAATAGAGAAAGAGATTTTCAAGAGAGGGGAAAGAGCTAAAACCAACAAAACCCAACAACACTGTCTCCACGAACAACAACCACCAGCAACAGACAGGAGCGGGAGAGTCTAGGGAGGGACTGGAATTCTCGAGAACAGTACTTTGTGGGACAATGAAGGCTCGGACCCCCACACAAGTCCCCCCACAATGAGGCAAAAGCTGTCTGGGCTTCGATGCCGGCCCCAGGGAGTTCAGTGGAGGTCAAGCAGGCCCCGGCGAGGCAGCACCAGGCCGCAGGTGTGCTCCAGGTGTGCGGGGAGGCCCGCCCAGCAGCAAGTCACACTCACCACCACAGCGGGACGCACAGCAACCCCGGCACCGTCAGCGCCAGCAGCAGCAGCCGCCAGTCTCGGATGAAGTAAGCAAACAGCGGCAGCAGCATGTAGCCAACTGCAAAGAATGTGCAGACTCCTAACGTGGAGAATATGATACGAACTGACTTGCCAAGAATTTCTGTTCCTGTTCAAAACAAGGGAGGAGTATTAGCATTTTAACTCACTTTAATATTTGCTTTGTGTATTGTTACCTGGCAGTTAGAGTTCAAACTGTAACCTCTGAGAAAAGGGAAAAGGCGTTCGCCTCGTGGCCCGGAGCAGGAGTGGTTGGGTGGAGGAAGGTGGGAAGGGATCCAAGACTTATCGGTTTACAAAGATTGGGTCTCCATGAGATTTTAAGGGAGCCATAGATTTATTTTTTTAAAGGCCATTCCACGTCTTAGAAATATGCCCCAAGAGGTAGTCTCTTCCGAGAGCGCCACCATTCCAAAATGAAGCCCCACGTGAGAAGCAGAGAGAGCACTCCAGGACACAAGCGGCGGCTCTTCTGAGGGGCTGCGTGTGGTCACGGTGGGCTCAGCCTTTGCCGCAGTTCTCGACTTTAAATAAACAGACACTGGCCCTTGGGAAACAGTGGAGAACTCGTGCTTTCTGAGATTTAGGACATCCTCACCCAGCCTCAAGCCCTGAGAAATGATCTGCACAGAGCAGGCCCCAGCACCCAGGACCGGGGCCCCTGCAGCCCTGCTGTGCCCCGAGACCAGCCCCGGCAGACGCGGTCTGTCCAGACGAGGACAGGCAACAGGAGCTGCCCTGCCGCGCGGCAGACGCCCCTCCGCTCTGTGCAGCGCCACGTGGATCGCTGGGCGCCAGCTCCTCCAGAGACGCTGCCTGCCCCGTGGGGACAGGGGAGTCCAAGAACAAAGCTCCTTCTCTTGCCAGAAACTGGGGGCCCGTTCTATAGAAGTCCACTGTCTCGGTCCTCTGCCCCGGGGTGGAGATCCGGCCAATGGCAAAGGCTCTGCCTTCTGTGTGGGATCTGCCCACACTGCAGAGAAGAAGTAGCCCGGAAAATTCAAGCTTGGCTTTCAAGAGAGATTTTTCTCAATCACGTTTCTACGCCCCGAACACAGGCTAAGGGATTAAGGGCCAGTTCCAGAGAAGCAGCAAGATGCCTACTTCAGCCGGCTTCGCTTCCCACCACCCACCTGCTCCCATTCCAGCCCACCCCTTCCCCCCACTTACCAGGACCGAGGGACCTGCCCCAGGGCTTCCCTGTGGAGCTGCCATTTAAAAAAGCCAGACTGGCAGGAATGGCCAGCTCTGTTGCTCCCACAGCCCACACCGCGGGCAATGACCCTCCCGTCCACGGCATTCCTCAGCCTATAGACTCATTTCCGAGGATAAGGCTTGACTTCTTTGAGGACCGTGAGTATGATTTCCAGATCTCTTGCCTGATTAATGACCTTCTTACCACGCCCTGGTTTCTAGACCCTCTGGCTGTGATGACGGTATGGAAATGAGTAAGGGGTGCTTCGCTCCCGCGCAGCGATTTAGACGTGAAGTAGCAGAGTATTTGGCTGTGGAAAGCAGAAAGTGCATGGCATCGAGCGGGGACCTTGTGGAACCGTGAGGCCGGGGGCTCCCTCAAACCTTTCTGACCTTGGTAAGAGCGGAGAAGTCACACCGCCGGGTTCCTGGATCATCTCCCTCTCCAAGCTCGGGGCTCGGACCAGAACAGGGTTGTTACAACTTTGCAGAGTACACATGGGCGACAGAGCTTTGTGAATGTACCTCTCTGCCTTCCCGCGGAGCCACACAGATGGTACGGATCTAGGTCATTC
>NW_012151430.1:276279-285033 GCF_000956105.1 Propithecus coquereli
GAGATTCCAGCTGAGACTGAGGGGAGAGGGCGAGGCCACACCCCCCCTTCAGAGGGAGAATTTGTATTTTCCCTTTGTGGTCCGGTCAAACCAGCTGGAGGCCAACCAACCCGCTCTGAGTAACGTCAGGAGTGTTGCCCCTGCCTGTCACCTCCTCCCGAGTCTGAACACCCTCTCCCCAGAGGGAGTGGCTCAGAGAGGGCCCCGCTCCCTTCCGTAGATCAGTAGATCAGGGCGCTTCTGAAGCAGCCAGCCCCAGGAGCCACGCGGAAGCAGGACATGCCCGTCTGCGAACGACCAGCAGAGGCCGTAGCAAACCCCAGCTCAGGAATGAGACTGGCGCAGCTGCCAGGATGTGGGTGGGACCCAGGAGCCCTGGGCCGGGAGTGTCCGCCATGGACATGCAGAGGGAGCCTGGGCTCCCCAACGCCAAGTTCCTGCTAGAGCGACTTTGATCAGCCCTGCTTCGTGAAGGTAGTATCATGAGGACCGAGATAACGTATGTAAAGTGCCTAGTAGGTTGTCTGGCACATGATAGGTGCTTAGTAATAGTTATTCCTTTATCCTGGTCAAGAAGCTGAGATGTGCTACACGTCAGGGCAATGATAGAAAACACAGTGCCTTTGACCAGGAGGCCCCGTGGAAGACAGCAGCACCTCTCTGCTTGCCAGAAAATGCTCAGGATTCTCATCAAATAAATAGGTATTCCCCTGCCCAAGGCTTCCCTTTTCTCCTCTATAAACCTGCGCAGTTTGCTCCCGTCAGAAGTAAGCTTTCGGATCTCTGCATATAGCCAGCAGTGCTCTCTTCCCCGCTCCACGTCCCCATGTCCTCGCTGACAACTGCCTTGGCAGCCTCCGCACAACCAGTGAGCTCCCTGTGAACAGACAGCCAGTCCCTGCTCCTCCCTGGGTCCCCCAGCCCTCCCCTCCCACGCTGCAATGCAAACAAGGGCGCCAGCAACTCTGCCTCGTGTTTATGTATTCATAGCCCAACACACCTCTCGGAGATTTTTGAGGCAGCTTCTCATTTAAATACAATAAAAAATGGTAACATTAAAATATAAAGAAAAGTAAAAAGTCGTGCCTTGGAGAAAGGAACAAAAATATACAGCTGATCACTTTGAAAGCAGCTTGGCGGTTCCTCCAAAGGTTAAGCACAGAGTCACCGTCGGACCCTGCAACTCAGCTCATCGGTAAGTGGGCTCAGGCTCAACTCCACGAGAACTGGAAACACGTAGCCACAAAAACCTCATTCTCAAATGCTCATAGCATTATTCATAATAGCCCCGAAGTAGCGACAACTCAGATGTCCAATGGCTGATGAATGGACCAACAAACCGTGTTGTGTTCATGCAGTGGAATCCAACTCACGCTGTGACGTGGACCCGTCTGGAAACAGCCAGTGAAGGGAGCCAGTCACGAAGGCCACTGCTACGTGATTCCATGTACATCAACTGTCCAGAAGAGGCGGACCCATCAGAGACGGAGCGTAGATCAGTGCTTGCCAGGGCTGGGGAAGAGGGGAATGTCTGCTAACGGGCACAGGGTTTCTTTTCAGAGTGATGAGAAGTTAGATAGAGTTGATGACGGCACAGCTTTGTGAATATGTTATACTAAAAACCACTCAATTGTACACTTCAAAAGAGTGAGTATCATGGTGTGCAAATTTGTTATGGACTGAATATTTGTGTCCCCCATTACTCATCCATCGAAGCCTTAACCCCCAGTGTGGCTGTGTTTGGAGTAAGGAGGTAATTAAGGCGAAGTGTGGTCATAGGGTGGGGCCCTGCTCTGATAGGATTAGTGTCCTTATGAGAAGAGACACTAGCGCACTCTCCCTCTCTCTCTCTCTTTGCCATCTGCGCCCCAAGAGGAGAGCCCTCCCCTGCCGGCACTTGGATCTTGGATCCACTCTCCAGAGTGGTGCAACGACACATTTCTGCGGTTTAAGTCTCCCGGTCTACAGTCTTTTGTTATGGGCTTCCCAAGCAGACGAGGACAAAACTATATTTCAATTTAAAAACACTTCAAAAATATGTGGCTGGTAAAAGCTGTGTAATTGATGCAGTCAAATTTCAAATTTGCCAGAGCTTCCTGGTAGCCAAAGGGAAGATGTCCTCCATCAGTCACACGCGTACCAAAGGGAGGGACATCTGGACTTCAGAGGAAGCAAAGCTGTCAGCGGCTCAGCACGCCCAGGGAAGCGTGCGTGGCGTGGGGTTGACGTTAGAAGTACGGAAAATACCGAGTTAATGAATCAGTCAAGATTGGGGACAGTTAACTTTTCATGCAGAATTCACTGAAGCACCTACTTACGGGGGAAAGAAGACTATGCTGCTGGCGTTTTACCCGGAAGCGGCGGGCGTCATTTCTGGGAAACAGGAGGAGGCGGTGCGGGGAGCTGGAGCGTGGCTGGGTCGGCGTCCTCGGTCCAGAGCAGTCGTTTCCTCTTAGACCAGCATCGTTCCGGCAGCACCTTTGCTCCCAGGCGTCTGATCTACGTTGTGTTAGGCAGCACTGTTCTTTCTTTCCTGGCTTCCTATGGCTCCGATGGGCTCGATGATCTTCAGAAAGCAGCACGAGAAGACCCGTTCTTGCCCCGCTTTGAGAGTGGGAGTGATTCACTCCTCGGATCAACGTGAAGACTCCGGGACTGGAGGTGGTCGTGGCAGAGCCTGGTCAACCCTTCCCAAGAGCAGAGGGCAAAAGGGACGGCACCTACGGGACTTCTCAGCCCAGACCCCACCGTCTGGTTTATTTCAGTCAAAGAAAGCCTGGAATTTGGCTATTTTAGCCCCGAAACGCCAGAGAGCGCTGCTGCACCGTGGGAGGCCAGAGGCCGCCTCGCCCTCATGCTGTGTCCCCCACCCAGGTGCCGACGGGGGCCCACTGCTTCAGGGCAGGCTGGTTTTTAGTGACGCTCTCAAACTCTCAGACCTGAAACCCAACACGACACGTCCCGCACCAGGACACAAAAGTTAGCCGTTTCCTGCAGAGCCCAGTGGAGTAAAACCACAGCCGCAGCGGCTCCCAAGCAGCCTGGACCGCAGCTGATAGCGCCCGAGCGGCGCGTGCCGGCTGATAGCGAGTCGGCCGCACCTGGCGTCCCGCCTGCCGCCCTCGGCCCTGATGATCTCCCGTGGCCTCACGTTCCCCTCCGCCCTCTGCTCGCCCCTGCCCTGCACGTGGGACGCAGCTGCACGGCGCCGCGAGGGGAGTGCGAGGGAGCAGATGGCAGTGTCGGGGCCAGCAGGGTGGCCTTCCCGCAGGAAGCCTGGGCTGTGCTCCCCTCCCAGCCACGCAGAGGGGAGGCTCCCAGGCTCCAGAAGCACCTGTGCCACCAGAGAGGTAGGTCTCAGTGCTGACCATTACACAGAACCCGGGGGTGCCACCGCCTGGCACGGGTCCCCCTGTCCCAATCCCAGTGACAGAGCTGCTCTGGCTTCACCGCGACTCCCTGCCCTTCCATTCCAGATGGCCCTCTGGGTCCTCCTTTGAGTGGGTCTGCTGGCCGTGGGCAGAGCCCTCTGCTTTAGGGAGGCCCATTTGGTTTTGGGTCTGGCCCACACACAGCCACACGCTGGGCTTTTCAGGTGCAGGGAGGGTCACGCCAGGAAGGTAGATTCTGGGGACTCAGAACATGAGAACGACAGGCTTCGCCACGCCAGGAACCGCACGTTCTTGGGGCCATAGGCGCTAGGAGGTTGCAGTGTCTGTCCTAAATTCCTCCGGTCTCCAGGTCCCAGCACTGTCCTGAAGCCCGCTGTGCCTCTACAGAAATGATCTTTGAGACACGCTCGCTCCCCTCGTCCCCCTGCGGGCAGGAGAGCAGCGCCCTCAGCCGGCTCTGCCCACCGCCTCCCCTCGGAGGCCAGGCTGCAGCACCGAGCTCAGCACAAACAATGGAAGGAGGGAGCTCGCACAGTTCCGTGCTGGCACCCTGCGCTGTGCACACAGCTGGGAAAAGGCAGCGGCTCCCCTAACGGCAATCAGAGCCACCGGGCCAGATGCAGCCTCTGGAGATGAGAAGAATCGTTAGACTTGCATTAAGGGGGCACTGCCAATAGTTACACTGTGACAATGGGGACAAACAGGGACTGTGCGAGCCAACTAGAAAATACTGTCACACTGGAGAGTCTGGGAACTGGTGTCTGTTGTCCCAGGATGGCCCTCAGCTCCCCTTCCCTCGCCTGCCCAGTGGGCTCAGAGAGCGCACGGCGGCTCTCGCCCCTGCGGATGACCGGACCAGCTGGCCTGGGCTCTCCGCGCTTCCTCCCAGGAAAGCTGCTGAGGGCCCGAGGTCCTCTGCGTGGCCTTGTGGCTGGCTGTCTCCCTCACGTGCCTGATAGGAGCCAGACGAGTATCAGCAAAGAGAGGCTTGTCCTGCGCTGAGCCGATATGCTCTGGGCTCGGCCCTGCCTCGGGGTGAGGCCGGCTCTGCCCAACGGCGGCGGGCTGGCGTGGACTTCCCCCACCCGTGTGCTGGTCACACCAACCACCCTGGTCCCTGCACAGGCCTCGGCCCCTCACAGCTCAGAGCAAAGACCTCTCCCGGCCGTCCCTGCCCTAGACTTCTGCACCTCTCCCGAGCCTGCTCCTGACATGTGTCTTAGCTGCGTGGCTGGTTCTTACCAGCTCCAGCTTTTTTTTTTTTGCGACAGAGTCTCACTCCGTTGCCCAGGGCAGCATGCCATGGCGTCAGCCTCGCTCACAGCAATCTAATTCTTGTGCTCAAGTGATCCTCCTGCCTCAGCCTCCCAAGCAGTTGGGACTACAGGCATGCGCCACCATGCCCGGCTAATTTTTACTATTTTTAGTAGAGACAGGGTCTCGTTCTTGCTCAGGCTGGTCTCAAACTCCTGAGCTCAAACAATCCTCCCGCCTCGGCCTCCCAGAGTGCTAGGGTTACAGGCGTGAGCCACCGCGCCCGGCCTAGCGCCAGCTCTTGTTCTCCACCGTATTTAGGGCCCAGCGCGGAGGTGGCTCCCCGCGCCTGCCCTGCCCATCACTGGCTTGAAGAGCCTACGGCTACACTCCCCCCGGCACACAGACACTCAGGCCCATCAAGCTGTGGAAGCTCAGCCCAGTGGCTTTCTCTTTCCTGGCCTTTCGGAGGGTCTGCGGGAGGACCCCTCTATCTCAGAGCCGTTCCTACCTAGTATGAAGGCTACCACGTAGTTGGAGATCTGGCCCACGCCCACGATGACAAACAGCACCGTGAACATCTCCCAGTTGACGGAGAAAATCTGCAGGAAGCTGAAGCCGGTTTGCACAGCCATGGTCGTGAAGAGGATGCTCTTCCTGCCAAACCTGCAGAACACAGCACAACACGGATCGTGAGACGTGCGGGTTGCATGAGGCTCTAACTCGAGGTGTGCTGCAAGCCCCGAGTCAGGCGACACGAGACTTTTCTCCCGTCACATCCTCTCAGCTTCCTCCTGCTGTGGCCTCAGGCATCCATCTGCTCAGGGGCTGCCTTCCGATTCTAAGCTTCCTTTCAGCAATCTCTGCTGGTGACCCCGTAGCTGGTGGCAGTGTTAATTTCACGCCCGGTAGCTGACCAATGGGTGGAACGGAGCACAGGTGCGATCAGCACAGCCTCCTGCCCCATTTCCAAACTCAGGCCTCAGCTGTTGGCTTGGGGGTGTCACTGGGCTTTGCAGCTTGGGGAGGGCCAGGCATTCCTCTAGGAAGCTTCCTCCAGACCTGCCATCTAGCCACCCCACAGAACGTCTGGGGGCCGGGGGACACGTCTCCCGGGCTGCGACACTGTCTCCTCCAGCCCGTGGGCTCCATCAGGCCCAGAGCCAGCCTGGGCAGCTCCGGGGCCCCGTGAGCCGCCAGCGGCCCGGCCCAGCGCCGCGGTGAGTGCACAGTTCGTGCTCATGGCCTGGCTCCGGCTGCTGTCTGCACAGATCACGCGTCTTCCACCCCACCCCTGAGCTGGGGCCGGCGTGGGAGGGCAGGGGTGATGGCAGCATCGCGTTTTGTCACGGGGTCTGTGGTGTGAGGACTGTGCTTTCCGGTGGGGTCAGGAGACCCTCCCCATCACCGGCCAAAGCCCTGGGAGCACGAGGCAGGGTGACCAGACCAAAAGCAGGTGCCGGCAATGGGGACTGAAGGCAAGGCCAGGCCTCCTCCCATCACTGACCCAGTGGCCTGAGGGTCCTCCTGTCTCTGGGTGGAAACACCCTGAATTCAGCCCCAGCCCAAGACGGGCAGTCCGTTAACCAGGGGCCCCGTCCCTCCTGTTATCCCTCGCAGCGCCCTTACCTGTCCGACAGCTGCCCCGACACAAAGGAGCCCAGGAGCACGCCCACGAAGAACAGGGAGGTGGTGAGCGGTATCCTCCAGTCCTCCTCACACACCAGGTTCCACTGCCGGGAAGACACACGAGGCGTGAGCCCGCCCTCCCGCAGGCCCCGGCCCGGCCCGGCTCCCGGGACACACGCAGGGCTGCCAGGCTGCTGCCTCGGTGCAAAGGGCACAGGCCTCGCAGACCTGGGACTGGCACCCTGGGGCACGTCACTGCCCTCCCGAGACTCAGCTTCCTCTCCTGAAAGGCGGGTGACGGCTCCTACTCTGCTCACGTCACGTCACAAGCAGCAAGCGGGGCCGCGGCTGGGCCTGGTGGTGCTCAGCTGGGACGCCAAGGTGGCTTCGCCCCTGCAGAAGGCGGCCGAGCGTGGAGGGAAGGTGCTGGCGCAGCCCGGAGGGGCAGGGCAGGGAGCACAGTCGCTTGGTCCACGGTGAACATTTTCTCTCCCTTATTGAAAAGCACACGTGGTCCCAGGAGCTCTGCGATTTCCTTTCTGAGCACACGCTCTGAAAACCTCTGCGGCCCTGGTCCACTCACACCTAGGCCAAGCTTGCGCCCGACTCAGGGCCCCACGGTGCTGGGGCCTGCTCCCCGCCCTCCAGGCTCCCCAGCTCCCCCTCCTCCATGCCTACACCCTCCTTCCCGGGGGGCCTTTCCCGAAGATCAGTCCCTCCCGTCCCTCCCGTCCCTCGGGGCCTGCGGGGTGTGGCTGCCCCGACAAGTCCCTGCTGGTGCCACCAAATGAGAGTTTCAGCCGCGGTTTTACTTCTCAGCTCTCAAGTCAATTTGATGAACTGTCAAGGGAGGCTGCAAAGATTTCAAAGTGCGTTTAGTGACCTTTCATTTCATTAAAAAAAAACAACAGGTGCCAGTTAATACTTCGGGCCTGGCGGTTGGGGGTGGGGCGGCCGTCTGTGGCAGGATGAGCCCCCCAGAGGAAGGACCCCTGGTCTCCCACCTGCCCAGCTCCATGGCAATTGCAATGCAATCGGTTCTCAATCCTCACAGCGCCCCTGGAAATGTCGTGGATTTAAACATGAATCCACGTATTTATTTATGCCACACCTAGTTCTGCAGCAGAGAGTGCATGAAGCACACGCAAGAGAAAAGTGCCAAACAAAAAGCTGCGGGAACCAGAGCAAGTAAAGGAGGGGAGGTTGCCAACCAAGCCTGGGCAGGCTGACCCCAGACCGTCTTGCCCACGGGCCCGTTGCTTGCCAGACAGGGTCCCGGCTCCGGCTCCGAGTGTCCCAGCAGCTCAGCTCTTGGAGGGACGACAGCACCCAAGGGGAAAACTCACTCTGCAGTTTTTCTGAGTGCTGGGACCAGAGGGAAATCTCCCCAAATACTTCTTCCGCAAAGGGGCCATTCTGTGATGTCGAGGACAATGCCTTTGAGAACACCCCGTCCTAAAGACGTAGTAAGATTCACGAGGCTGCCTGTCGCCGTGCTCACAGGCTGGCTACGGCAGGACGCCAGCGCGCAGCTCTGCAGGAGGAAAACGACCTGGGCCAGGAACTCAGCCCTCTGCGGGCCCGGCTGACAAATCTGAGACCAGATCCAGAGTGAGGTTGCCTCACCTGAGCTCCCTGAATGGACGTCAGGGAAAAGGGGAAGGAACCCTCTAGAACTGCACGGCTAGATTCATGTCCTCTGCCAGCCACAGATCAGAAGTGGTAGAGAGGACATGTTCCTGAATTAATGGCCACCTACCTCTAAAAATACCGGACAAAGCTTCAGAAAAGAGCTCGGGATCTGCCCCTGACCCACAGAGAGATGAGCAGTTGAGGCCCCAAAGCCTCATGATGTCAAGTGTGACCCATTTTGCAGAAGATTAAACTGAGGCTTTGGGACTGGGATTTGTCTGAAGTCATAGCAGGTGAGTGGGCATGCAGATACCAGCATGGGCCTGAGAATCCGGCCTCGTCCCCATGTCCTGCTTGGGACTGTACTCTAAAGGCAGGACAAAATGAGCTTATTAGATATGATCCCCTACACTTCTTCGAGGAATGTGATACCAGGACTACCCCAGGACTGGGGGTAGAAGGCCTCCATCACCCGTTAGCCGTGGACAGAGCCAAGACGATCTCGAGCGTGGCAGAGAGATTTAACATGTCTGTTATCAACCATCTCCATTCCATCTGCAGCTGAGCAGAAAAGCTCCTCCAAATACAACGTCTCTCCTCTGTGGTTTTTCAAATATTTTTCCATCAGGACTTTGCCGTGGGATTTAGAGATGGAAAGGAAAGAGGGAGGCTGTTAGATGTGGAGCCAGGCATTGCGCGCACAAAGTCAGTGGGCAGGACCGGCTCCCTAGTTTGCAGGCCCGGTGCAAACTGAAATTGCAGACCCCTTGTTCAAAAATTAAGGATTTCAAGACAGCAATAGCAGAGCACTGCAACAAGCGTGGGGCTCCGTGTGACTGCACAGGCC
>NW_012151430.1:285373-294419 GCF_000956105.1 Propithecus coquereli
GAGCCCATGCGAGGTGCTGTCTGCCTTTGGGGACCCCGCTTACAACCAGCAGGGCAAGGTAGCTAGACCCCATGGCTGCCCATGGTTGGCTCTAGGGCTAGCTTCTCCCTTGTGGAGTTGTTGTGCCCAAGAAGTCTTTCTGGAAACCTGCCAGGGGCCTGGTCTTAGGACACAGGATTGGCAGACAAAGTTCCAGCTGGGGGTCAGAGGGCTGGAGTCCATCAGCTGCCAGCCCAGAGAGAGGCCTTGACTCCAAGGGCCGTTCTCGGGAAGGCCAGGCCCTGCCTTCCCTCGTTCCCTTTGGGCTTGAGGGGTGTGTCTTAGGGGCCCCAGAGCTCCCTGTGGTTAACAGTGACATGTAGGCCCAGTGGGAGCCAGTCTTTTCCTTGATGGGACAGAACCGTCCCTGGGGGTCCCTGCACACGTGTGCACACATGCACACACAAACATGCACACACCTCATCCGCGCAGAGGCTGGTGGTGGCTGTCCTGGCGGGGACCTGGCTGGCACTGTCCTGGGGCTGTGCCTCCAAGGCAGACACTAACATTTCCAAAACAGAGCTCACCGCCCACCCCCCAGAGAGAGGTGGGACGTGGCAGCGCTGGCCCAAGCCGTGCAGGGGGAGGGACCCTGGATGTGCCCTCCCGGGGTCACTGTGCTTGTTCCACCCTCAGGGGCTCAGACCAACGTCCTCGGCAGAGCAGAGTGAGCTCCGTGCATTACAGGTGGGCCATGTGGCCTTCGTCTCTGCTCTGAGAATCAAAAATCCAGGTCACAAGGTAACAGGGTGTGGGAGGCCTCTCTTGGCACAGAAGAAAGTGCCCGTCACTCCTAATAGTGACAATAACAGGAACGACAACGGCGGCGTGCTGGGTGCTCACTGAGCGCCCTGTTATCTCACGGAATCTCAGAGTTGCCTTGTGGATCGGGGACTCTTCTCACCTCGTTTTACAAATGCGGCAGTGAAGGCGCGAGCGAGGCGGCCAGCGGGCCAAGATTTCCTGGTGAGTTCGCCGGAGGAGCCGCGGCTGACTCATCCCTGACACGGAGCCCCCGCTCCGGGCCGGGCTCTGCCCCCACGAAGCTCAAGGTCAGCACACCCGGCGGGACGGAGCGGACACGCACACGCGTGTGCAGGGCCCTGCAGTCCTGGGCGGGGCCGCTCTGCGCTCGGGCTCCGGCTGGAGACGAGAAGAGGCGCCTTCTCCTCGACATCCTCCAGCATAGGAACGGAGTTTTCCAACCCGAATACTCTGTATGACTGTGTTTTAGATGACCAACACACAGGGCTAGGCGCACAGTGGATGCTTAACAAATTGCTGATGGACAAGTGTTGGACAATTAGGAATCACAGAGAATGCGTTTGGAAAATGTGTGGTTCCGGGCTGGGGAGTGTCACGCTGTACTTTGAAAATCACCCTCGCCTTGAACTCTCCGAGTAGCCAAAGTCTGGCGATTTTAGCTTTCGCCAAAGCCGTAAAGGGTCATAAAGATAAGCGCAGCTCCTCTGACCTGCCCGGGACGGAGAACTCTGGAAGGTGCCTGGTGCTGAGCAAAGAGCACAGGCCTCTTGGGCTCTGCCACTTCCGCTGTGTGACTCCGGGCCGCTCATTCGCCTCCGTCAGCCTGCTGCTTCCTCTTCCAAGAGGTGACGGTGACACCCCTCCTGGGTTTGTTGTGCGCATCGGATGGGAAACGTCACTGTCGTGTCTGACATGTCGTAGACCTCATTAAACGGCAGTTGTCTAGCCCGTGCCTTTGTCTTAAGCAAAACCGTGACTTGGAACAGCACGCATGAGTGAGTAGAGCAGGTTATATTTAAACCTGACTAGGCAGAAGAGATTTTAAGAATTAAAAACTCTTCCATTCCATTACTAAAAACTAGAAAAGCTCTTACCACAAGGTATGAAATCCCTTTATAAATGCACTTCAATCCCAGAGATGCATGAGAAATTAGCAATGGTGCATGTAAGAATGAAAAATAGATTTCTATCGTGTCTTCTCATAGTTATCCTTCATTCCAGGGGGAAAGAAAGGAGTATTAATAATAGTTAATAACAGAATATACATCTACCCCAGTTCCACCTTTATAACTTGATTGTGATTTAAAGCTGAAAATTTCTCAACCATCTACAAAAACAAAAACAACAACAAAAAACTCTGGCTATTGAATTCTTTTTGTTTATAACAGCTTTATTGAGATAATTTACATACCATAAAATTTACTCTTTTTAAAGTGTACAATTCAGTAGTTCTTAGTATACTCACAGAGTTGTGCAACCACCAGCATTATCGAGTTTTATTTCTTTATTTCTTTCTTATTTATTTTTGAGACAGGGTCTTGCTTTGTCACCCAGGCTGGAGTTTAGTAGCATCATCATCGCTCACTGCAACCTCAAACTCCTGGGCTCAAGCAACCTCCTGCCTCAGCCTCCCGAGTAGCTGGGACTACAGGTGCGCGCCACCACGCCCCGCTAATTTTTCTATAATATTTTTTGTAGAGACAAGGTCTTGCCATGTTGCAGAGGTTGGTCTTGAACTCCTGGCCTCAAGCGATCCTCCTGCCTCAGCCTCCCAAAATGCTGGGATTATAGGCATGAGCCCCTATACTTAGCACAGTATCTAATTTTAGAACATTTTCATTACCCCTGAAAGAAACCCTTACCCACTGGCAGTCACTCCCAATTATCTTCTCCCAGCCCCTGGCAACCACTAATCTACTTTACGAATCTATGAATTTGCCTATTCTGGACATTTCATACAGATGGAATCACACCGTATGTGGTCCTTTGTGACTAGCTTCTTTCATTTAGCATAATGTTCTCAAGGTCCATCCATGCCGTCGTACCATGTATCAGTACTTCATTCCTTTTTATGGCTGAGAGTATTCCATAGTAAAGGTATACCCCATTTTATCTATCTGGTCATCAGTTGATAGATATTTGGGTTGTTTATACTTTTTTGACTACTATGAATAATTCAATGCTGCTGTGAATATTCATATACAAAATTTTGTGTGGACGTATGTTTTTATTTCTCTTGGGTAGGTACATAGTAGTAGAATTATTGGGTCATATCGGCAAATCTACGTTTAACCTTTTGAGGAACTCCCAATCTGCTTCCCAAAGTGGCTTCACTATTTGATAATCCCAACAGTAATGAATGAAGGTTTCAGTTTCTCCTCATCTCTACCAACACTCGCTATTGTGTCTTTTTCATTTTAGCCATCCCAGTGCGTGTAAGGAGATATCTCATTGTGGTTTGCATTTGCATTTCTCTAATGACTGATGATGTTGAACATCTTTTGCATTGAACGTGTTTATCAGTTTTGGGAGTATTGTCCTAACAAGTTTTCTGCTCCATGAACAGAACATGGCATGTTTTTCCATTTGTTTAGGTCTTTTAAAATTTCTCTCAATGACATTTTGTAGTTTTCAAAGTATAAGTTTTGCAATTTCTCGGTTAAATTTATTCCTGAAGAGCTTCCTGTAATATTTCTTGTAAGACAGCTCTGCTAGAAACAAATTCGTTCAGTTTTTGTGTATTTCAGAGTGTCTTTATCTCATTTTTGGAAGACAGTTTTGTTGGAGACGTGATTCTTGGTTGGTAGTTGTTTTCTTCCAGCACTTAGACTGTGCCGTCCGCTGCCTTCTGTTTTCCAGGACTTCTGATAAGAAGTCAAATGTTAATCTGGTTGCAGTTCCCTTGTACGTAAGTCATGTTTTTGCTGCTTTCAAAATTTTCCCTCTGTCTCTGTCCTCCTGCAGTTTTACCACGATGTACCAGGATTGTGTGGATTAATGTTTTCCAACAAATTTGGGACGTTTTCAGATATTATTTCTTTGAATATTTTTTCCTGCTCCTTTCTCTCTCTCCTCACTCTTCCTTCTAAGGATCCCCATCACGCACAAGTTGCTGTGCTTACGGGTGTTGCACGTGTCTCTGGGGCGCTGTTCGTTTTTTTATTCCTCTTTTTCTCTTTGTTCTTTGGATTGCACAATTTCCAATCCTGCATCTTCAAGCTTGCTGATTCATTCTTCTACCTGTTAAGGCCCTCTAGTGATTTTTGTTTTCAGTTATTGTACATTTTTACTCCAGAATTTCTATTCAATTCTTTTTAATACAAATGCAATTTCTATCTCTTTATTGGTATTCTGTCTTTGATGAGATATGGTCATTATACATTCTTTTACTTGTACTCATTTATTTACCTATTATTTTAGAGACAGGGTCTCGCTGTGCTGCTCAGGTTGGAGTGCAGTGGTGTCATCATAGCTCACTGCAACCTCAAGCGACCCCCAGCCCTCTGAGTAGTTGGGACTATAGGCACACGCCACCACGCCTGGCTAATTTTTTTATTTTTTTCTGGAGTCAGGGTTTTGCTGTGTTGCTCAGGCTAGTCTTGAACTCCTGGCCTAAAACGATCCTCTCACCTCAGCCTCCTAAAGCACTGGGATTTGGGAGGCCATGGGGCAAGGCCACCGTGCACGGCCCCTTCTTTTACTTTTAAAAGCACGATTTCTGTTACTTCTTTGAACATATTTATAATGGCTGCTTTTAAGTCTTTGTTAAATCCGACCTGTGAGCCTTCTCAGGCAGTTTCTGTTGCCTGTTTTTTTCCCCCTGCATGTTGATCATACTTTCCTGTTTCTTTGCATGTCTTGTAATTTTTTGTTAAAAACTGGGCATTTTAGACTATATATTATAGAAACCTTGGGTACTAATTACCCCCCATTTTCCTGATCTTTCTATTAAGCCGTCTGTCTCTACTGGTATCTTGCCCAGCAGTTAAGCTCGTTAATCGCTAGCCAATTACTTTACTGATTTCAACCATGCCCTGGAGCATAAATTGTCCCAGACTCTAATCCAACGACTTCAAGCCCCTCTCCTGGAGTAGTTTCTGAGGCAGGTCTTTAAGACTTGTTCTAGCTCCAAAAGGGCTTCTCTTAGCTGTTCGTGTCTCTGGTTCTTTCTGGCAAACCAGCTGCCCTGTGGGATAGCTTGTTATTCTAACGGAGCTACCACCATCCTCTCAGCTGCTGACCACCAAAATCCCCACGTTTTCAAAAGCAATCTTAGGCCTGACCTTCCACACACTCTGTTTCAAATACAGCTAGTTCCTGTGGGGACAGTTTCAGCGTTCTCTGTGCTTTTGGACTCTCTCTCCCCCTGGGCAAAATCTCTGAGCCACTGCTCCAAAGCAGGGGCAGGGAAGGTGGCCCCTGTCTCTCAGGGCGACACCCTACTTTGTGGGTGGGACACGGGGTGGAGGTGGCAGCCTCTGTTCTTTTCGGCTCTGCTCTCCTGGCATGGAACCTCTGCCCTGGGAAAGAGCTGGATAAGGGGAACCAAGGCCCCGATACTCTTGACCTGTGGCACCGGGGGTAGAGCCACCACCGTATGAGTAGAGGCTGGGTGGGGGACGAGGTCCTCTGATCTCCTGGTTGCACTTGGAGGGTGCAGAGATGGGGGGGATTGGTTGTCCCTCTTGGTGAGACTCTGCGTCCTTCGCCTGGGAGCTGAGCGGAGAGAGAACAGTTTTCTTGGCCGCCCCCACCTAGGGTGGGGCTTCCCCTTCTGTGCTGGGAGGGCGGGGAAGGGAGGGTGCACGTGCATAGACTCCTAATCTTACCAAGAAATAGACTTTCTTGAGTAAGTGTTTCTTCATTTGCTGCATGTCCTTAGGACAATTTCAGAGACTAAATGTGTGTGTGTATTTTGTATACGCAACATTTTCACCAGTTACGGTTGTCTTGCTGGGGGGCAGGTCTGCGGAGCTCCTCGCGCTGCCATTTTTGAAGTCTGAGAATCTTTTCATGTGCATATTTATCTGTATTTCTTTGGAAAAATATCTATTCTCCAAAATGGGCAAATGATTGTACCCATTTTAAAATCAGGTTGTCTTTCATTGTTGAGTTGTAAGAGTTATTTTAATATTCTGGATACAAGTCCTTTATCAGATATGTGATTTGCTAGTATTTTCTCCCATTTTGTGGGTTAATCTTTTTGACTATTTAATTCTTCTATGTATATTTCCATTTATAAATAACTGAGCCAGGAGGCTGCTAGACCTTAAATTGTTCTTTCTTTCTTTAGATCAGAGGTAAAGAGAAAGCCACCACCGGTGCAGAAGCCTCAGCGAAGGGTTCTGTGGTCATCGGAGGCTGAACCGAAGCTAAAGACCCCGTGAGTTTGAGCGGGAAGTGGGGGCTGGGAGAGGGAGGGCGGGGGGGAGGGGAGGGGCCACTCGGCTCGGCTCTGCCCCTTGAATCCTGGCGTTGATCCGCCACAGCTCTCCCAGGCTCCACTCTGAGGACGAGAGCAAACGGCATGGGGCCTGTGCCAGCCACTCGGCACTGCGGGGACGCTCTGGAGGGCGCCGCTGAGCACCTGCCCTCCAGCCTCGCAGACCCTGAGCACAGCCCACCAGCCTCGGGCTGTCTGCGCTTCTTGCTGGGCATGTGGGTCAGTGCAGCCTTTCCCCAGAACCTCCATGCTCTCCACACCATCTTTGTTCCCTTTCTTTCGGGCTCCGGAGACGTGCTTAAAACCACGCTACAGCTTTCGGTAACAAGGCAGACCTGCATTCGCCTTAAACATAAACCGAATGCATCCTGCCACAAGGGAGGAACTATAGTCCTTCAGAGGCACCAGGAGCTCCTCCCGACCAGCCCCGCCAAAGCCTTGTTCTTGTCAACACGCCGCCTTGGACTCTGTCTGAGGGTTCTGCTGCCCAGCACGAGGGACAAAGTCTGTGCACCCAGAAACTTGGCAGGAGGTGCAGGGGAAGCAGCCTCTGGACTCAACATGTTCTGAGATCCCTGTGTCCGCTGTCGGAGGAACGCAGCTGAGAGGCAACAGGCAGACACTCTGGGGCGAGGCGGCTGCTAAACAGCGAAGCACGTTCAGGCCAGAGCAGGGCGAGCCCCCGAGTCTCCTCCGTCTGTTCTCCGGCAAGATCTGCTTCCTGAAGCACTGGCTGGAAATGAAAACCTCGCCGGGACTGGCTGGGGTTGGAGACACTCACACTTTATCCCCTTTGGAATTTGCCGGAGGGACTGGGCTGAGCAACTTGGTTCACATCCAGTCTGTCCCGACAGCCGCTCTCCACACCAGGAGCAGTGCCCCTGCCCATCACGCAGTTTTCCCCTTTGTCGGAGCCCAGCGGACCCCAGGGCAGGCACATCCTTCAGAGCAGCTGTGTGACGTCCCATGTGGTGGCCGGCCACGCGCCAGGTTCCGTCTGTCTCGCTGTCCCCTCACTCGCCGCTCCCAGGGCCACCCAGCAGCTCCCTGTGAGCAGGGGCCGAGGCCCTGACGCTCCTCCGCACGCCCGGCCCCCTCTGGGCTGTGGGTGGGGAATCAGGAAGTCCTGCCGCTGTCCGTGCCCCGACCCCAGGTCCCAGGAAAGGTGGCACAAGGCTAGTGCCTCCAGAGGCCCAGGCCCTGTGCTAGAGGCTGTCTCACGCTTAAGGGCGGGGCCACCCGCCCCTTCACCCACAGGCCCCTAGACGACGCAGCCAGCCACAGGAGAGGACAGAAGTACCCACGGGGTGGCGGCAGCAGCCCTGGCTCAGACCGCTGGTGGCCTGCCAAGAAGGCCAGTCCTCGGCACACAAGGCTGCCCTCGGGCCTCTGGAGCATGAGGCCCAGGAAAATCGGAGTCCAGCTCAAAGGTGACTGCCTCAGTCTTCCCAGCCGTGGACTAGGGGGTCAAGGCTACCTAATGATGTCCCTTGGGCAAAGAGGACATGCTTGCGGCAAAGGCCAGCCCGTGCTTAGACCCTGGCCGGGAGGCAGGCTCACCTCTGCTGCTTGCTGCGTGGTCCTGCTGATGAACAGAAGCCTCCCAGAAAGCAGGACGTTTGCTGCCCTTCTTGCTCCTTCAGCCTCTGAGCTTGCTCACACGTAGGGCCTCTGCTCTCAGGGATCTTGGCGCTGAAGGGCTGTATGGAGGGCCGTGCCCATGGAGACTGGGGACTGACCACTGTGGCAGGTCTCAGTGACAAGGACCCATCATCAGACAGATGGTCTGGGGTGCTTGGGGCCCTTCGTTCTCCAACAGAAGCTTCAGTCCCAACCCACATCCCGCTAGTCCCTGCTCCTGCTCCTGCCCAGCTGCAGCCCAGCAGAAGACTCAGCTACCAGATATGCCTGGCGCTCCCTCCCCAGGGGCAAACGGCCTCCTCCGGTCCTGACTTTGGAGTCAGACAAAGGGCCTCACCCTGGGTTTTTACATCGTTTATTCTTAAAGTGAAAACATAACCTGGTCTCAGCTGGAACAACTAGAGCAACAAAATAAATAAGGATAGTATTAGATGATAACTGATGGAATAAAATAAATTTGCATGAGCCTGTACCGATATAAGTTAATAATTGCATAAATTAATAATGGATGTTGAGGGGAAGCTATTCTTTTCAGAAGTCCATTCCTAAATGTAGAAGGAATGTGGGAAACACAAAATCGTCACTAGGCAAACACCACAGTCATAGTTGTGGATGTTAAAATCAGTAGGTAAAAATTTAGGGGACACAGAATTTTATATAATCGCAAAGTATCTCCCTTAAGATACTTATTAATTATGGAGGGAAAAACAGTAACTGTATAGCGGAGAAATCCAGAAGACATCAACTTAGCCAAGCGATCAAGGTCAGTGTCACCAGTAATGAGCCTTATCCACGTCTCCTACGCTCTGATGTGATGTCCTGAGGCTACATCGTCATCTCCGTGGTATTCTAACCAAAAAGTGCAAAACTCACTCCACTCATGAGAACAATTACACAAACCCAAACTGAGGAACATTCGTCAAAATAACTCATAAAAAATATCAAGGTCATGAAAGATAAGGGAAGACTGAGGGACGGTCATAGATGGGAGACTGAGGCGTGACAGCCACGTACAGGGAGGAATTCTGAATCGAGTCCTAAAAGAGAAAGAGGACATTAGTGAAGAAACTGGTGAAATTCGAACAAGGTCTGCAGTTGAGTTAACACTGTCGTAAGCAATGTTAACCTCCTCGTTTTGATAAACGGATTACTGGTATT
>NW_012151430.1:294469-299799 GCF_000956105.1 Propithecus coquereli
AACTGATGGAATAAAATAAATTTGCATGAGCCTGTACCGATATAAGTTAATAATTGCATAAATTAATAAACGGATGTTGAGGGGAAGCTATTCTTTTCAGAAGTCCAATTCCCAAATGTAGAAGGAATGTGGGAAACGCAAAATCGTCACTAGGCAAATACCACAGTCATAGTTGTGGATGTTAAAATCAGTAGGTAAAAATTTAGGGGACACAGGATTTTATATAATTGCAAAGTATCTCCCTTAAGATATTAATTATGGAGGGAAAAATAGTAACTGTATAGCGGAGAAATCCAGAAGACATCAACTTAGCCAAGCGATCAAGGTCAGCGTCACCAGTAATGAGCCTTATCCACGTCTCCTACGCTCTGTTGTGATGTCCTGAGGCTACATCGTCATCTCCGTGGTATTCTAACCAAAAAGTACAAAACTCACTCCACTCATGAGAACAATTACACAAACCCAAACTGAGGGACATTCGTCAAAATAACTCATAAAAAATATCAAAGTCATGAAAGATAAGGGAAGACTGAGGGACGGTCATAGACTGAGGCGTGACAGCCACGTACAGGGAGGAATTCTGAATCGAGTCCTAAAAGAGAAAGAGGACATTAGTGGAGAAACTGGTGAAATTCGAACAAGGTCTGCAGTTGAGTTAACACTGTCGTAAGCAATGTTAACCTCCTCGTTTTGATAAACGGATTACTGGTATTTAAATTGCTAACGTCAGTGGGTATATGTGAACTCTCTGAACTATTTTTATAACTTCTCTCTAAATCAAAAATTATTTTAAAATAAAGTCTAAAACATAATTTGATTCTTAGTAACTGCACAGGACAAATAAACTGCCTTCACCACTGGCCCCTGAGGAAGGAAACTGCCTTATGTACATATATGCACAAACGCACTCAAGTCCCAACTCGGACGCCAGATCCCTACGTCTTGGCTGACTGCGAACGGCATTTCTACAGCAGAACATGCCATCCTCGGGCTCTTGGCTGACCGTCCTTCCTGTGGAGGGGTCGGGGGCAGTTCAGGCAGACGTCTCTGTCCCCGAGGGTGTGCCCACCGGGAGATCCCGGCCCAGCGGTGCAAGGCAGAGATACAAGTGGGGGACAACCCTCTACCTGTATCGTGTCGGCCAGGATGCAGAGAACCCGCTCAGGGGCCTTGGGTCTGACCTGTGGGGGAGCCGAGGCCGTTCTTGCCACTGGCCCTGGCCAAGTCAGCGTGGATTTGGACCTCAGTCCTATTCCCTGAGCCCTGGAGCTGCCACTGTGGGGAGGGAGGCTCAGCCTCCAGCTAATCTCATCACCTGTTGTACTGGCCACAACCTGGACCTCGGGACAGCTCCCGCAGTGCCCAGGGGGCCCAGCCAGAGGCGAAGGCAAGGGGGAGTTGAGGTCCTGCCCTCACCCCTGCTCACCGCACACCTGTGATGCCCGTTCTCTGGTGCCAGGCTCTGTGCTGGCCACCGAGTGATGGAGTGTGTGGTGTGATCTTACTGCGTCCTCCCAACAACTCAGAAGAGGTGGGCACTCTTATTATCCCTATTAAAACTTGTGACAAAATACACATAACCTAAAATTTACCATCTCAACCAATTTTTTTTCTTTTTTTTGAGACAGGGTCTTGCTCTGTCGTCCAGGCCAGAGTGCAGTGGTGCGACTGTAGGTCACTCCAACTTCCGACTCCTGCAGCTTGAGGGACCCTCCTGCCTCAGCTCCCAGGTAGCAGGACTACAGGTATGTGCCACCACGCCTGGCTAATTTTTCTTATTTTTTTGTAGAGACAGTGTCTTTCTATGTTGCCCAGCCTAGTCTCAAACTCAAGGCCTCAAGTGATCCTCGCGCTTCTGCCTCCCAAAGTGCCGGGATTATGGGTGTGAGCCACCGTGCCTGGCCCATCTGAACTATTTTTAAGCATATAGTTCAATAGTGGTCACACTGTTGTGTAACTGATCTCCAGAACTCTTTTTTCATCTCATGAAACTGAAACTATGCCCATTAAACAACAACCCCCCACTCCTCCCTTCTTCCAGCCCCTGGCAACCGCCGTCTACTTTCTGTTTCCATGAGTGTGACTACTCTTCATAACTCATAGAGGTAAAATCATACAATATTTGTCTTTTTGTGACCAGCTTATTTCACTAAGCATAATAGCCTCATGGTTCAGCCATGTTGTAGCAGAGTTTACTTCCCTCTTAAAGCTGAATGATTTTATAACATTGTATGTATGATATTGTAACGTTGTATGTATGCGTCACATTATGCTCCTCCCTTGATGAACGTTCAGGTTGCTTTTACCTTTGACTATTGTGAATAATGCTGCTATGGACATGGCTGTGCAAATATCTCTCGGAGACCTTACTTTAAACTACTTTGGGTATATAGCCAGAACTGGTGTTGCTGGATCACATGGAAATTCTAGTTTTAATTTTTTGAGGGACCACCGTACTGTTTTCCACAACAGCCGCACCGTTTTAAATTCCCATCAGCAATGCACAAGGGTTCCAATTTCTCCACATCCTCACCAACACTTGTTATTTTCTGTCTTTTGATAGTAGCCATCCTCGTGGGTATGAGGTGGTATCTCGTCGTGGTTTTGATCTGCATTGCCCTAATGATTAGTTGAGCATCTCTGCATATGCGCGAGTCCTCACTGTACAGATAAAGAAACTGAGGCTTTGAGCAGAGATGTAACCTGCTGAAAGTCAGCCAGGTGGTTGGTGGCGGAGTCAAAGCTGGCCCTCGAATCAGTGTGACTCCAGCATTCCTTGTGCCACCAGCCCTCTGGGGAGAGCCACCCCATCCTGCTCACCCTGGTGCCCACTTCCCTTCCTCCTCCTCCCCAACACCGCTGCCCAGTTGGCTTTTATCACTCCCACCACCAGAAAGGAAGCAAGGAAGGGAACGTCTGCTGAAAAAAGCAAATCCTGCTGCCTGTGTGAGTGTGAGATGACGAGCATCCCCGGAGGTGCCCACCGGCCCCTGTGAACACGGGCAAATGTGGGTAGCTACAGACTTGGAGGCCAGTATCTACACCCTGTCCCGAGGTGAATAAAACCGGGGAAGAAGTGGTGAGCAGACAGGTCAGCCCAGCTGGTAGGGACGGCTGCAGCCCGTGGGCTAATCCTCTGTCTCGGGGGCTGGTGACACTTCCAGGAATTAAGGTAGGATGAGCTGGCCCTGGTCTAGATGCCCCCAGGCCAGGCTACGGGAAAGGGGTCAAAGCCAGAGAAGCGAGGCCACCCCAGGGCCCAGGGCAGGCACAGTGCTGGCGCATGTGGGGAGGGGTGTCCAGAGGTGGTCCATAGGCTGAGCCCACTTTCCACAGGTCCTGCAGTCTTCACAGCCACCATGCCTGGCTGGCCACCATTCTGTTGCAGAGGTGACTTCCACAGTTTACTCCCCAGTCCTTTCCCTTTTCCTTTTCATAGTAGCTAGCGTAAGCTCTTTCTAAAAACACAGATCTGGCCTTGCTTAGAACCTTACTATTTCCTGCTGTCCTCAGAATAAAGTCAACTCCTCAATATAGCCACAAGGGCCACTGTCAACTGGCCCATGGGGGTATTTCTAGTCTCGCCCATGCTCCCTTGAGCTCCAGCCACCCTGATCTGTGGCAGTTCCACTCCCGGAATCTGCCATGTCCTTTGCCTAGACAGGTACCGCTCATATTGTCAGACTCAGCTCAAATTTTATCACCCCATCTTGGAGTATTTCTTCACCTGTTATCCCACAGAGAGGGTAATTTATTTACCCCAGGCCACACAGCAGGCCAGCCAGGATTTGAGATCGGGCTCCAGAAGCCCACTGCTACCCAGGGCTGTTATCACACTCTTTCACACCGCGTCTGAGCCCTGAGGGCAGTCCCGGTGCCCAGCACGAGGCCAGACACAATGTCTGAGGACTGTCACATTGCACAGAGGGAAAGGGATAAAGGACCAGCAGAGGCCACTCTTAGGTTTTTCTTGGGAGGAACACAGAGCAGGGAGGGGCTAGAAGCAGGGAAATCCTACCTACCTAGGCTGTGAGGATGCCCCCCTCGAAGGAGGGTGTGCTCTGATCCAGCATATCCTGGTCTTTACCAGACATGAAACAGGAAAAATAGCAGGAGAAGTGTGTCCTGATTCCTGGAACTTAGAAAACCTGCCACCAACCCCTTAGGATGCTCAGGGGAGGCAGCACAAGCTGTAGCCCTGCCCACCTGCTGGCCCCATGCTCAGAGAAGTCTCTGGGGTCTCTTCCCCCCGAGTGCCCGGGGGCCAGGGTTATGCCTTCTCTGCTTCTCATACCCAACCAGCTCCAGGAGGCCCTTTGCTTCCTTTCGGAGAAAATTGGGGCCTCGGGACAGGACCCCAAGCTTCAGCACAAGGTACGTGGCAGAGCAGTACACATCCTAATGCCTCCAGAAGTCTGTGGCCAGGAAACAGGCCACACGCTGTTCTGTGTGTTGCATCGCAGCTGGGGGGAGTCCCTCACACGCCTCCTCCCAGCCCTGACAGGAAGGTGACTCAGGCAGTGTGTCTGGGCAGTCTGGGCTGGGCCTCCCCGGGCAGCATCTCGGCCCTTGGGAAACTTCATCTGTTGTGAAACTCGGAAAGGAAAAGACAGTTGGTGACAATGCTGTCTTCCCCATCGCCCCCTTCCTGGATGGTTTCCGTCCAGGAACGAGCTTCGAGCGAGTCCTGCTCTCACCGCGCGCACCTGTTGCTGGAGGCACAGCCGGGCAGGTGCGGGGCGCTGCAGGGAGCGTCAAGGGGGCGGACGCAGACGGAGGGGCGCCCACCTCCCGGGCCCCACCTCGGCGCGTGCGCAGGGACGGCGCGGGCACCCACCTCGGTCACGATGGTGGACAGGTAGACGTCCCGGCTGAACTCCCAGCCGTCCAGGCAGCTCTCCTGCTCCAGCTGCGCCAGGTCCACGTCGCGCCCCGGCTCCAGCCCGAGCGCCGAGAAGTTGGCGATGGCGGCCAGCCGGTAGCGGCGGCAGCTGTGCGGCACCTGGCGGCCGTCCTGCAGCCGCAGCGGGACGCTGTGGTTGCGCCACGCGCCGCTCAGGTTCGCGGCGTCCGGCACCCGGCAGCGGTGCTCGGGGGTCCCCGCCAGGAAGACGACCGACATGCCATTGAAGCCGTTGGGGATGATGCTGGCGCTGAGCAGGAAGAAGATGAGGCGCTGGAAGGGCCCCCACTCGCCCAGGAAGGCGGTCACCTCGTCGTAGTCCCGCATGCCGCCCTCTGCGGCGCGGCGCGGGGTCGCAGGATCCGGCGGGCGCGGCGCGGGTGATCGGAGCGCGGCCGGGCGTCCCCCGAGGGCGTCAGGGCGTCAG
>NW_012151430.1:299849-301971 GCF_000956105.1 Propithecus coquereli
AGTAGCTGGGACTACAGGCATGCGCCACCGTGCCCGGCTAATTTTCCTATTTTACTACTGAGACAGGGTCTTGCTTGTGCTCAGGCTGGTCTCGAATTCCTGGCCTCAAGCGATCCTCCGGCCTCAGCCTCCCAAAGTGCTAGGATTACTGGTGTGAGCCACCACGAGCCACCACGAGCCACCGTGCCCAGCCGCCTGTCTACCATTCAAACCCCACCTCCTTGAAGCTCTCCTAGCTTGCCTTTCCATCTTTGAGCTCCCAGAGCACTTTTGCGGAGCACCTGTGGCCCCTGTGTCAAGGATAAACCCTAGGGGGGGAAGAATGTACAGTTGGAGGCTGGTCAGGAGGCTGACGCGACAATACAGGGGAAAGAGGTCAGTAACAGAGAGGGGATGATAGCAGTGAAAATGGTAAGAAATGGCCAAATTTTAGACATATTTAAAGAGCGGAGCCAAGAGGACATGCTAAGAGGACGCCAAGAGGCAGCGTGAATGACTCGAAGATTCCGGGTCTGGAGGATGGAGGTGCCATTAACGGGGATGGAAAATACACCGAGACCCGGGGAAGACGGAGCAGCAGCAGCCTGGTTTTGAACGGGCTGGAGTTGAAAAGTCCATCAGACATCTCGATGGAGCTGCCACACGGGCGGCTGAATACCTAGGTCTGGAGAGCAAGAGAAAGATCTAGACTGGAAACACGTATTTGAGAGCTGTCAACAGAGGTGGTATTTCACACCGCGAGGCTGGACAAAATCACCAAGACAACAGCACGCTGGACCCACGCTGGGCGGCAGCAGTACTAAGGAAAAGGTCAGGACAGAGCTTGGGTGGTTTAAGCATGGAGACCCGGCGCCTTGGGAGACTGAGGCAGGAGGTTTGCTTGAGGCCAGAGGTCAGAGACCAGCCTGTGAGACAGAGTGAGAACCCTGTCTCTTTAAAAAGAGAGAGAGAGAAAGGGAGGGGGAGAGAGGAAGAGGGAGAAAGGGAGGGGGAGGGGAGAGAAGAGGGAGAAAGGAAGGGGGAGGGGAGAGAAGAGGGAGAAAGGGAGGGGGAGGGGAGAGAGGAAGAAGAAGAGAATATTTGTGATGGAGGATTGACCAGCAGCCCAGCAGGGACAATGCCTATCTCCACCAGCTTTGCAGATGTCCTGGGGAGGGAGGAAAGAAGAGGGAGGGGGAGGGGAGAGAAGGGGATGGGGAGAGGGAGGAGAACACGCTCAGATCTGCGGGAACACGCCTCCCCCACGGCCACAGCCATCCTGCTGTCTGTCCCTCAGCGCCCAGACCTAAGGTCCGGCTGCCGCGGTGGAGCCGGCTGGGGCTGCAGCCTAAGTCCGGGGTCCTGAGCAGATGCAATTGACAGGCGAAGAGCTCACCGCCTGTAATAAGACCACATGTCCTGATGTGCCAGGAAAGCTCTGACTCGAGCCTGTTACTCCAGTGACATTGCTCACAGAGCCTGCCAACACTTTCAAGTGTGTCCTCCTTTGAGTGACATGTTGTGGTCATTATCTTGTGTAGCTTGGGCTTCATCCTCCACCCCCACCCCGGTAACAAAGCAAAGCCTGAGGCAGGAACTTAGGGAAAGTAGCTGGTCTTGAGCGGTGGGTGATCCCAGCACACCGTGGAGAGGGACCCGGGAGGAGAGTGGACAGGGACAGAGGTGAAGCCACATGCAGGACTGACGTTGAGCCGGGCCCTGACAATGACCAGGGTCATTCACAGTGCTACGCAGAGCTCGGTTGGACCCTGAGGATAAAGGGAAAAATAGCAATTCGGATCCTGTATTTATTTAAAAGTTTGATATTGTCTTCACTGTGGATTTTCACATTAATTTTGATTTTAAGAAATGTTACATTAAAATATCATTTATCTGGGCCGGGCGCGGCGGCTCACGCCTGTAATCCTAGCACTTTGGGAGGCCGAGACTGGCGGATTGTTTGAGCTCAGGAGTTCGAGACCAGCCTGAGCAAGAGCGAGAACCCGTCTCTACTAAAAACAGAAAGAAATTAATCGGACAACTAAAAATATATAGAAAAAATTAACCGGGCATGGTGGCGCGTGCCTGTAGTCCCAGCTACTCGGGAGGCTGAGGCAGGAGGATCGCGTGAGCCCCGGAGTGT
>NW_012151430.1:302021-315128 GCF_000956105.1 Propithecus coquereli
GAGGCAGGAGGATCGCGTGAGCCCCGGAGTGTGAGGTTGCTGTGAGCTAGGATGACGCCAGGGCACTCACTCTAGCCCGGGCAAAGAAATGAGACTCTGTCTTGGAAAAAAAAAAATATATCATTTATCTGGATTACCGAATTTTTTGGTGCCCCATTCAATTTTGTACCAGAGGCAAATGCTTCACTCTTTCCACATGCCTCAGGCTGGTCTCAGTCCTTATGCTCTGGGCTACTGGGGTCCGATCCCACGGGGGCCTTCTGTGTGAGCCCTGTGTAACGAGAGGGTATTTGCTTCCTGGCTCTGTCTCCTTTGGTTAATTCCCTCACCTCCAGGTTGCACATCAGTGAGAGCTGAGCAGACGCCGCTCAGCGAAACTATTTGCGATTGCTCACGAGCGCACGTAAATCCATACCTAGAACCATGTCGCCCTCCGTGCAAAATGAACGAACAAGTGTCCTGCTTCACGCTTAGCCTGTTGGGAGGATTTTCCTTCACCCCCTAAATGGAGCTATGTTGCTGTGACAATCCACTCTTTTGACTACTATCAACATGTAAAGCTAACCCGTCCGTGAGTCGGGGTGAGTGTTTTTTCCCTCCATCAATCGGTTACAGGGAGCTACCCCACAGTAGGTGTGAGCTAAAGGAAAAGGGTTGGTACAGCTGAGGGGGTGTCGTAGGAGTTTGAGTCACCTGCTGTTGGCTCACAGGAACCCTGTTGACCCGCTCAGTTCTGATCCCGAATCTGCCATTTCTATAGTATTATGGGATGGATGGCTGGTGAGCCTGCCTGCTCACGTGACGTGGTAGGCTCTGACCATACTCAGCGCACACCGGGCATCTCTTAATGTCCCGTTGCCAGGCTCTTGGTTTTTCCTGGGGCCACATAGCTGCCTTTCAAAAGTCAAGTAACTCTCTGCGGTAGAGGCATGTCCTTGCTCCGGAACCCTAGAGATCTGCATTAAAACTCTTTTTTAGGGCTTCTCAGCGACTCTACCCAGCAGCCTTATGAACACTCTGGCACCATGGAACCTGCTGGATTTTATGGACCAAACAGTAGGGAAGCCCGTACCCTAGCTGGACGCACTGTAGAGCAGCCGTCCCCAACCATTTTGGCACCGGGGACCGGTTTCAGGGAAGACAATTTTTCCATGGACCAGGGGGGTGGGAGGGTAGATGATGATGGTTTCGGGATGATTCAAGAGCATTACATTTATTGTGCACTTTATTTCTATTATTACTACATTGTAATATATAGTGAAATAATTCTACAGCTCACCATCACGCAGAACCAGTGGGAGTCCTGAGCTTGTTTTCCTGTGACTAGACGGCCCCATCTGGGGCTGATGGGGACAGTGACACCCGAAGTGTGTTGCTTATGCCCAGTCTACTCCGTAATCCCGTTTTGGCTGCTGGCACTGCAGAAAACCCTGCTCCACAAAGACAGGGTGTTGGAAATGGGAGCCGGCTCTTCAGTGCTTTTGTGGCAGCCTCAGGATATTCCGCCCTGACTTTAATGCAGAACGTGTGGAGATTCGAAGTTGTCTCAAACGTACTTTTAAGGCCACAGTCGATCCTATTCTAGCACAAAGTCAGTGCACCTGGCTTATCCACAAATGGGTCTGGGATCCACTCCTTCCCAGTTTGGGGGTCTTTTGTGGCTGGGAGGTAATGCTCAAACTCTTTTGAAAGCTGAGCTAGGTGGTCATGCACCAGCTGGGAGAGAGAAGGCCCTGGCCCAGCCTCTTTCAAAATCTCTGCTAATGTTTGAAACACGTCAAGAATCCCAGTGTTCACTCGTTGCTCCCATAATTCCAGATTTGAACACAGCTGTCGTTGTGAAATCTGCTGATTTGAACACAGCTGTCGTTCTCCCCTGAAGTGACAGATTGAGTTTGTTGAGCAGGTTGAGTATGTCACACAAGTGAGCAAGTTTGCAACCCATTCTGTGTCACTGACATGTGCTGCCCGCGGTGACTGGTTTTCTAAACGAACTCTCTGGAGCGGCTCTAATAATGCAAAAACTGGCCAGTGATCTAGCTTTAGAAAGCCATCCACTTCTGTGTACAAGAGAAGACGTGTGTGCTCTGTGTCCGTCTCCTCAGAGAGCTGCAAAGACAGACGTGAGTTAAGAGCAAGTACTTTAATGTGGTTGGTCATTTTAATCACGTCCTGCAAAACGCTGTTTAGTTCAGGTGACATTTTTCAGGTAGTCAGCGTTTCACTATGATGACACTGTGCGTAGACGTTTGTTTTTTTATTCATTTTTGCTAGGGTTACCTTGTGGGCTCACTCAAACTGTGACTGAGACAAATACACGGTGCAGGAAAGAGGCGCAGACGGAGGTGGTAAATAAAATAACGGGTGGGCCACGTGCGGACTAAAATAAGTGTTGGCTTCTGACTTAAAGCTGCCACCAGACACAGCTGCACAGTTGAAGTAAGATGCACACTTGCCTCTATAAAACCTGCCACCAGATACAGCATAATTGTCACTTGCCACTCACTGATAGCGTTTCGATGTGAGTCTGCAAGAAATTGATTTATTATGGTCTCTGTGCAGTCAGTCCTCTCTGCTAGTGATGATCTGTATTTGCAGCCGCTCCCCAGCACTAGCGTCACCGCCTCAGCTCCACCTCAGATCATCAGGCATTGGATTCTCATAAAGATCGCACAACCTGGATCCCTCGCATGCGCAGTTTGCGGTAGGGTGCGCGCTCCTCTGAGAATCCAATGCTTCCACTGATCAGGAGGCGGAGCTCAGGTGTTGATGAGAGCCATGGGGAGCAGCTGTGGGTACAGATGAAGCTTCGCTGGCTTGCCCACCGCTCACCTCCCGCTGTGCAGCCCCGTTCCTAACAGGCCACAGACCAGCACTTGCCCAGAGCCCGGGGACTGGGGACCGCAGGTGTAGAGCTCTCTCTTGCTCTGGGCTTCACTTGAAACTGGGAGCCTTCCAAGGCACCCGATAGATGGGTCAGAGTAGCGATCCACCAAACACCACGTCTTAGTGCTGCAGGTACAGGACACAACGGCTCGCCTTCAATTTACAGGGATAACCCGGTATGCTCCAGACTGCTGGACCCCTGATAACTTCACCAGTTTGTTTCAAAATAATATGGGATGGGAGAAGTGAGTGAGGATATAGGTGAAATAAGGTTGGCTGTGATCGTGGTTCTAGGGGTTCATTTTACTAGTTTGTCTACTTTTATATCCATTTAACTTATTCTAGAACAAAAGGGTAAGAAAAACTTGAGCTATATGGAAGGCCATGAATCTTCACATTTTTTCTCTCCCGTCCTCTGGCTTGCGTGTGTCTCACCAGGACATCTAGAGCGCTTGCTTCTTCTTGCTCGCTAGGCGAAGTTAGCACGATGTCACCAATACAGTGGACCACCATGGTGTCCTGTGGAATACTGAGACAACAAAAGTCACTAAGTACTTTGTTGTAACAGAGAGAAGGAAAATTAACATAACCCAGGGCAAGAGATTGAATATGTACCACTGTTATTCCCGCATGAAAGCAAACAGCTTTTGATCCTCCTTACGTCGATGTTGGCACTAATCTCTGCATTTCCACCCAGGGTGTGGTTTTACTTCTGACTTAATGGATTAGTCAGAAAGGTGGGGTAAGCGTCAGGGGCTTCCATTTAGCACTTCCAACCACAGTGGCTCTTAACAGGACAGGGAGTAAAATGTTCGGGTCCTGCCCGCTGCTAAGACTATCATGTCTCAGTTATCTACTCAGGGACCAGGGAGATAGTAGAGCGAGCCGTCTTCAGACTCATCGGATCTGCTTGCAGGAGAATCCCATTTGTCATCTGGCTTTCACGAGCCCCCAGCTTAACTGGGGGACCATGACAGTGTTTCCATTCCCCAGCATGGATGCCAGCTCGGCCTCTGTGCCCAACAGCCCTGGAAGGTCTGGTTCCTTTCCTTCCTCCCTGCCAGACCTACTCTGGCAAAAGACCAAAGATTCCTTACGGGGAAAGATTGGGGAAATAATTCTCATGTGTACTTAGGGCAGCATGGGAAGATTCTTCCATAAAGAGACTTGGCCTTCCCTTAAATCATAAGCTCTGAGCCTGAGAACTGGCCTAGATCTGGGAAATTTATGAAGAAATACTATTTTCCACGGTGGCAGCTGTCATCTGCCTTCTGCTTATTAGCTCTTGATTTGGGGGGTGCTGCCTTTGCCATCGTTGCGGTCAAGTATCACCTGGTCATCTGCCAATTTAGGAGGAACACCGTGGTCTATTAGCCTCCGCCACAGACAGACCCTGTGGGTCCAAGCACGCTGGTTGCCACTCTGGTTTTGTGCTAATGACATCCACTCTGCCTCTGTTGAGTGTCACCGTCCAGCCGCTGCGATCCCAGAATCCCACCGTCCCCACCGATACGAGGGACTCCTGGCCCTCGCATCTTGCGTTGCCTTAGTGAAGAGAGCATCCTTGGACTCTCCTTGGCAAGACGGTCTGGAGGCAGGTTCTCCAGTCTTGCGTGACAACTACGATCTAACACTCTCATCCCCCTGAGGCTTCTGACTCCTTCAGTACTCTGCCAAGGAAGTTCTGGCATCTTCAGCTCATTCCTGAACGCTATAGTTGTGTGTCAGGTTTCAAACACGATGGTTTTATGTTTCCTTGCGTGGATGTTAATCCCTGAGTAATGAGAGCGTTTCCAGATCAATAAACGCTCATACATGTTACCCCTGTTCCTGCCAGGATATAGGTCCTGTAATTTTCCAACGCGCACGCTGTTTCCTTGCAAATCGGGTACTGTATTTCCCCACTTCGGCCGCGCTGACACCTAACCCTAGTCATTGGTCTGGAGGCAATGAGGGCCGGTTGGGGAGGATCTTTAGGAGAATAAGCATCATCTTAGGGGCCACTTGCCTTAGGGGGAGTCTTGGCCGGATTCCAAGAAAGGAGAGTCTCTTCTCCTGCGGCAAGGGGAACATAGCTGCTTGTGCTAGCCTTGAAGGTTTAGGGGAGTCCATGAATTCAGAATCCTCAAAATAATCTCCCGAAATGTTCCCATTCTGTGTTCCAGGGTTCCACACACTTCCCATCAGGGCCATGACTTTGTCACAGGAAACCCATCAAGGCTGTGCATGTGGCCTTTTTTGCGGCTCTCCTACCCTTACAATTAAATGCTGGGCTTGACTTCCAGCACCTTCTCCCTTGTGGCCGCAGGAAATAAGGGTCTCTTTCAAGCTGCCATGAGGCCTCCTGGCTTTCACAGTGGGCCTTGATTTAACAGTTGGCTGGCTTGAGCCTGCCATTTCCTTCGTTTGGGGCTTCTAAGCAATTAACAAAAGCCAGTCAATTTTACAATCCTTATAATCACCATTGTTCTCGTATCTTCTAAAAACCACAGTGAGGCTTTCTCATCCTTGCCACTGTTACAATTTTGGGCGAGAACTTATTTGTTGTGGGGGACCATCTGTGCATTTTAGTATGTTTAGCAGCATCTCTGGCCTCTGCCCACCAGACTTCAGGAGCACACTCCCCTAGCTGTGATAGTAAAAAATACCTCTAGATAATGCTAAACGTCTGCTGGGGGAGAAATTGCCCCTGGTGGAAAAATCACTGAAACCAACCGATGCTTGGCCTTCCACTTGGATCTCATTCTCAGCCACTGTCTGTTTGAAAGGTGAGTGATCCAGGGCGAGAGCCCTTCCTTGCAGGTCTGCCTTCTAGGGCCACTCCCGAGAGCAGCGCTGTTAGCCTGGGTTCTCTCCTGAAGGCAGGGCCTGAGTCAAGGGTCTGTGTGTCTGTGATTTGTTTGGGAACAGATCTGAAGGGACAGTAGTGAGGGACAGGGAAGAGGGGAGGCCAACTAAGTGCAGACAGAGGCTCAGACCGTAGACGCCTGTCTGCCCTCCCTGCCCTCCCTGCCGACATCATGCTCCAGTTCCCGCTGGGATTAACTTTGGGCAAAGTGGTCGGAACGCGTCTGGCTCAGAACGACGACATGCCAAACCTGGCTAAAGGGCTCGGAGAAATTAAAAAGGACTTGAGCGCTAAGGACAAACTCCCTAGTTCGTGAGAGCGACTCCAGCACTGCCTTCTGGGTGCGCCGATGCTCCTGCCCTCGAGGCCTCCTTTGCCATCTGAACCAAAAGCTTTTGTTTTCCTCTCCAGCCCCAGCGATTTTCTTTGCTAGACCCTGTGTTGCCTTCCAGCAAAAACGGGGCTACAAGTGAGGAACCAGCCTTACATCTCCGGCACTCTCGCCTCTTTCCATGCCCTCCTTCCAGCGGCTTGGGAGATTCCAAGAGTGGCATCGTGGCGCTAAGTTAGTGAACAGGACCTTTGATTAGTAGCCTCTCCCTCGTTCTTTGGGATTTCTACTATCTTTTGTCAAAAGAAGAATTGATGTTTTCTGTAGCTGCTCAGATACAAATAATGCTGATTTCACAGTTTAACAATTAAAATAGGCGCTTGCTAAACATTTGGTACTAAATCATGTTGTTTCAAAATAACTAAATTAAGATATACAAGCCAAAAAGAGAGAGAGAGAGAGAAAAAGAAGAATGTGGCATCAGGCTGTTTACAGCTGTGCAAAATTGGGGGACTGGATCTCAGAAATGTCTGTCTAAGGTTTAGAATTAGGGAGCATTTCGGTCTGGGCTGGAGATACATATTTGGGAGTGGTCTTAGCTGCAGAGTTCTTGAGGCCCTTGGCACGGATGGGGTTCCCAGGAGCAGAGCCAGGCAGGGTTGCCGGTTGCAAGCAGCCTCACAGACACCCGGCAGGGAGATGCGGAAATCTGCTGTGGAGACGGCTGCAGGTGCCGGGAAGTAGAGTTGCAGCCCGAAAGGACAGTCTGCTGAGGATCGAGCCCGTAGGGGAGGAGGCACCCTCGGCTGGGCCAGGGTGGCCCTGCTCGCTGTCCTCCCACACCGGGTCCGGTGGGGCTGAGGTGAGAGCGCAGGAGGGTGGAGGTCTGGCGACTGCGCAGCTCCTGGGAACGAGCGTGGGGAGTGGAGGAGCCAGGCAGAGGCTTGGGGAGGCCGAGGCCTCAGCGGCAGGCAGGGCGGGGCAGAAGCGCTGCTGAGGTTTGGCACCTGCAGGAGGACCAGGACCGAGAAGTAGGAGTTTTCCCTTCGGGGGCGATGGGGCGGCTCCAGCAATCAGGGAGAGCCCTGGGGGGTGGAGGGGCCGCTCCAGGCTGCTCCCAGCAGTTCCAGGAACCACTGAGGAGGCAGCGGGGTGAGTGGGGAGGTGGCCCATTTAGCCAGGATCATGACCCCAGAAGCAGTGAGAGGCACAGAGTAGGGGTGGGTCATCCGTGCCGGAGTTGGGGATCAGGGGCTGTGAGCACCAGCCCTGTCCACACTGAGACCCAAAGCTCCGTGGGTCACCGTGGCTCAGCCCAGCTCCCACTATCCCGCGCCCCGTGGAGGATGGGGGGCCCAGCCTGTGTGAGGCGTCGGTAGGTCTGAGCCTGCACTCTGGGCCACCCTGGGCGCCTTGCCAAGCAGAGATGAGCCAGCAGTCAGCACCCTCAGGAACGGCCTGGTCAGAGTCACCGGAGCGGTGTCAGGGCCAGCAAGGCTGTCCGGGGAACGGGGTACGTGCCCCTGCCCTTGGGATCGGCTAAGGAGCGTGTGAGCTCAGCTGTGAAATGGATATGATAACCGTACTTTTTTTCCGGTAGATATGAGGATTAAAGAATAGTATCAGCTCACTGAGGGCTTGGAGATGAAGCCTGGACACGTTTAGCTCCTAGTGTGGTTATTATCCGACTCCCCTCCCGTCCTCCGAGTCTGTGGCTGCTCCGGCTTCCCATGAAAACGTGCTCTGGAGAGCAGCCGCGTGTCCCCCGCCGCAGCCATTGTCAGTGAGGAAGCTGGCACGTGTGTGTGTGGCGGGGGGGTCAGCCTCTGAGCGTGGCTCACAGGGGGGCCAGACCCACGCAAGGGCTGGCGAGGGGGGTTTCTGAGATGGTGCCGCTGAGGCCGACCCCAGACCCCACAGGGACCAGTGACCTCTGGCAGCCTCTCCCGGGATTGCTAGTCTCTGCCTTGCAGCCACAAGTGGGTCCACGTCAGACACTAGCAAAGCTGAGGCTGGGTTTCCGTGGGGACCCGAACAGAGTTTCCCACGTGTGGGGGAGGGCACAGGACACTGCTTGCGATGAGGCCCTTTCAGAGGTCCCACCTGCATTCACAGGTACTGAGGGACTAGTTAGAAACACAGACGACTGTGGGGAAAAATGATAAACCACGAAGCTACCCAGGATTGAGAAGAGTAAGTCAGGGGCTGACCTGGGGTTTGAGGACAAGCAGCTGTCACCCTGGGTAAGAGCGAGTTGTCGGGGACAGCACTGGAGTGCACATAACTGGACAGGAGGACCCAGAGGAGGAGGGGAGGCCAGGTGGGGAGGCCAGGTGCTCCTCAGTGCTCCCCAGGCGGGGCAGAGGGACTCTGGGGGCCACAGCCGGGCTCCTGGGCATCACGGTGCAGGTCACAACCTGCCCCCACCCCACCCCGCCCAGCTCAGGGCTCACAGCCGTGAGCCCCGGGCCAGGCTATGGCACCCCCTCGAGGGCCTGGGGCCTTGGCCAAGAAGGGAGGACTGGCCTGGAGCAGCCGTTCCTTTGCTCTCAGGGAGGAGGGTAGGGAGTAACAAAGCTTGTCACTCAGAGATCCAGAAGGTAGCGCTCAGTTGTTTTTTCTCAACCTCCTGGGAGGGTCAAGGAAGCCTGCAGGAGTCTCAGGAGAGCCCGGGCAGGGCTGTCAGCAGAGGTCAGCCGGGGCTCTCCTCCTGGGGCCTTGTGAGCCAGGATTTGGAATTTAGACTTTGTCCTAAGGCAGTGAGAAGCGATGGGAGCGTTAATAGACAGGAGTGACACAGAATTGCATTTTAAAAACCTCCCTTTTGCTGTCATGTGGAGAAAGGATTAAGGGGCCAGACGGGCGACTGGGAGGCCAGGTGGACGCTATTACACTCCCGGGCAGGAGGCGGTGGGGCCTGGTGGGGCCTGCTCGGGGCTGGAGCTTCGGAGGCAGAGGAGGGTGGAAGGCTGGTTAGGAATTAGGGGAAGGCAGTCATGCCTGTGAGCTGGTCACATTGCTTCCACCTTTGCTCCTCAGCGTCTGTTCTCCACACAGCAGCTAAAGCGATCCTGGCAAAACACAGTTCCAGGTCACGCCACCCCCCGGCTTCCCATCGCAGCGGAAAGCCAAAGTCCTTACCGCGGCCGCAGGAAGACAGCCTGTTGCACGGCAACAGCGGCAGTGACTTGCTGCCGCGACGTGACCTGTCCGACTCCACACGCCAAGGTGTCTGCAGCAAGATCTGTAAACAATACCCGCAGCACAGGGACTGCTAAAGATGCCTGTCTGACCCCCCCGCGGTCACAAGTCTTGGCAACAAGGTCTGAGGGTGTGACCCGCTGTATGTTTTGCCCTAGCAGCTCACCACATAAAGAAAACTTTCTGGGGGGCAGGTGCGGGATCCACCGTCTCCCGGCCGCCAGAGATACTGCCAGAGATACCGCTTCTGTTCGTAAGTCCCTGTTAGAAGTTTCCTTCTGAGAAACTGGATTTGTCAGCTGATTTCTTCGGCCTCTTGGCTCCCTCGGCCTTTGGGGGTAGGTTTGCACAGGCTGCTCACCGCAGAGCAACGGCTTACAGGGGCCAGCACGGTCGGCCTTCCCACCCCGTCTCTCTGACGCGTCTGCTGCCAACAGCCACCTGACTTACTTGACTCCAGCCACTTCTTGCTGTTCTTAGAACACAGCGCACATGCCTGCTCCCCCTGCCTAGCCTGGGGCCTTTGTATGTGCTGTTCCCTCTGCCTGGAATGCAGTTCCCCCAGTTACCTACACAGATGCCCTCTCACCACCCAGGTCTCTGCTCACGTGTTACCTTATCTGTAAGGTCTTCCCAGATTTCTTATACGCCAGAACGCCTCCTTCTCTACCGTAACAGTTCTTATCTCCTCGAGAGCACTGCTTATAGTCTGTGCTTATTCATAGGTTTGTTTAAAATGTTTTCCTCGTGTGCAGCACAATGCCTGGCACACAGTAGGTTCTTAGTAAATATTTAGCTGAATGAATGAGCTGAGGTCGAGGATGCAGGAGGGAGGCAGTCCCCCTCCAGGATTTCCTTCCCCTGGGGGCTTAGGCAGGATGCTTGCAGAAACCTGGAGTGGAGGGGAGGAGGCAGGTGGTGGGAGGCGGGGAGGCCCCGCGTGTGTGTGAGAGGGTGTAGGGGCATGTGCTCCGGGCTGGGTGCTGGCCCCAGGGCCCCTGTACCTCCCAGTTCCTGGTCCAGGGTCTGGGCAGGAAGCAGGTAGGTCTGGGCCAGGCTCTGATCAAGGAGGTACCAGGTTGTGCCAGAGGCAACAGGCAAAGCGGAAGGGCCGGTGCAGGGCGTGTGGCTGGGAACTCCTGGCTCTGCCTGGGATGGGAGGGCCAAGGTTTTGCTCCAAGGGAGGGACAGTGGAGCTGGGCCTTGAAGGGTGAGCGGGAGTTTGCTGGGTGAAGAAAGAAGAAAGACATTTTGAGCTTGAGAGAAGGGCCGAGGGGTATGAACAGGCAGACTAGCTCAGAGCATGGCGAACCGTGCGCCGCGGCGGAGGAGCCAAGGTGGTTGGCCGTGGTCCGAGAGGTTTTACTTGCCGGGCAGTGGATCAGGGACTCCATCCGAGGGCCCTGGGGGCTCTGGGAGGGTCGAAGCAAGGGAATGAGAGGTCCCTTTAGTTGCCCCGAAGTGGGCCCTGAAAACGCTTAGGAGGCGGATCCCGGACACGGCGATGAGCAGGGTGGGATGGTCGGGTGAGGGTGCGGAGGTGGGATGGTCGGGTGAGGGTGCGGAGGGTCGCATCCAAGACTCTGCTTTGAAGGCCCCTGAGATGAGAACTGGGGGCCGGCGGCAGGTGTGGAGACAACAGCGAGGGCTGGTTCCCGGCCAGGTAGGCTGGGCACTGAGTCGGGGTCCTGCACCCGGCTCTCCTGCCCGGAGAGACTCTGCCGTCTCCTCCCTCAGGTCTGGGATCCTGGGCCACAGAGACCTTGTCCCACAAGGACCCCGTCTTGAGCTTGTCATGACCCACCGCACGTGGGCTGGGCAGGGCCTCTAGGCAGGAGATGCGGGCTGAGGACAGGGAGAGACCCGGCCTTGAAGCCGGAAAAGGACAAGTCAGACTGGCGGTTTTGGGCGCCACTTCCCTTAGGGGCCGTGCCCACAACCCCCCAGGCAGGGGCTGCTCTGGTTGCTGCGGCCTCGGGGTGGGGGGTGGGAGCTATCAGTCTTGGGGGAGCCGAGGGTGCCAGGGAGGGCAGTCGCTGCCCGGCAGGGGCTTGTAGCCTGTCCGGGGCATCAAGGTGCGAACCGCGGTGGCAGTGGGGGTGGGGAGTGTGGACGCGGGCTGAGGGCCTGTGCCCATGCTCTCGGTGTTTTTCCACCAGCTCTAGTGCCCAGCACTTCCCTAGCCGCCCGTCACCCCCCTCCACTCCTGCCTGTGACCGGGTGGGGCTAGGACTGAGTCTCCCGCCGGCCCTGTGCGGTGCGTCCTGGGGCCCAGGGCTCAGCCCCGCTCTCCTCCCTTCTCCAGGGACGCCTGCCAGCGCCCTGGGCTGTCCCACCTCGGGGAGGGGAGGGGGCGGCAGCAGGAGCCTATGGAAGCAATCCCTGGAACAAATCTAGCCAGAAGAAAACGGAAATAAAGATTTGTAAGAAGACGTACACAGCACCTAAGTCAATGCAGGACACGCGCAGGTGACAGTCCTTTCCCGGAGGAAAGAACTCGCTGCCACTTGTCCCCGTTCAATGTCTAGACTCAGGGCAGCTCCAGCCACGCCCAGAGAGGTTTGTCCCTCCGGAGTGAGAGCTTCCGACAACTGGAAATGCACGAGAGTGGCCTCGACAGGCTTGCAAATGAAGAACGAGGAGAGACTGGCTGTCACCAAAGCAATGCGATATTGTCACACCAATAGGAAAATAGATCAGTGGAATGGAATCCTGTAATAGAAATTCTACGAGAGCATGAGAAGTTCCTATCAATCATTAAAAAGAAGTTCAATAAGGAAATTTCCCTTTATAACAATTATATCTCATTATAAAAATGGTATGTATATTATAGAAAACCTAAAAATTGAATATAAGAAATCTAAAGAAAATAAAAATTCCCCATCATTCTCAATGCCTCCCCCCCTCAAAAAAGAAGTTAAATAAGCCTTGGAAAAATGAGTAAAGGGTTTAGGGTGATTCGCACAGGAACTAACTTGCAGAGCCAACTACTCCTAGAGAGTGAGGTCCCTCCTGTTCCTCAGCTCTGGGCCCCCCCGCAAGCACAGCACTCGTGTTTGTTGAATGACTGAATGCTCACCGCTGGCAATCAGAGAAATGCACATGAAAACAATGCCATACCACATTGCACGTATCAGACTGGCAAAAATGGAAAAGAAAACAAAATATCCTGTATAGAGCTGGAGGAATCGGGTACTGTCGCGTGCCAGTGGGGAGAGTGTGAATTGTAAGTCTCTTGTGGTTTGTGACAGCACAGAACTGCAAACAGCACACACGTGCATTACTTGGGGCTCCCTCAGGACACAGGCGCTAAGTGCGGCGAGTCGGTTTCTGTCCCCAGCGAGCAGAGCGAAGATCCGCGCGCGCGAGTCCAGGACACGTCGTCGGGTGTGAACCGCCACAGTTCACGACCCTGATGCCATTTACGTTTCTTAAAGCGTGAGTCTCCGGTGCGTGCAGCCGGGGCGACCCGCCGGGCCTGGGGCGGGGGATCTGCTCCCCGCCGCAGGGGCGGAGGAGCGTCCCGGGAAGGGGAAGCAGCCCCTGCGAGCGATCTTTCCAGAAACCTCCCGTCTCCTCTCTTTGGAGAACGAAGCGCGCCCCCTAGCGGGGGAGGGAAGGGAAGAAGGGGGTGCAGGAGGAGAGAACACCCCGTGGCGCTCCCGCCGCCCTCCTCTCGCGTTCTTAGCTGCCAGCCCCGCACCCCCCTGACCTCGCGACGTGGCGTCGCGGCAGCCCAGGCCTCGCCTCTGTCAACAGAGATGCCTCTTGTGATGGGGCTGCCCCCCGCCCGGGCGGTGGCCCCCCGAAAGCAGCACGGTGCCGTCTTGCCCACCGCCGC
>NW_012151430.1:315898-329533 GCF_000956105.1 Propithecus coquereli
GGACCGCAGAGGGGCAGATGACTGGCAGGCGGCGGGGGTCGGGGGAGGGGTTCCGCGCACCGCAGGGAGAAGCAAGGCAGGTGGGGTCGGGGTCAGGGGTCAGGGGTCTTACCGCCCTCGCCCGCTTCGAGCATGCCCTGCAAGTAGCGGAAGGAGCCCGACTGCTTGGGCTCCGCGGCCGCGGGCTCGGCGGGCTCGCGCAGCATCCGGTACACCTCGGAGCCCAGGTCCACTCTGCAGTCCCGGCTCCGCGGGGGGCCTCTGGCGGGGTCGGCGCTGGGGGCAGAGAGGTGAAGGAGGGGCAGGGTTGCAGTTCCGGCCTGCACCGGCCTGGGCTGGGGAGGTTTTATGAGTCCGAATGCAACAGCTGAGACCCAGGGATCAAGTGTCAGGGGTCAGGATGGAACTCGGTGATATTTAAGGGATCAGATTCAGATGGGATCTGGGTGTGGCTCCGAAGGCCGGGACTCTGTACTACCTGGGGGGTGGAGACACGTGCAGAGCGCTCATCTGGGCTGGCAGGGTGGCCTCGTTGCTGTTGCCATTATGGGGGACAGGAAAGCGAGGGGGCTGCCCATGCGGAGATGCCAGGCTTGCTCTGCCGTCTTCGGGCCCAAACCCAGCGCCGGAGGGCCGCCTGCTGGTCGCGGGACTGGCGTCCTGTGAGAGAGAGGCCTGAGGCACTGGGAGACCCTCTGGCCATTTCTTGTTCACCCACCTCCACCAGGTGGTGGACGTCCCTGGCGACCTCTGCTCTGGCATCTCAGGGCTGTGGTGCCCAGGCGGGGAAGGGGTGTATGGGGAAGGGCCGAGCCTTAGGCCTGGGTCAGCCCCTGAGGAAGTAGAAACGCCCTTGGAAAGCTGGACACAGAAACCTGAGCACCTGAGACGCAACGCAGGCCCATGAGCCCGTGAGGGACGGGGTTGGGGCAGGCCCAGCCCGAGAAGCCTTTTAAGGCCAATGTGGCTGCAGCAGGGCGTGTGGCTTCCCTGCAGAGGTGGTCCTGGTGCTGACCCTTCCCACCTGCCACAGCTGGGCTGGGTACCAGGTCCGTGGTCCATGGCTGGGAACACAAAAAGGCAAGTAAGTCCCATCCTGCAGGCAGGAAGGGTCCTTCACTGTTGTGTGTCCAAGGCCCTTTGGGCAGGCTGAGGCTCAGGGGTATCGCTGTGGGGTCAGCCTCTTTGGGGCCTGCACTGTACCCCCCCATTTCCTGCTTCCCAGGCCACAGCGGGTAGCCCTCTGTAGACACTGCAGATGAGGGGCAGAGCCGGGCCAGGGCTCACGGTTCCCTGTCCCACTACCCCACGGCCAGCCTGGTGCCCATGGCTGAAACATTCTGGGGAGGAGGGCCCTGAACATGCCCCTCAGCTCTTAAGGAGAGGGCAGCGTCTCTGTGGGTGTGGGTTTGAGTGGGAACTGGGGATCTTTGTCCCTGCTAGGTCCAGAGCTGTGCTGCCCCAACCTGTAAGCACACACAAGCACGCCCACCAGCAATGTGAACAGGGGCATGCACACCCTCACAAGTACGTTTACAGATACACACATGCATGAGGACAACATACATGCACCAGCCAGTCCACCTACATATGACTAATCATACATACATGGTTACATATATTTGGAGCCAGCACTGGACACCGTGGGAATGGCCATGGTGGCTGAGACCGGGCTGGCATCCAGAGCCACTCGATTTTAGGGTGAGTCCCGAGTCCAGGCCATGGCATGGGTCTCAGCCTCAGCCTGGGAGGTGGCATTAGACCTCTGCTCTATCGTGTGCCGGGGGGCTGGGTAGGGGGGAGCCTGGCCCGGCAGAAAAGAACGTGGTCTGCACTCAGCCTCCAGCACGAGGCACAGCCGACCCTGCAGGGCTCTGCCCTACTGTCCCCTGCTTTCTTCAGGACAGGAGCTTGGGGAACGGGCAGGCCAGCAGTTGGGTGGGGGCTCCCCCTTTCCTCCACCCCAGCAGATAAAGGGGAGGGTCTTGCAGCCTAGGTGGGCCCCCTTCAATAGAGCAGCAGCAGCAGCAACCGCAGGAAGACCCCATCCTCATCAGGCCAACAAAAGCCCCTGAGAAACCTGAGTACTCTCACACATGTGTCTGCCTCTAATGGGGACCAGATGGGCCGTGGTGGGCGGGGGTGGGGCCAGGCCTCAGGGGGAAGCTTCAGTGGGAAGGGGGACTGGGAGGAGGGAGGCCCTCACTGCCCCCAACCCAGCAGGGTGTGGGAGTCTACTGCAGGGTCATCAGCGCCATGGCCCCTCCCACGGCCACCCATGCAGCAGCCTCTCTAGGTCTGAACCCAGTGATGAGGACACAAGTGGTGACCTCAGTTTTGGTGAGAGTCCCATCTCCATCACTCCCTAACTGGGCAAGTCACTTCACCGCTCTGACCCTCAGTTTCTTCATCTGTGAACTGGGCAATGTGATGCTCTCTGTATTAAGTTCCCTGTGGGGATGAAATGAGACAATTGCATGCAGAGCACTTAGCACAGGGCCTGGCACACAGCAATGAGCCATGGGATGAATGGCTGCCAAGGGAATTCCTGAGCCCTCGTTCCTGGCTTTCCCCTGTCGGTGTGGTGCACCTCAGACCACGTGCTCCCCGCCTCTAAGTGCCAGCCTGCTGCTCACGTGCGTGTTGAAGCCTCAGTGGGTTTTCCAGCAGAAAGGGAATAAGTGCCTGCTTGCTCATCAGCCCCCGTGCAACTAGGATCAGAATCTGGGACATTTAACTTGGACAGAGGCAGATACCAAGTCCAGATGAGCAGGTGGCATCTCCCAGAGGCTCAATTCCAGCTCTCTGCTGGCGTGGAGAGGACAGGCTGAGTGCACGGGGGCGGCCTGCGCCACCTGGCTTGCGGCTACCCATCACCTGGTTCTGCGCTTCAGTGCCGCTCCCTCCCGGAAACCTTTCCTTATCACCCCTCTTCCTCCACTCCGGCCTGGGCCACGTGCCTCCTGTGTTCCCATGTGAGGCCTGGGAGAAGGAGGGTCTCCTCAGCCCCCCAGGGAAGGTGGGCCTGTCCCCTCCCACTTGGGGACATGTGCCAGGGGCACCCTGTGCTGGTCCTGGGGCCAGCTGTGGTTTCCTCCTCCTCTGATGGCACCAGCTAGCTCCCCATCCCCTTGCCAAACGCCCCTGGCAGGCAGAGGGTGGGAGCAGCGCGGGGACAATGGGCCCTGTGTCTGTGTTGGGGAGGACTTGGCCCTGCAGGGGCGGGTGGGGGTGTTTTTGTCGCCACCCATGGAGCCCATGACCTTTTAAGTACAAAAGCGGGGCAGCAGCTGAGGGGCTGCCCTGTTGCCGTGGAAAGTCCCTCCCCCTCCAGCCTGAGCCACCGGCAGCCTGGCCTTCGATGGGGTCTGTGAGGATAAGCACGGGGGCGGGCGGAGCTGCTCTGTGGCCCCCAGCCCTGCAGGCCCACTGGCCCTGAGCCTCTCCTAGAGGAATGAGCACAGCTGAGCTTCAAAAATTCCAAAGCTCAGGCCCCCATCCTGTCCTCGCCGGCACTGCCGCCTCTACGGGAAGCTGGTTCTTGCGCGGGAGCTGGGGACCTGCTCTAGCTGCTCCCTCTGCCTGCCCACGTCAAGCCGGGCTGGTTTGTCTGTGCCAACATCTGTCCCCTTTACCCCTGGCCCTAGGGCCTTGGGCGCACAGGGCCACCAAAACTGGCTTCTGAGACACAGATGTAGCTTCTCCATGGTCTGCCCCACCCCCTCGTCCCTCGCCCCCGCCCTCTCACTCCTCTGACCTTGCCCCACCTCCCCCTGGACCTTTCTGTTCTCTGAGCCTGTGGTGCACAACCTCACCTCTGGGCCTTTGAACGTGCTTCGTGAGCACACTTCCTCTCCCCACGCCCCTTGGCCTGTCTGATTCTGCCTAGGCCTTCAGGTCTTGGCTTGGATGACCCCTCCTCCAGGAAGCCCTCTCTGACCCCTTGTCTGAGTCATGTGCTTACTCTGGGCTCCTCTGGCCCCTGGTGGGCCCTATCCCATAACTTAAAAGTGCCTTTTTGCTGCTGGGATGGGCTCTCCCTGGCAGGTGGACAGCATCTGGCCTCAGGGATGCTGGCCAAGTAAGGTAGGAAGCAAATGTCAGAGCAAAATGGGAGTGGAGTAGGTGGTAAGGGAGAAACCAGAGTAGATTCTTCTCTCTGGCTCAGCCAAGCCCCCTCTCCCTGCTCTGGTCCCTTTTCTTCCATGTGGAGAGAGTGGACAAAAGCAGGCCCAGGAGGCCGTGGTCCCGCATGCTGGGTCCCGTGGTTCTGGCTCCATCCCAGAGCAGCCCGGTCTCCATCTTGCCCAAACTCTGTGGCCCACGGATGTCAAGCAGGCTCTGGATGCCTCAGTCTTGCCCGCTGGGCTGCCCCTCACGCCCACGGCACAGCCAGGCCCCAGAGCCGGAGCAGCCCGGCCCCCTCACGCTCACTGAGGACAGGACCGTGGCCAGGACTCCTGTCTGGCACAGAAAGTGACGGAGCAGACAGGCCTGCAGCCTGAGGTCTGCTCTGCGCAACCACAGCACGGCCAGGAGAGAACGTCAGGCTTGGATGGGGCACCCAAGGCTGGGACAAGGCAGAGGAGTGTCCCACAGCCCGAAGTCACTCCACAGCCTGAAGCTGCCACCAACCTTTCCCACCCCGAGCTTGGTGACGTCCTCCTGGTCTGGCATCACTGGGCCACAGAGTAAACTCCAGCTGGGTGGGTGGTGGCCCCAAGCCAAGGCCTCGCCGGCCCTGCCCATCACAGGCACCTCTGTCTAGAAGCCAGGACTGCCTCGGGTAGAGACAGAGCCCACAGCAGGTGCTTGTCACCTGAGAAACACGGGACGGGTGTAGGCATGGCCCAGAGAAGACTTCTGCCTCAGGCTCTGTCCTGGGGGGCCGCAGCGAGGACGTGCAGTGCAGATGGCCCTGGGGACCAGCCTGGCCTGTCTGTCCTGGGCTCACTCTGAGCCAGGCCGGGTCAAGCGGAGTCTGTACGTACCTGGGCCTCGGGGTCGATGTGGATCCTGAGTGCCTGAGCCTTGCCGTCATCCGGGCTGCTGGGCCAGCTCCTGCCCTCAGGCCTGTGCAGGAATTGGGGTGGTCAGTTGTGTCTGCCCACTGTGCCCCCCATGCCTAGGACCCAGGGGGGCAGGCTCTGGGCCTAGAGCCACCAGGCCTGCAGGTAGGACACCACTGCAGTGCTTCCCCTGCACCACCGTGGTGGCTGTTGTTACCAGGAGCCACGACTCGAGATCTTCCACCCTCCTGGGGCAAGGCTGTGCGATCCCTTCCCCACCAGCTGCCCCGTCCCTCTCTGGTCCGGCTCTGGAGAGGCCGCAGCGGAAGCGCTGCAGGTCTCGCTCTCCCTCCCTCTCCGGGGCCTACGGAAGCTCAGTATAAAGAAGCCCAGCTCACGGCAGGGCGAGCCGGGCCTCACAGGCTGACGAGCCAGAAGCCCATGCGCTCGTCCCTCGGCATCCACGGCCCCTGGTGGGGGCCTGGGGTCAAGCGTCCATGGGCTCCGGGGGAGGCGGAATGGAGGCTCTGGGGGCCTCCCCTCCTGCTGCTGCGGCCGCAGAGTCATCACTGATGTCTGCCCAGCCCAGATGGGAAACAGGCCATTAGGAAATTCCTGCTTCGCCATAGAAACCAAAAGCCAAACACACTCAGGAGGGAGAAAAACATCGTAAACCTGCCATGAGCAGGGCAGGCGGGTGAGAGGCTGCGGCCTGGGGCCCAGCCCTGCCGCTCAGTGGCCCCGTGGGAAGGCAGGCGCGAGGGTGCGAGGACCCCGACTGGCGGTGGGTATGAAGTGAGGCTGCTGAGAACAAAGGGAATAATGTCCCCAACCGCCCCAAGAGGCCCCTGGGGCTCCCTGAGGTCTCCTCACTGGCTGAGCAGCTCATCCCCTTCTCAGCTGAGGGTTTTAATCTGTCTACACCTATGGTCCATACCCTCTCTGCCCTTCCTCACCCCTGCCCATTCCTTGGCCCGGGGCAGGCCACCTCTCCACTCCGCAGCCCTCGGGACCTCAGCGCCAGGGCTCGGCTGTCCCAGGACAGCACCCGGTCTCTGTCTCCCCCCTCAGCCAGGCTCCCCAGTGACTGCCCTAACGCGCGGCTCTAACCGTGGCCTCCACCTGCTCAGGACTCTCTGGGATAAACCTGGGACATCTCGGTGTCTGTCTGGCCTTATATTTCCCTGAAGTTATGCCCAGAGAAGAAACAAGCCTGAGGTCCCAGGGTCAGAGGGAACCAAGAGCCCAGAGCCACGAGGGCTGCGCAAGGCATCGGCTGGACTGGAGGGCTTAGCCCTGTGCTGACCCCCTTCCCAGGCCTCCACTTCAAGCGGGGCAGGTGGCTCCCTCTGCCTGTCTTTAAACAAAGTGACAGCCAAAGGGTGGGCTGGGCAGAGGCACCTTGGACCACACACGATGGGCAACAGGAACTCTACCAGTGGCCCCAGGGCTGCAGTTGATGACAGGAAGGCCCTGGACCCATAGAACATGCCCGGGAAGTGTTGAGCGTGGATTGTGGGAGGCCTGGCCTTGGGCTCCTGGCAAAATAAGCCTAGCGGGAAGCTGGGCCTTTGCCACACTTTTCATTCTGTGGGAATCTGTGGGGACGACAGCCTCTGTACCCAAGAGGGCAGGTAGGGAGCTGGTCTGGGGAGGGTCCTGGGAGAGGCACCAGAGAGTAGCTCACTCCAGCCAGCCAACCCGCTGGTCCCCTGCAGGGCCCGTGTTGTGTGTGCCCAGGCCGTGTCTTTGGGCCCAGGCATAGGTCCCGGCGTGGCAGGCAAGATAGGAGAAAAGTCAGAGACCTCGCGGGTAGGAGGGCGTCCAGGAGAAGAAACATTGGCCCAGAGGGTCAAGGTGGCCCCCACATCTTAGTCCCCCAGAGCCTGCGTGTGTGAGGGTTAGAGACGGGGACGGAGGGCAGGACTGAGCTCATCGCTCAGACTGAGCAGGCCTGGTTCGTCATCATCGCTCAATGCCCAGCTCACAAAATTGTCCCTTCCCCTTCCCCGAGTGACCAGCCTGACAACCATTTCAAAGCGATTTCCTGTCCAACACCTCGTTTAACCCTCAAACCAACTTCAAAAATGTAAAACCTAATATCGTCCCCACTTTACAGATGAGACAGCTGAGGCTCAGAGGGGAACTCGCTTGCTGGAGCATGGCGCGGTTTCCAAATGCAGAGCTGGGACTGGAGCCAGCCCCGTGACGGCGGAGGACGTGCTCTCACCTGCTCCGTGGCCAGGTGGCAATTTGGGGCTGAAATGCCCAGAGTGGAACAGGTCAGTGGACCTCTAGCTCCCTCCGTGCCTGGCTTGGAACAATGGACCAGGGAAGGAAGGAAGGGGGACCTCCACCCGCCACCTCCCCTGACATCATTCTCTCTGGGAATCTCCTGACTCAGGCCCCCCTAAGCCCCCACCCCCACCACCGCCAGGGCCGCCCTTGCCCAGCCACACAGACTGAAGCTGGAGGTGAGTCAGGCCCAGGAACCCCGCCAAGCGGGAAGGCCTCAGAGGCCACTCGTGGGCAGAGCAGCGCTGACATGTTCCCCATGCAGCCTGCACCTCAGTCTGGGAGAGGGTGACGACTGTGATCCTGTTCCATGGGAAAGGAAACCCAGGTTGACAGAGGGCAGCGCGGACCTCAGATCCCAGGGTCCGGGTGAGGACCAGCTCTGCCGAGTTCCAGGGCCGGGGCACCCTCGCCGCGTGCCAGGCGGGGCACACAAGGCCTGGACTTGCAGCCGGGCCCGCTCAGTGCTGAGGGCACAGCCAGGGCCCTGACCTGACCCAGAGCTGGACGTGGGCCAGGCACAAACGGGGCGACCTCGGCCTTTCCGCCATGGTTCGTGGCTCCGAGCCAGTGGCCTCCGCCCGGCCGGCCGGCTCCCAGGCGTGGTTAGTTGCGTGGTGGTGAGAGGCGGCTTCGCCCACACACTTCCATGGGCTCGCGGAAAGCCCCTGTGACGGCGGGGGCAGCAGGGCTGAGCTGTTTTGCCCGGCTGCTGTGGAGCGGGTGAGGCGGGGGTCAGGGAGGTCCCACTCAGCCAGGATTAGGCCAGCTGCTTGCCGGAGCCGAGTAAAGACCCGGACCTGAGCAGGGCTGCACAGGCTCCTGCCGTCCGTGGCAGAAAGCCCCTCCCAAATCCAGATTTAACCAGGACGGAGGTGCGGGCCCTGGTGGGGACAGCTGAAGCAGGGCCGCTGTGGGGTTGGCAGGGTGGCCCGCGGCCACGTAGGGGGACCGGGGTCCACTTTTGCCTCCTACTCCCCAGCCGTGTGACTGTGAGCACCTCCAGCTTCCTGAGCCTCAGCGGTCTCATCCGTACAGCGGGGACTGTGTTAGATTTTTCCCTTTTTTAAATTGCTTTGAGGGTTAAACGAGGTGTTGGACAAGAAACTGCTTTGAAATGGTCGTTAAGCTGGTCACTCGGGGAAGGGAAAGGACGGGGCTACGCAGGCGTATTCCAGGTCCCCGCGACACTCGCCGTGAGTGCCCAGCGCGCTTCCAGCCTCCAGTTCGAAGGGGGCTTCTTCCCTTCTTAAGCTGCCCCAGCTCTGAGCAGGACCTGCCAGATCCCCACGAAAGCCCCGCTCCTCGGGACCTGCCTGGCTGGGGTGCCCGGGAGCTGAGCAGAGGGCTGCTGAGGTCCAGCCCCCGCAGGGAGCGGCTGCCCACAACTGTCCCCTCCTCCCCGCCTCCTCCCAGCCCCGCCTGCGCCAGGCGCACCTGCTCACGGAGAGCGTGAGGTGGTCGTGGCAGCCCTTGATTCGGTTCTGCGCCTCCAGGTGTGTCATGAGCTCTGTGCTCTCACCGTTGATGGCCTGGATGAGGTCTCCTGGGCACAGGGCGGCCAGCGCAGCCTTGCTGCCAGCGTGGACCTGTGGTGGACAAGCCGGAGGGTCGGCACAGTCGTTATGTGGCCTTGCTCCGCTTCAGACTCCTCCGGCCTCAGAACCTGGCCGGCGCAGCCTTGCTGCCAGCGGGACCTGTGGACGGGCAAGCCCAGAGCCTGGGGGAGGTCCCCGCGTGGTCCTGCTGCAGCCTCTGCTCTACACCCCCCCAGCACCTGCAGGGGGTAGAGTGTGAGGATGCACGAGCAGGGCTTCCTCTGGGCTGGGACGAGTGGATGTCACTCTTGCAGCCTGAATGTGTGCCCAAGGACACGCAAGGGACACACAGACACACAGGGACGTGTGTATTCACAGATACACACAGCACACGGACATGTCACAAACACCTTACACGGACAACGCGCCACCCAGCCAGACCGCATGGCGGCCCCCGGACCTAACATTCAAGCCTCAGTCCCTGCCTTCCTGCCGACTCGCTCTCGCCTCCCGCCCCCACCCCACGCTCGCCTCCACTGCCCCACTCTGCAGATCGTCTGAATGTCCGGGGGGCACTCACAGGCACCTGATATCTCACCCCCACCCTTCCGCAAAGGCTGTTCCCTCTCCCTGGGACACTCTTTCCTCTGACTCCCACATCTTCGTCCTTCAGGTGCCGGCAGTGAGGCCACTTCCTCGAGGAGCCTCTCCCTGGGCTCTCGCAGTACGCCGTGTGCCCCTCACCTTCATCGTGGACGTCAAAACCTCATCACAGGTAAAGTGGGGAGGTCGGAGCCTCACCTCTGCAGGCGAGTCCAGGGCTGCCCCGTTCCAGCCGCCAGGCTGCACTGGCACCCCGGGTCACAATGCCACCCTCGCTTCGCTGGCAGGACGGGCGCTCAGCCACCGCAGCTGACCCCACACTACCGACCCCACAGGGTCCACCATTGTCCACGTCTGGAAACTCTTACCGTGCTGGTCATCTGACGCAGGTCACGTGGGGTGGGCAGAGTTAGACTCGCAGAGAAACCTGAGTGAGCAGCCGAGGGGAGTTCAGGACACAGGGTACCCTTGGGCCTGTCCCAGCCCCAGCACGGCCTCCAGAATTGGACTTGAGGCACCCCATTCTTACCAGCCTCGCCAGCCAGCACCCAGCTATGACTCAAGAACCACCAGGGACCTTGTCCCTGTGGGCGGTGGTGGGAGCTCCTGGAAGCCCCCCCCGGCTCGGCTTAGCCGGTCCCCAGCAGTGAGTGGACAGAGCTGAGGGGCTGGCAGCTCCCTGGCTGGAGGCCTGGTGCGGGCACTGCCCAAGCTGACCGGCCCTGAAACAGGTTGCCTCAAGGAATGCTCCTCTTCTGAAGCGTGACACCCTCAGCCAACCAGCCCACGTCCATGTTCACTTGCAGGGCCTGGGCACCTGCACAGCCTGTCCTGTGCACTTGGCACCATCCCTCCTCCCCGCAGGGCCCTGGTGGGCCCCTCCGCTTCGTGGACACCTGCCCTGGGCCAGGCCTGGGCTCAGCGCCTGACCCGTAACTAGCTCACAGCAACCGCTCAACCGCTGGGTGACGCAGAGGCTGTTCTCATCCCTGTTTCACAGATAAAGAAAGACAGGCTTGGGGGAAGGACACCTTGCCCTCGTCCCCACACTGGAGAGGAGTCGTCTTCGGGGGGTGGCAGCTACAGGATGACTCAGCCAGCACAAGGGGTGCATTCAGACTTCTGTGGGCGGAGGAAGTTTCCTGAAAGCAGGGGTGGCTGGGATGCTGCCAGCTCCCTTTAGCCAGGGGAGTTCTGGTCAGAGAGGGCGCGAGGCCAGGAAACTGTGACTCTCCCAGCCACCTTTACATGCATTGTCTCGTTATCCTCAAGGCAAACCCATTTCCTAGATGAGGACACTGAGGTCCAGAGAAGTACAGTGTCACTTGTGGACACTTAATTGATAAATGGCTGAGTCAAGATTTCAATCCAAGCCAACTGATTCCAAATTCAAACCTATGTTCTTAATCACTGTGCTTTTCTTCAAAAAGGAGTAAGGGGAGAGAGAGTGTCCTGGGGAGAGAGAGTGTTCCAGGTGGAAGGACCAGCATGTCTAATGGCTCATCTGAGACAGAGGAGAAGGAGGCCTGTGTGGCCCGAGCATGGTTAGTGGGGGCAGCGTGGAAGAGATGAAGAGAGAAGAGGCCGGGACCAGATCTTGCAGGGCCTTGTACGCCCAGGTGGGACGCTGGCATTTCTCCCGGGGCGTTGGGAACCATGGGGCGTTTTAAGCAGGGAAGTCACAGGACAGAGTTGAATTTAGGCCGATCCTTCTAGCTGCGTAAGTGCAGGGTAAACAGAAAGAAGAAAGGGAGACAGGAATAGTGAGGTCAGGCGGGAGGTGGGGCAGGAACCTGCCCCTCACCTGCGGCAGCTGCATTCCCGGCCCCTGTTCCACCCAGCCCAGACGCTGCGGGGGGCTGGGAGCTGCAGTCAGACTGAGGTTCCACGTCGGCCCATACAGCCGCAGGCCTGGACTCCCGTCTCCACTCTGCTTCTCTGGGAATATCACCTCAACCTCTCTGTGCCTCTGTGTCCCCACCCTGGGGGCCAGAGGGAGTCCTTACTTCCAAGGGCTACTGTGAGGACCCCCTGGGACAATCAGGGCATGTGACGCCCCCGTGGGAGGCCGGGCAGATGGCGGTGCTCATTCCAGGGACAGGTTGCTGGGCAGGGGCTGGTACCGACACCCAGCAGGGTGGGGCCTGGCCTGCCAGGATCTCGGCCAAAGCCACAGTCGTTAGTCTGTGGGGAAGGAGCCCTGGACCACGTTCCTGGGGGATCCCAGGGCTTCGTGGGCCGAGACCGTAAGCCCCCAGCCCTGCCCGGCACCAGCCTCCTCCCTCGCCCGCCCTACGGGGTCCTGAGTAGGGGCGGCCCTGGAAGCAGGGAGGGGCTGGATTCTGAGCCCCCTTGGTGAAGACACCCCCACATGCTATGGGTCCCTGCAGATCGCCCCTGAGGTACCTGCCAGGCAAGCCGAGGCCTGCGCCTCACCAGCTGCGTAAACCTCCGCAGATCCCACCCAAACCCGGGCTCAGCCATCCCGGCTCCTTGGGCCTGAGCTGCTGCCGCGTGCCTTTGGGGGGCGAGCGGGGCTCCTCCTGCAAGGCCTGTCCCAGACCGCCTGCCGGCCAGGGCCTGCATCCCCAATCAGCTCCAAACAAGGCCGCCGCCGCCGCGCCGCGGCTGTGACGTGTGGAGGCCTTTCCTCAGCGGCCAGGCGGCCGCGTGGGCAACAGATGTCTCAGCTCCGCGCCGCCTGCGGCCGGCAGCCGCCCGCCACTGAGCCTGTCAGCGGCCTCACGCCCAGGGTGCCTGGCTGGCTGGCCCAGAACCCCCACCAGCGCCCTGGGCGGACACACACAGGCAGACACCCAGCAGGGATCCCTCCGGAAAGTGGGGGATGAAAGGCTCCAGAGGCGCTGCAGGCCCACCTCCCTGGCCAGGACCTGGCCGCCAGGGCAGATGGGGGAAGCCTCCTAGGACAGCTGGGCCTGCCCATCACCCTGGCCCCCAGAAACGGGACTCCACGGTTCCGTGCTCCACCCGGCGCCCACTGCTCCCTGGAACTGGAAGGCAGTCCAAAAGCCCAGGCAGGCTGGCCCAGCCCCACGGGGAGAGGTGGCAGTAGTGTGGGGGACGGTGGTTCTCAGAACCTCTGCGCAGCTCCCAAAGGCCAGAGCGGCCTGTGTGGGGCCAGGGGATGGCCCTCGGCGGGTCCCAGGTCACCTCCTCTGCTCCCTCCAGACTGGGAGTCACCAAGGGCAGGGCCTGAGTTCTTTCTCTTCTGTCCCCTAGGCTGGGCTCCCCAGGACAGTGTCTGAGTCCCCTCTTCTGCCCCTCCAGACAAGGGGACCCCAGAGCTGGGCCACGATCCTGTCTCCCCTTCCCACAGGGCCCAAGTCCCCTCCTCTGCTCCTCTGTCCTCAGACCAGTCACCCCAGGGTTGTCCCCCTCTTGTCGGAAGGCAGGGGCAGGGCACGGCCCTGGGAAACGCGAGGGGCTGGGCTGAGCTGTCCCAGACCCCGGCTTTGCTGTCTCGTGGGGAAGGGTCTCACGACCTGGCAGTCACGTCTCCCTTCCCCTGGAGGCCAGAATCCCTCCTGGTCACTTCCCCTCGGGTGACGAGGTCGTGAATGAGACACTGACCAAGGCCAGAGTGGGGCAGGGGACGGACCCTTCTCTTCTCATTCTGAGAGGCGACCCTGGACCCCCGGGGTCACCCAGGTCTGCCCTGGATCCAGGGACCCTGGATGGGGGAGGGGCTCCCAGTCACTTCGCCCCAGATCTTCGGGCGGGGCTGCGTCCGAGGAGAGTTTCCGAACCTCTGAGGCTCGGTCCGGACCCCTGGCCCCGGCGACTCCCCCTCACGAGGCGGGCGCGGAGGCCGGGTGCGAACGCCGGGACTTTCCCCGGGACGGGCCGGCCCAGCGGGAGCGGAGGGGCCGGGCGCCGTCTGGAAGCCGCGTCCGCAGAACGCGGGCCACTCAGGCCGCCCTGCGCGCCAAGCCTCGGACACGTCGGGGATCTGGGTCTCGCGGATCGCGAGGACCTGGGCTCAGGCCAGGTCGCCCGGCCACCCGCCGCCGGCGCACTCACCCGCGAGATGGCGAGGGGCGCGCTGAAGTCCCGGCCGCCCACCAGGCGGAAGCCCCAGGGCGAAGGCCCGCGCAGGGTCACGGAGTGCGGCATCGCGGGGCAGCCGCAGCGGAGCCCGAGCCGGACACTGAGCAGCAGCCGCCGCCGCC
>NW_012151430.1:329888-336978 GCF_000956105.1 Propithecus coquereli
CGGGATTGGCCCCGCGGCGGCCCGACCCTCCCACTTCGGGGGGCTCCGAGGACCTTCCCCGCAGCCCCGCAACCCACCCCCCCAGTTCTCAGAAACCCCCGGCTTGGGACGGTCCGAATGTCCCGGATCCCGCTCCGGCCTTGGGTCTGCGGGACGCGGACCCAGACCCGCGGCGGGAGCTCGAGCACAGGCGCCCTGGTGTCTCGTGCGGGCGGGGTGAGGGCGGGGCGCGCCCGGCTCGGGTGCCCCCTCCCGGCGTCATCCCTCGCTGCCAGGAGCCCTGCGAACAGAGAGCCCTGGTCTCGGAACCGGGCCTGAGCCAGGGACACAGACCCAGGACGGCAGCAGGCAGCGCCAAGTACGGGGGTGGAAACAGAAAGGTCCCCAGACTAGTTTGGGGAGGCCAGGAAGGCTGTCTGGAGGAGGTGACCCCGACTTGCGTCCGGAAGCAGCATGCCGTGTCTTTCTAGGTGTTCCTGCTTCCCCAGGACACTCACCCCTCTGCCGCCAGCCCCTCCCAGCCTCCCCCCCCCGCAAGAGCTTTGTGTCCCCAGGAGAGGAGCAGCGAGTGTGGCGCGGGCGCGGCCGTGTGGCGGGAGGGAGTGGAAATACGTGCAGCCCTTTGTTTGGGGCGCTTCTCCCCGAGGTCTTCTGTCCACTCCCAGCCATTGTTCTCCAGGGTTGTCCTCGAACAGCCTCTGCAGGGAGCAGCGTGGCCAGGCCCCACCTGTCGCCCTCGGGCGCTTCTGTCTGCGGCGTCCGGGAGACACGGTTTGCCGCTCCCGCCAACGCTAACAACCCGGTACCGTCTTAGCTAAGCTCTGATGGGGGGTCTGCTCCGCGTTCTCGCGGGCTGAGGGGCGAGATACGTCCGCCGGTCTGCAGTACCCCAGGAGGAGCGCCAGAGGCGCAAACCCGGGCGGAGGGGAGGGGCCCTGCAGGGCAGAATGCGGCGCCTCTCCGGGAGGCGGGGCGCTGCTCTGTTCAGCGGGGAGAGAACCCACACGCGTGTGCGCGTGGCCGTGGTGGGTTTGGGGGCACGTCTGGGTCCACAGAGCACCAGCTGTTGGGCTCTCAATGCTTCCCGGTGGAGGAGGTTTCTGCTCAGCCCCGTGTAGACCTGGCCCCACGTGCGCAGAGGCGGAAGCGCCAGCGGGAGAGTTGGTCTCTGGATGGCCTCTCTGGGGTCTGTAGCACAGGAGCTCCCCAGGACTTAGACCCCCCTAAACGGGGTAGATAGTGGGGCAGCTATCTTACTGGCTACGCGGAGGGCTGGGTGTGCAGCATGGCTGGTGGTCTGGACCCCGGAGTCACAGTGAGCATCCACAGTGCAGAGCTCTGCTGGGGACACGGGGTCCTCAGGTCTCTGGAAGCTTCTGCCCAGTGCACCCCATGGTGGAGTCCTGAAACCCCTCCCCGACGTTGCTTGTTTCTCGCAGTCCACACATGCGCAGAGACCGGCTGTCCTCCCCGCTTCCACCCTGACACCCCCTCGTTCCCTGTGTGCTTCTGTCTGGGGGGGGGGGGTCACTCCGCTCTGGACGTGGTCCTCCTGAGTGTGACCTTCCCGGCCCCTCAGTCTCTGGGCAGTGTGATCCGCTTCCAAAGGCTTCTCTCACAGGGTTAGAGATGGGGGCGGGGAATCTGGGGGAATCTTCTAGAATCTGGCACAAAAACTTTCCCGTTTCATTGTGGAGCGTCTGGACTGCTTGCAGTGGTGCGGGGTGTCCGGGTCCGTGCCAGTCATCCCACATGGGCCCTTGGTGGCATCCCTGACTCGAGAGAACATCAGCAGCCCCCTCTGACGGCGCCCTCCCGCAGGAGAGCGGCCTGGGCCCCGCGGTGCTCCTGGAGGCTGGGGGTAGCCCTTACTGGGGCCACAGTCTGGACTCACTGCTGAGGTACCCCGGGTTCTGCACAGCAGGTCAGACAAGCTGCAGACCCTGTGGCTTCTCCAGCTCTTCCCCCAGACTTCTTCCAGGCAGCCCTCAGAATTGCCTTTCCCCCTTTGCTGGCCTGGGGATCGCTGTGTTGCTGAGACCCTGTTTTGCTGGGGCACCAAGTCACAGGGCCACTACATGGTCTGGGATTCCTCTCCAGGGTGGGGATGGGGGGTGGCCTGATCATGCCTCACCCCTGCCCTCGTGGCCTTCACATTTGCCGTGCACCCCTCCGGGCAGCTGTGCTGCTGGGTATGAGCGGACTGCTCGTGTCATGCATTCTTCATTTATTCGGCAAATATGTATTAGGTGCTCTCCGTCTGCCAACTCCTGCCGGGAGCTGGGGTTGAGGCATCCGTGAGGACAGGGGCTGTGCCTGTCTCGTTTGTTTATGTTTCCCCAGCACCCAGTAGAGAACCTGGCACACAGAAGTTGTTCAAAAACACTTACTGTTAACAACACTATCATTGTCGTAGGAATTATTACCTTATCTCATCCCTTGGACATGACCCAGAGAGAGGCAGGGAGGGCGTGAGCAGGCTCAGGATGGCGAGGACCTCACTCCTGCTGCCCTGGAGGCCGCGCCCAGCGGCTCAGGGCACGCCCAGGCCTTCCGTGTGCAGCCGGGTCTGTGCAAGGTCAGGAGAGACCGCAGTGCCCTTTCCTCGATGGGCAGGCGGGGCTGGCAGGCTCCAGCAGGAGCAGACTCCCTTGGGAGATGCCCTTGAGCCTGCGCCTAGGGCAAGGGAAGGGGTGGGACAGGAACAATGTCAGACTGAGGACGAGATCAACCTCGGGGACAGCCGGGGAGACTGCCCCAGAGTTGGATGCAGCCGTGGGTGGGGAATTGGCATGAAGCTGACGGGCAGCCCACACCTGAGGATGCGAGGTGACGGGGCTGGCCAGGGAGCTCAGATGCCGCCTGGCTCCTCCCCGGCCCAGGGGCCACAGGTCTCTGGAAAGAGTCTGCCCCACTGGGGCTCAGCTCCTTGGGTCCAGTACAACCCTCCTTCAAGGCCCGGCCCCCAGCGATAGCCTGGATTCCAAGGGGACCCAAATCCTTGGTAGGAAGTCCCCTCTTCTTCGAATGCCCAGGCCACAGTGCTGACCGCTCCAGGGTCCCAGAGAGCAGCCCGAGAGAACTTTAGAAGCACCCACTTCAGTGTGGCCTGTCTGGCCCAGCTCCAGGCCACATGGTCTCGCGCTGCCCGGGAGCCCGCTGGGCCAGGCCAGGGGGTCTGCTGGTGGAGAGGACAGCAGTCTAAAGGGCAGAGCTGGACGGGGACAGGCCGCACTGGCCTCCTGCAGGGCTAGAACAGGGCCTTCGGGTGACAGGGAGCTGAGCTAGGCCCGCCCGAGGCCGGGGTGGGCGCTCTGGGAGGGGTGGAGGCGGCCCGGGCAGGGGACACAGGCAGTGTCCGAAGGAGGGTGTGGATGGTGTGGCCTGAGAGGTGGGCCGGGGCCGATGCCCTGCACGTCCTGGGAGGACAGGACTCGGACAAGGAGGCGACAGAGCTGGCCTTCGGTGGGCAGAGCACGCAGAGGAGGGTGTGCCCAAGACACGGGCAGCGTCCAGCTCCAGTGCTGTGCCGTTTGTCCCCTCGGCAGATGCTGAGCTTCTGCTGTGCCGTCTGCCTGGGCCTGGTCACCTGGACTGAGGCGCGTGGTGGGGACTCTCTAAGCCGCCACACGGCTCTGGGGCCGAGGGGCCGGGTGCTCTGGAAGGAGCCAGTCTCAAGGATCCAAACAGGGACAAAGCCGATTCTGCCCGCCAGGGCCCAGGGCAGACATGAGAGCAGAACCAGAGAAACTGTGCGTCGGGGAGGGCGAGTGGCCACCCCCAGCTCATGCCGTGTCAAGTGGTGGGTCTGGAGTTCAGGCCCCATGTTGGTGCCTTTGTGCCACAGCCCTTGCGCCAGGGACTGGCTGTCTCAGTCGTACCTGCACCCCCGGCCTCACCCCTGTCAGACCTGCTCTGTCTCTGTTTTCACAGAGACACCCCGTCTTCTCTGGGACCCGACAAAGGGGCTGCCAGGTGGCAGGGCAGGGGCTGGTTCACCCAGCTGGGCCCGGGGAGGCCCTGCCCTGAGGCCTGGGAGTAGAGGGTGTTGCAGGATGGCGTCTCACGCAGGGCGGGCAGCAGACAGGTGGGGGAGCCAGAGGCGGCTTGGCCCAGCCCCGGCTGGGAAGTGACAGAACAGGCTGCTGGTGGTGGCAGTGTGGCCGAGGGGTGCAGTGTTGTGCAACAGGGGCCTCAGGAAGGCAGCTTGCAGCCTCGCCCCTGCCTCCGAGGAGACCGTCCTTCCAACCCCCACTTCCCATTCAGGCCGGAGGGCGCAGGCGGCCTGCCCGAGATCGCCCAGCCTCCCCCAGCTCGACTGCCTCCGTCCCCGTGTGGCCCCCAGACAGAGGCCCGACCCAGGCCTCTTGGGTTTCCAGCTTCCCCTCACCGCTGGAGGGTTCCATGAGCCCAGCCATGCTGGTCTCTGGGAGGAAACGGCGCCTCCTTTTACAAATCAGCTCCTCCGGGGAGCAGCGGACTGTGCGCCCACTCCATGCCCAGGGCACTCTCGGCCATGGCCTGACTGTCACCACGCCCGCACGAAAGCAAGCACGCAGGCCCGTCCCTTCTCAGCCTAGGAGAGGGACGCCAAGCTGCGGGGGCAGGCGAGGCTCCACCGGCAGCTCACAGTGACAAAGAGGAGACAAGAATGGACGCAGCACAGAAATCCAGCCACTGGGCCTCCTCAGACGCACGCGTCCACTCATCTGCCAGCTGGGCCCGGCCTGCCTGAGCCGCACACCCAGCACCGGCCTGGCCGGGACCGTCTGGCCTCGGGCCCAAGGACCCTCTGTCTCTTCCTGGCCACTCGAGCCGACATCCAGGGATACTCAGGGCTGGAGCGGCCCAGGCTGCTTCCATATTTCTAGGCTCCCTGAAACACTGAAAATAGTGTTCCGACAACTGTGACATGTTATTTTGCACATTTATTCAACAGGTATTTTTGAGAGCCTCTTACATGGGGGGCACTGTCCGAGGCCTCAGCGTCGAACATTAAGTCTTTATGATACACATTTGAAATGTGTAGCCTCGTTTGGAAATAACGTCACAGATTTAAATTCCAGGCCTCCTGGCTCTTCTCGGAATGGACCCTCGGAGCCCCTGTTCTCGCCGGTACAGATCAGGCCTCTGTTCCCCTTCTGAGGGGTTGGGGCTGTGACACGGAGTGCCAGAGGTGGCGGAGGCTCCCGCAGGACACCCAGCCCCGCCCTTGCCCTTCATCCTAGTCCCATGACCAGCCCTCCAGTCACTGATCGGTCTTGGGGAAGTGTCCTGCCAGTGGTGCCCTGCACTGCCCAGGGGCGACTGAGTCACAGGCTGGTGGGTCAGTGCAGGCTGACCTCACCTCCGGGCCTGGCCACAGGACAGCCCAGCTGGGGCCACCTGGTGTGAGCCTGGCCGCCTGTGCTGCTGGGAGAACGGGGCAGACCGATGCCGCCAGAGCCCCACCGCTGCCAGCTGGCCCCGAGGCCTGGGAACCCAGGTGCAGGGGCCACAGGGATTAGAGTCGGAAGAGCCGGATCCAGGGCTGTGAGGGCCGGGAGAATGGACTGGAGCAGGGCCCATGAGTCAGCCTCATGTCCTGGGTGGCTATTTTCTTGGCTTCTGAGAACTTTCAAAATCTTTTCCCACTTCCTCTCCCAGAGCTGTCCAGACCCGGGCTCCGCAGCGGGCTGTGGGTGGCAGAGCCGTCAGTGGGGGTGGGGCTGACCCTCACGCTGTGCGTCTCTCTCATCGGCCAGCAGTGGCAAGAGCACCCACAGGACTCGAGCCCCCACCGAGAGGCTGCCTTGATCTCTGAGACCACCACATCAATGGGAAGGTGGGCTTGGCTAAAGGACAGTGGGGGCCGTGCCTCTGCTGCCCGGAGAAGCCGGGATTACTCCAAAACAACGTGCAACGAGACCTGTACGTGCCGAGAGTTAAACAAGAAGCTGCCCCGTCTCAGGGCAGGGAAGAGGAAGAGAAAATCGTGGGTCTGGGCTGAAAGTGCACGGAGTGTTGGGAAGGGCCTGCCCAGCTCTCCAGGACCAGCAGGCCCTGAGAAGTAGCTGTGACGAGGATTAGGACAAGCCGACCACAAAGAGCTGTGACGTCGGGCATTCGGGCATGAAGCATTGTTGGCCCACAGCAGAAGCACACACATTCTCCCTCAGAGAGCCGTGGTGTCCGGAGCCAGAGAGAGATGGGGAGCTTCCACAGTCCTTGTGAAAACCCATCATCCTGACACCAACGTAGCACCTTTGAGAAAACGGTGGACCCATCTAACTTGTCAGTGTAGCGAATTGGCCCCCATGGTATCTTAAAACACTATTATCAATTTGGGGATTTTTTTTTCTCAAATTACAACCTTGACTTAACATTATAAAATCTCATAATTGGGCCTGGTGTCATCCCGGCATTTTGGGAAGTCAGGGCAGGAGGATTGCTCGAGGCCAGGAGTTCAAGACCAGTCTCATCTCTACAAAAAATTTAATCCTATATACTATATAATTTTCCACACTATAAAATGAATTCCAAATAGATTGATAATCCATTTGTTTCATTTTTTTCCAGCGTGAATGTTTTCATAAACTATTCATATGCTTAAACTAAAAAAAGGGCTGGTAGAAAATATGGGTTAATATTTTTATCATCTTGATCCTATCATTTATGTGTCCCCCGAAATTCACGTGTTGGAAACTTAATCCCAAATGCAGCAGTGTCGAGAAGTGGGACATTTAAGAGGTGACCAGGTCATAAGGACTCTGCCTTCACGAGTGGATTAATGCCAGTGGGAGCGGGTTCGTTATCATCGGAATGGCATCCTCGTAAAGAATGAGTTCCGCCCCTTCCCTCTCTCTCTCACTCTTTTTCCCTCTTGTTTTCTGTCAGGGACGATGCAGCAAGAAGGCCTTCAGAAGATGCCGGCACCTTGAAAATGGACTTCTCAGCCTCCAGAACTGTGAGGAATAGATTTCTTTTCTTTATAAATTACTCAGTCTGTGATATTCTGTTATAGCAACACGAAGCAGACTAAGACACTTGGCGTAAGAAACAGCTTTTTCATCAAGACAAATACTTTAAATATGTTTTCCTGTTACATATA
>NW_012151430.1:338193-354325 GCF_000956105.1 Propithecus coquereli
GGCTGAGGTGGCTCATTTGTTCATTTATTATGTCCATCGTGTCATTTAAAATTTTCGAGCATATTTATGATAGCTGTTTAAGGTCTTCATCTGCTAATTCCAATATCTGTGTTACCTCTGGATCTATTTGTGTTGACTATTCTTTTCTCCTGGTTATGGATCATATTTTCCTGCTTCTTCCTATGTCTGGTAATAGTTGACTGTATGTTGGGAATTGTGGATACCTCATTGTTGAGAGTTTGAATTGTGTTGTCTCTTTTAAAGAGTGTTGAGTTTGTTTCTTTAGACAGCAGATTCACTAGAGGCTCAGTCTGATCCCCTCAGAGCTTGGTTTTAGGCTTTCTTAAGGCAGGTGTAAAGTAATGCACACTGTAGGGCAGAGCAGCCCTATTTAAGGTGTGGAGTTTGTAGGGTCTTAACTGAATGTTCACGGTGTTCAAGGAGGTCTTTCCAGGCTGGCTGGAACAGGTTTCAACACTGTGCGACTCCTGGAATCCTCGTTTGGTTCTCAGATCCAGAGAAGTTTTTATCTGCTTGGCCTTATGGGATCTTGTCCTGCACGTGGGGCTTAAACAAAGCCTCAGGAGGACGTCTGTGTGGCTTTCTCCAGCTCCTTCTCCCTGTAGCTCCTGTTCTCTGATACCCTGTCCCACAGATTTCAGCCACACCAGCGCCCTCTCTCTGTGACCTTTGTTCCTTCACTCAGTAGGACCGTTGCTCTCTGTTTGGGTTCCATGTCCCTCCGTAGCTTGGACGGTACTTTGGTGGAAGTGGAGCTCACCTGTGTGTTTCCCTTATCTCAAGGCCAGAGGCTATTTGATGTCTGATGCCTGCAATCGGTTGCTAGACGTATTTTATCTATTTTTATGGTTGTTCTCAGTGGGGAGGTTAAGTTTACTCTCAATTGCTCAGTCATGGTTGGAACCCAAGAAAAGTTTAAAAATTAAAAGAAGAAGGAAAATAGGGAGCCCTAATTCAGGATGTGGCGCGGACGCCACACGTATCTGAGCATCTGAGCTTCAGCTGAAAGCAGCTGGGTCAGCTGAGACTGCCCCTTTTCAGTTCTTCCCAATCTGGCATCAGAATTGGACCGAAGAAAACTTTCAGTTCTTGCCACGGTGGTAGATTGTCTCAGACTAAATAAACTTCCTGCCCAAAAGAACAATAAACATTGGACAAAATACATAAAACAAGTGTTTGAAGACATTTGAGAACAACCAACACAGGTAATAATTGAGGGGTTATGATCCTTGAGAAAAGGGAATAGTGTTTAGTGAGTTCCACTTTTACCCCGGCTTTTCCCCTAAGGGCATTTCACACACTGTTTCGGGAGGGAATAAGGACCAAGCAGAAAGTATCAGTCTTAGCAGACTGAGGATACAGAGATCAGGGTTCAGGGATGCCCAAGAGCCTGGAAATTAAGAGGGAAAATTCCAGAAAGGATGAAACAACAGAGAAGGAGCTTGACAATTGCATACAAATTCCTCTGAATTTATTGGCCCTCTTTAATTTTTTTATTGTTTATTTTAATTTAATTTTAACTTTTTTATTTTTGAGACAGGGCCTTGCTCTGTCACCCAGGCTGGAGCACAGTGGCTTCATCACAGCTCACTGCAACCTCGAACTCCTGAGCTCAAGGGATCCTCCTGCCTCAGCCTCCCAAGTAGCTGGGACTATAGGTGCACATCACCATGCCTGGCTAATTTTTCTGTTTACAGACGGGGTCTTGCTTTTGCTCAGGCTGGTCTCGAACTCCTGGCCTAAGCAATCCTCCTGCCTGGGCCTCCCAGAGTGCTAGGATTACAGGCTTGAGCCCCTGAGCCTGGCCATATTGTCTTACTTTTCAACAGTGGCTTGGAGGCTAAAGAACTGAGGAAACTTTAGCAGCCATAAAATGCTGAGGAGACAAGTTAGAATTCAAGGTCTATCAAGGTGGAGAGACCTTGGTAAATATCTAGGTTTACTAAAGGACTCTGGGCTGAGTCCCCAGATAGGTCACATCCTAGAAGAGAGGGTCACATCCTAGGAATAAGACTTATGCCCTAGGACAAAAGTGAACCACACCAGCCAAAACACAGCATAAAACAAAGCCTGGAAAGGATTAGCGTGCCTGCCTGCCAAAGACAACTTAATCCTCTCTTTCCGGATGACTATGACATCACCTAGAGCCTTTCCAACTTTTCATCCAAAATATGTACCACCCAATAGAAAATTATTAGACACGCTGAAAAATAGGACCAAATGACTGAAAATCAAGAGAAAAGGCAGACAATGGAAAGAGACCCAGAAGTGTCTCAGAAATGAGGGACTTCAAATAATTATGAAAATATTCAATAAAATAGAGGGAAAGTACAAAATAGATGAAAAGCTTAAAAATAGAATTGCAAGGTATGTATAGAAAGAATCCAATGGACATATAGAACTGAAAAATATAGTATTAATATCTGAAATGAAGAACTCATAACACAGCAGCATAATATGGTTTAACCAGACTGGACATAGCAGAAGATAGGACAAGTGAACTAGAAAATATCCAAACTGAAGCGCACAGATGAAAACAAAAGAGAAGAAAAAAAATGGAAGACAGAATAAGAGATACATGGGACATTGTCAAACAGAATCACGTGTGTATGACTAGCATCCCATAAGGAAATGAGATCAAGAACGGGGGCAATATTAGAAGAGGTAACGGTCAAGAATTTTCTAAAACCAATAAAAAACATCAACCTAGAGATTTAAAAAGCTACAAAGAAAAAAAAAAGTCTGGAGTAGGATAAATGCAAGGAGAACAACATGTCAGTACCTTATCATCAAACTGCTGAAAAACAGAGGAAAATCTTAAAAGTAGCCACAGTGGGGTAAACGGGCGTATTACTTTCGATGAAACTATTATGAGACCGTCAACTCTCTCTTCAACGGAAATGATGGAATTTGCGAACAGTGAATGACATCTTTAAATTATAGAAAGAAAAAAACCCCGTCAACATACAATTCTTTACTCAGTGAAAATATCCTTTAACATGAAGGCAAAACAAAGACATTTCTGACAAACCAAGGCTGAATTTGTCGCCAGCGGAACTTTGCTATAAGAAATTCTAAAGGAATTTCATCAGGCTAAAGGAAAATAATCCCATATGGAAACATAGAATTGCAGGAAGGAATGAATAACATCAGAGAGGGTAAGTACACAGGTAAAAGAAGTGAATATTGACCGTTTAAAATGACGAGGTATTATTTCAGATTAAGGCTGGAAGGCGGTTAAATAAACTGTTGTAAGTTTCTTACATTGTTCAGGCAATTATGAAAATTCTAATTTAATATAGACCATAATAAGTTCACTTATTGAGATCTCCAGGGAAAGTGCTAGAGAATACCTAAGTAAAAGGTGAAGAGAGGGAAAAATTATAGAAAAAATTCCCGTATATCTAGCCCTCAGAGGTGCAACGAAGGCCCACTGCATTTCAGTGAGGTAAGTAGGAGCTTTTCAGTAAATAGCTCTGGGTCAAATGGGTATCGATTTGAACCTCGATTCCTCATTACAAAACACGCAAAATTAATTCAAGATGGATTATCATAGGCTTAACTGTGAAACAATCAAGTTTCTGAAAGAAACCATGGAAGCGTATTTTCATGACCTTTGGGTAGGCAAAGATTTCTTAAATGGGCACTTACACTAATAAATTTGATTGGTAAGCATTAAGCACTTTTGTTTGTCAAAAAGACACCATTGAGAGAATGCAATTAAACCACAGATTAAGAGGGAATGTTTGCAATATATATATATCCAACAAAGAACTCATACCCAGAAGATATGTAGACTCCTACAGTTCATTGAGAAAATGCAGAAAACCCAATAGAAAAATGAACAAAGACTTGAACAGACATGTCACAAGAAATAATGAGTAAACACATGAAAAGGTGCTCAGCATCATTCGTTATGTTATTTAAAATGTTATTTAAAATTACAATGAGATACTGCTGCACACCCACCAGGACGACTGAGATTGGAAAGCTAACAGTAGCTTTGGCTAACAGTAGACATTGGCAAACCTACGAAACAGCTGGAATTCTCACTGATTGCTGTCGGGAGTGTAATTTTGTTCACCCATTTAGAAAAATGGTAATACATACTATAGTTAAATATGTGTACGTCCTATGACCTAGCTCTTCCACTCCTGGATTTATATTTTACATAAGGGAGTGTTTGTGTCCACCAAAAGACATGTGCAAACATACACAAAACAGTTTTAGTTAAAATAACTCAAAACTAGAAACAACCCAATGTTCACCAACGATGATGGATAAATTATAGGATAGTCAAATTATGGGATACTACACAGCCATGCAAAAGAATGATGAACTGTCACAAACAACAAGATGGATTAATATCACAATCATAATGTTGAGTATAAGAAGCAGACACAGGCCAGGCATGGTAGCTCACGCCTGTAATCCCAACACTTTGGGAGGCCTAGGCAAGAGGATCACTTGAGGCCAGGAGTTCAAGACCAGCGTGGGTAATATAGTGAGACCCTGTCTCTACACACACACACACACACACACACACACACACACACACACAAAATTAGACCAGCGTGGTGGCCCTAGTCCTAGCTATTCAGGAGGCTGAAGCAAGAGAATCCTTTGAGCCCAGGAGTTTGAGGTTGCAGTGAGCTGTGATGAGGCCACTGTACTCCAGCCTGGGCGACAGTGAGACTTGTGCCCAAAAAGAGAAGAAAAGAGAAAAAAGAGAAGCAGCAGACATGAAACAATGTATGTTGTGTAATTCCACCTTTATAAAGTTCAAAATCTGACAAAACTAATTAAAGATGAAAGAATAGTGGTTAACTCTGGGAGAGTTTATTGACTATGAGAAAGCACACAGGAGCCTTCTGGTATTTTGGAAATAGTCTATATCTTGATCTGGGAGGTGGTTTCATGAATTTATGTGTAAGCAACACACATTGAGGTATATATTAATGTATGTATAGTTGGCTGTATGTTAATTATATCTTAATAAGTAAGTTTTTAAACAAAAGTACACTGGCTGCCCATGCCATTCTACCCCTGCTAGTGGGAGTTTGTGAAGCCCCGTGGAGATACCGGTCGGGCGTGGTGGATCATGCCTATAATCCCGGTACTTTGGGATTACAGGTATCAAGGCAGGTATGGAGGCAGGAGGATTGCTTGAGCCCAGGAGTTTGAGTTTGCAGCAAGCTATGATCGTGCCACTGCACTCCAGTCTGGGTGACAGAGCAAGATCCTGTCTTAAAAGAAAAAAAAAAGGAAGGCGAGACTAGCTTTCCAGCGTGTGGAAGATGCGCTCATATTCACACCCCAGTTCATGGAGCAGAGCACGCCAGTCACAGCTCACACACAAACCCGCTGCTGTGTAGCTGCTTGTTCTCTCTGCACGCTATTTGTCCTCAGGGTCAGAGGTGACTTCCAGGGTGACCTGTGTGCTTGGCCTTTGAGGCCTGGGACAGTAAATTGGGAAGGCATGTTAGGATGCTGAGGCTACCGTTACAAAATATCACAGACTGGGTGGCTTAAACATAGGAATTTACTTTCTCACAGTTCTGGAGGCCGGAAGTTCAAGATCGAGGTGCTGTCGGGGCTGGTTTCTGGTGAGGTCTCTCTTTGTGGCTTGTAGACAGCGGCCTTCTGGCTGTGTCCTCAGTGGCCTCTTCTCTGTGCAAGTGTGGAGAGACCCCTCTCTTGTCTGTTCCTCTTCTTATAATAACACTAGTCCTATTGGGCCTCATGTAACAATTATTACCTTTATTGACCTCCTTATAGGCCATACCTCCAAAGTCAGGCACAGGGAGGGGTTAGGGCTTGTGAATTCTGTGGGAACGCAATTCAGTCCACAACGGGTGATCGTTTACTTTTTAGATCCGCATCGTTATGACCCACTTACCCCACTGACCTCAGAGCATTTCCCTGGGGTCACCTTGGTATGTTCTGCAGCAATTCCCTGCCCCCAAACCAGGCTGCTCTGTCCTGCCACCCACTGTCACTTCTGCTGTCCGTGGCCCTGGGAGGTCTCTGTCTGCTGGGAGAGCGGCTGTTCACTGCTGATACTCCCAGCCCGGTCCCAGCAGTAAGAGGGGGTCCACTCTCTCACTAGCACCTTCCTCTACCTCCCACACGCAGCAAGGCCCAGAGAGCACTGAATCCCTGCTTGGCCACCACAGGTCTGCATGTGAATTAGCCGTTCCCCTACCCAGGTTTTGCTCATTTCGTCTCCTCTGCTGGAACACTGCCATTCTCCCAGACCCGCACCGCATCCCCCTCTCTGTCCAAGGGAGCTGCCCCTTCCATAGGTGCCCTCAGCCCCTGGGATTCACTGTTGGTTTCCTCGTCCGTGCCCCCCTCCACAAACAAAACAAAAACGAAAACCACGTGAGGTCCACGTGGGCAGTGTTTGTCTGACTTATCTCTGTGTCTCTGGGTACCTAGGACCGGACTTGGGAGCACCAGTGGGTGTTTGTTGACTGAACAAGTGAAGGTGTAGAGTGCTGATGGGGCCCTGGGCTCAGTGGTCTGGTACTGAAGCCCCTCCAGGCGATGGGCCTGCTGCCCCGCGGCATGGCCGAGGCAGCGGGTCTTCTCCTCCAAAGACAGTCCTGAGGCCACACGGGTCCCTGAGCCAGGCCTCACACCCAGGCTGCAGGCAGCTTCCTGGAAGTCCGTCTCCTCCTTCCTGCTGACCGTTTCTTGGCATTGCCCACTGGCGGAACCCAGCTGGAAGTCACAGGGCAGGGGAACCTTCTGGTGTCAGCCACACAGGTCGGCAGCCAGGGCACAGAGCCGGGGAGGGGGGAGGGGAGAGGAGAGCTGAAGGGACAGCAGAGGTGACCGGCGTGGATGACGTCTGTCGAGTGCTGGGTAACGCGTGGTACGGGAAGGTGCCTGTAGGTTAGCTCCCCATCGCAGAAGCATCCCAGGGCACCGCAGGGACCCGCATGAGGACCATGCTTCCTGCTCCTCTGCCCCTCTCCTCTGGGGACCCGTCTCCGTGGAGCCAGGACATTCTGGGTGTGTCCAGAGTCCTGTCACTGTCCCCCCCGTCTCCTTCCCTAACTTCACTGCACTGCTGGCCCTGGTTTTTCTTTAGGGCTTCTGGCTCCTAGAGTTCGGGCTCCCCAGGGCTGCAGGTCACCCTGGCCGGCGGTGAGGCCAGACCAGCCCGGGCTGAGTGAAGGGTCCAGGCCCCCCCAGCATCCTCCCTGCCTCCCCCACCTGGAGAGTCCTGGCGTTGGGGTCACTCCCCGGGGACTGGAAAACATCTCTGTCTGCCCAGTTGTTCATGTTACACAGCTCAGGCAGGGGGCTCCGCTACACGCCGCCAGGTTGCAGGGCCGGAGCCGAATCGGGCGGGAGGGGCTTTTTGAGCAAAGCGGGGACGCGCCTCTAACCGTGTCCCGCGGTGGGCCCCACGCGCCCTCCAGTGGCCGTGCCGATTCCTGCAGGTGTGGCGCTCGGCCGAAGGGAGCTGCAGGAGGGGCTCCCCGGAGGATGCTCCCCAAAGGATGTTCCCCAAAGGATGTTCCCCAAAGGGTTCTCCCCGAAGGCCCCCATGCCTTTGCCCCAGGACACACATACTTGTGGCACCCGGGATGGAGTGCAGAGAAAACCTCATGTCTTGAGGAGGGCAGGGGGTCCGCCTTGGCTATGGCTGCTGGGTGGCCACTGGGGAGAGAGGGCAGTGCCTACCCAGATGGCTGCCCCCGATGGCAGTGCCCGCCCGATGGCCACGCCAGGTGAGAAAGCCACCCCCTGCGTTCCCCACCGGGATCGCTCACTCTTCCGCCAGGAAAACGCACTGTCCAGGCCATCTGTACTCCCGTGGGCTCTGATTCCCGCAGATGAGGGAGGCAGACATTTCCGGAGCCCGAGCCCTCAGCTGGCTGGCTCAGGGCGAGGAACAAATCAGATTCCAGTTCAAAGTCAGCGTGGGTTTCTCGGTCAGAGTCAAGGTTAAGGGCGGAGCCTGAGGACAAAGGACAGAACCTCCTCCTCATCGCGTGAAGTGCCAAATCCACAAGCTCGTGTGTCTATGTGAGTCCCTCTGCGTGTGCGTGCACATGTACGTGCGTGTCCGTGTCCGTGTGCGGGGCGGGTGGGGCCTCTCACCAGAGGCTGTGGCCGAGCCGTTCTGTGTTTCAGACACTAGAGGTACAGGGATCATCAAGCTTCTCACAGGCTTATGCAAACGTTTGACACATGAAAAAAATGTAGAAAACCTCGTAAAAGAAAACATAAATATAACTACTAGACGGTAGCAAATGTAACAGTGTGTCGTAGAAACCAGTCGGCTGCCCCTCGGCCACGTTCTTCCGTGCTTGAGTAAAGATGTGTTTACGTGGGACGTGGGGGTGCGGGCCACGTCTGATGTGGTGTGAGGTTGTCAAGGCCGCTGGAGGAACCAGTGGCCTGGCCTCCTGTGCTGGGTCGCAGTCCTGGGGCGTGTCCCACAGGGCAGGGGGCAGGGCTGACCAGCAGGCCCCGACGATGCCGTCTACAGAGGGGACGGGGAAGGGTCAGAGCTGCAACCGGAGCTGACGCCAGCCGGGCGCCTGAGGGCAGGAGAGAGGCCGCAGGAGGGTTGGGGTCCCCGAGGCCGCAGGAGGGTTGGGGTCCCCGAGGCTGCAGGAGGGTTGGGCTCACCCAGGCAGGGGTGAGCAGGCCTCTGTCCCACCAGCGACTCAGGTTCCCGTGACTACGTGGCACCAGATTGGGGACAGGGGAGCTACTGGTAGCCCATGTGGTGATATTTTTACATGTTAGCAAGAGATTCTCCTTTTCCAATTCACTTTATTCGCATCTACTGGACACGTGCTGTAACAAACGTGCGGATCTGTGACGTCCGCGACGCGAATGCAGCCGGGGCGTGTGCAGCGCACGCACCATCTGCACGTCCCACGGGGCCAGGCTCATCCATGGACGGATTTGCTGGCACCAGCCTCACTCCAGAAAGCACGTGAGGAGCCTCACAAACATGCTTCAGTGCAGTGGGATGAACTGCACTCATTTGAAAACAGGAGGGGAAATGAGAGGCCAGGAGAGGGAGGGTGGCCCCGGGAGTCGGCGCCAAGCTGTCATTACGTGGGCGGCCACCTTGCAAGGGAAGGAGCCCAGCAATTGAGGAAGCCAGACGCTGTGATTAGGATCCGTGCAGCCTGAGACCCAAAGGGCGCTGCTGTGTTCTCTGGGCGTAGCCAGATTCTCTCCCGTTCTCGTGCCGTCTGGAGGCTGCCGCCACTTTCCCGTCCCAGGGCCTGCTCTCGGGTGACAGGCTGACGGAGCCCGCATGAGAAGCAGGACCTCATCCTCATCCCCAAAAGGGAGCTCAACATGGGGGTAGAGCCTTCAGTAAATATTTGCCAAATAAATGAATGAAGGAAGGAACACAGTGCTTCCTGTTTTACTTCTTCACTAGTTCTTAGGTCTGTCCACGTCTCTCTGCATGCCTTGCATCCCCCAGTTCAGGTCACTGCCGCTGTCACCGAGACTGCACCAGCCCCTCCGCAGTCCACCTCTGCTCCCCCTTCCCCCTCTCTCCTCCACCGTACACAGGGTGCTCGTCCGAGGTCCCCAATCCGATCCTGCTGCTCCCCTGCGTGCTCTCTGGGGTGTCTGCTCCCTGCCGTAGCATGGCATCCAAATCCTGGTGCCCCCAGGTGGTCTGCCCCTGGGCCCTCTGCAGCTTCCCTCTTGTTGCTCCCCCACCCTCTGCTCTACTGGCTTCCTGATGTGTTGACAAGGCCTGAAAAAAAAAAAATTAAGACCACTGAACTTAGACAGCTTTTTAAAGAGTAGCTACGTCAGACGCCCAATAGCTATCCCCAGCCCTCACCTCATCCTCACTCTTCCCTGATCCCCACCCAACGCCAATATGGGGTCGGGGCTGAGGGAGGAGGGACGGGGGTTGCTGGGCTGCAATAATAATACTTTTTAAAAGTGTGTTTTACATCATATGCATCAAAATATCAGGATTTGTAAGCACCATACCTAGCTAACTCCTGGCCCCTCTGGGCATTTGCACAGTCCAGAGCCTTTTGCCCAGGATGGGGATCTAGCGAGGAGGGAAGCTGAGGTCCAGGCTCACTCTCTGCACTCGGGTGGCCTGCCCCGGACTTGCTGGGTAATCACAGTCCTGATGTCTGTGCCGGCTCTGCTGTCTCGGGCTGCAGGGGGCCGTGGGGGAAGCAACTGGCAGCAGACTTGTAGCCATTTAGGGGCCTACGTGGGCTTTTACACCCACCGAGTGAGCTCGGGGATTTGAAGGGTGCACCTGCTAGGGCCCCACTTGGCCCTGCCCAGGCTGGGCAGTTTCTGCCAGATCCTCTCTCCCTTCCCCAGGCAGAGAGCCCAGACCACGGGATAGGTCCTGTTTCTCCAAAGCAGCGGGGCCACCACGAGGTGGCTCTGCTCACGCTGCAACTCCTGCCTGCTGGCCAAGGGGGACACACCCAGTCTTTCCTCCGTCCCGGCGGGGAGGAGCCTGGGGTGAGTCCAGGGTCTGTCCCGGGGCCCAGTGGCCAGCTGTGTGCTGACTGTGCTGAAGGGTACGGACGTTGTCAAGACATAGGCTGCCCTCTGTGGACGCTGGCTGACCGTGGGAAAGTCCATGCACGGCCGGGTGCTCGTAAACCCCGACCAGGTCTCCAGCTGCTGCAGGGGTTGCCAGGCCTGCAGGCGTTGTCAGCACTCAGGGAGCCGCAGTGCCAGGCAGTGGAGCTGGCCCCCTGCCCTTCCCAGGACAAGGATCCCAGGAGAGCTGGGGGAGGCTGGGGCAGGGCAGGCCGAGGAGGCCCCTATTTAGAGTGAAGGCTACACCCCACCCACCCTCCTGTCTAGTTCCCTGTCCACCCTTCCCCGTCCCTTCTGGGGAAACACCAGGTCCTTCCCTTGGGAGGGGGGTGGCAGGCATAAAAGACCAGCCTTCCTCAAGGAACCATTGGCTACGGATACTGCCTAGGGACAGTTGGGGGGGGTGGGTAGAGCCTCATTTGGCGATGTCCTAGCTATGCTGGGGTCAGAGGTCACGGGCCACGCCTGATCTCTAAGACTGGGTCTCGGCAGGCAGTGCCTCCCACTAGTAACCTTCAGCAGCTGGAAAGGCTGGGACCCTTTCCTCCCGAGAAAAGGTTGCTGTGTGGGCCTCTACTACCTACCACTTTTCCACACTAGACAGAGCCCATTTGATATTTGTGGTCCCCGAATCCCCAGCCTCAATTGGTGTTCAGCAAATGTTTGTTGAGCGAATGCATAAATGTAGACAGTAGAGCTGTTCCAGAGGGAGGTATGGCTTTGTTTGTACAGTGGATTTGGAGAGAAGGGGTGGGAATCTCTGCACCTTGCTGTATGCGTGGCTGCTCAAGATGGTTGTGGATTCACTAAGTGACACACAAGGGTGTGCTCAGTGTGGTCTGCTGGGAGCCACAGCAGTGGAGGGTGTCCACTGATTCATTCATGTATTTTTGTTCACCACTTCCCGTCCCGGCCTGGGTGCCAGGCCCTACGCTAGAGCTGGGGACACAGTAATGGATAGGACAGAGGGGGTCCCCATCCCCAGGAGGGCAAAACGGTGAAGGAAGTAGACGTTGGACAATGTCGGGTAGCAGGCATGAAATTCACCCACGAGGAGCTGTGTGGCCTGTGGCGGGACCTGGCGTAGGCTGGGCCCAGAGAGGCTTTGAAACAAACAACCTTCTGGGAAGGCAGTTTTCCAAGCGGGAAGAGTGACATTCGAAGGCCAGGGAACTGAAAAGTGCCTGGAGGGGCTGGAGCACCGAATTTGAGGCTGCACATAATAAAAGAGGCCAGGCCTGGTGTAGTGGCTCATGCTTATAATCCCAGCACTTTGGGAGGCCAAGGCAGGAGGATCACTTGAGGCCAAGAGTTTGAAACCAGCCTGGGCAATATAGCAAGACCCCATCTCTACAAAAATAATTTTTAAAAAATTAGTTGGGCACGGTGGTGGGTGCCTGTACTCCCAGCTACTCAGGAGGCTGAGGCAGGAGGATTGCTTGAGGCTAGGAGTTTGAGGTTACAGTGAGCTATGATCCTGCCACTGCACTCCAGGCTGGGCAAGAGTGAGACCTTGTCTCAAGGGAAAAAAAAAAGCGAGAGAGAGAGAGAGAGAGAGAGAGAGAGGCCAGCAGGGCTGGATAAAGGAGTTTGGTAGCCCTTAGCCTTTATCCTCTATTGCTGAGATTTGTGTCTATCCTTGGGTCCACGGAATACCCTTGAGGGGTTGGTTCTATATCTGGAAATGACGGGATGGAGTCACGTCGTTAAAATCTCACTCTGGCTGTGCAATGGAGTAAAGGACAGAGGGAGCCGAGTGGAAGAGTGGGGAGGACGGATGGTCCGGGTGAGAGGTGCTGGTCTCCTGAATGTGACCTGTGACAGCAAGAGATGGGAAGAAGTGAATGGAGAGAGACCCAGTGGGGGGACGGACTGGGAAGAAAAGGGGGTGGCCGGGAGACGGTGATTTCATTTCCCGAGATACAGGAAGTGCCGGGGCAGAAGCAGTTTGGGCGGCGTGGGGCAGGCTGTGGGGGAGCGTGTTGTCCGAGCCGAACCTGCGGCCGGAGCTGCCCCAAAAGCAGTGGCAGAGGAGTTCGCCCAAGGCGCTGCCCCGAACCGTCTCCCACGGGGCTGGGGGGGCTTCCACAGAAAGACGCACCACATGCCTGAGCGGTCGGTCCAGGGCATCGACCAGGGCAGCTACCCACAGAGGGCGCAGAGCATCCGCGAGGCGGGCGGCGAGACGAGGGAGTTTACGTGGGGGCTTAAGGAATCGGCTCAGGGCCGGGCTAGTTTCTTTCGGGGTCTTGGACAACATCCTAAACACCTTTGTCAGTGCCTGGGAATGCTCGGGCCCCAGCCTGGGGTCCAAGCCTGCAGGCAAAGACATCCAGTGGCTGGGACACAGAACGGTCAAGGCACTTTGTATTTCTTAGGACAGAGAGAGAAGTGGGGGGCCTGGGGACCTACAGAAGATAATGAGTTCATTAGATAATGAGTTCATTTAGTAAATGGCCACTCACAAAAAGAAGGCTATTGACTGCGTAGGTCTGGGGTGGGCCCAGGCTGGAGACTCAGAACCGAGAGCGATCAATTTACAGGGGCCGGGCGGCCACCGAGGGCAGGAGGGAACCTCAGGATCAGATGTGATGGGCTAAATGGTGGCCCCCATCCCCACCCCCACCCCCAAAATACATCCATGTGCTAACATCTGGACTCCATGAATACGACCTTATTTGGACAAAGGGACTTCGCAGATATAACTAGTTACAGGTCATGAGGTGAAACCATCCTGGGTTAGCTGGGCGGCCCCGTATCCAATGTCCAGTATCTGTATAAGAAACACAGGAGGAGGCACAGACACTGGGGAGAGGAGCGAGGGTGGAGGCAGAGATTGGAGTTACGCAGCCACAGCCGAGGAGCACTTGGAGCCACCAGACGCTGGAAGAGACATGGAAGATTCTCCCCTAGAAGCTTCCAGGGGAGCACGGCCCTGTCAACATTTTGATTTCAGACTTCTGGCCTCCAGAACTGTGAAAGAATAAAGTTCTGTTGATTTAAGCTGCCCAGTTTGTAGCCATTTGTCACGGCAGCCCTGGGAAATGAATACATCACGAGCCCAGGATGGAGTCCAGGGCCGGATGCAGAGGGCTGGGTGGAGGAAGTGAGGCCAGAGGCCAAGGTCAGAGATGGCATCTTCCGGGTGGGGCCGATACAGAGACAGGAACACACAAAGGGATGAATGGCCACCTCCTTCAGGGCAGGGAGACCAGGGGCATGACCCTCAGCAAGTCCTGCCCCCTCTGAAGGCCTTGGATTCCTAGGGGGACACCTGACCAAGGACGGGGTCCTGAGCTTCCAGGACCCTGTGGAGGCCTTACTCGTGCCTTTGGCTACTGACGCCTGCTGCGTGGAGCAAGGTATTGAGGACAGAGATCTGTATCTTCGTGCAGTGTGCAAATACTTGTTGAGCCCAGTTCTGGCAGGTGCTGAGAATGTGGTGATGGACAAAGACACACACAGTTCACACACTCCGGGAGCTCCTGGGCCAGTGGGGTAGATGTTAGCAAGTAATCATTCAGTCCCATCAACTGTGGCAAGTGTCATGAAGCACACAGGGACACGAGAGGCTGTTATGGGAGGTTTTGACCTGGTCCGGGAAGTGAGAAAAATCCCTCTGCTTCTAAAGGGAGCTGAAGAATTCTGAAAGATTTAATTGGGGAGGGGGAACATTTTCTAGACAGAAAGAACAGCATGTGTAGAGGTCTGGGATGGGGGTGCGTGGGGAGGGGGAATGACCAGTTAGAGGGACTGGAGGAAGGTCAGTGTGGACAGAGAATTCAGCAGAGGCCAAACCACGTCAGGCCTTATAGACCACTTTTAGGATTTTTCCCAAGAGCAGTGCAATTTCCTCAGCTGCAAGTGATGGGCTCAGATCTGCATTTTGAGGAGATCCCCGTGGTTACAGTGTGGAGGAGACATGGGAGGGAACAAATACGGAGGGGCGGCTGTCAGGACAGTGTTGCGATCATTCGTGTGAAGGAGGACGGAGAGATGTGGACGGATTAGAGAGAGATACGAGTGGTAGAACTGCACAGACTTGGGACGTGGATGGATAGGGGCCGGGGGCCGGGGAGAGGGAGATGCCAAGTAGGACTTCTGGTTGGGTACCTGATGGGGGGGGTCTCCCTTGGTGAGCAGGGAATGTGGGATGTACGGAGTCGGGGGAAGAACTCAGTGTGGGGCGTGTTGCCACTGAGGTGCTTGTGGACACTCCGGTGGAGATGCAGACTGAGCAGGCACCTACACGAACCCGGAACTCAGGAGTGAGGACGAAGGAAAGAGAAATTTGTGAGTTGTCTGTACACAGGAAAAAATTATAGACAGACAAGAGGAAAAGAGACAGCCTAGGCCTGAGCTTTAAGGGACCCCCAACCTTTACTGAAGTGGGGAGAGGAAGATGCTGAAGAGACCAGAGAGGACGGAGAGAAACCAGAGGACATGAGTGTTCCAAGGAGGCAGTGGTCTCTGCCGGGGTGTCAAACAGTGCGCAGGGACTTGGCAGTTGAGGACGGCAGGTTATAGTTTATCGAGCCCGGTTTGGTGGTGTTAGGGGCTAGACAGCTGACTGCAGGTCTGAGGGGTGGGACAGAGGCGAGGAAAAGTAGATAGGTCTTTCAAGGAATTTTGCCGTGGTTGAGAAGGAGAGAGACATCCAGTAGCTGGTGAGGGATTCCGTCTCCCTTAACATATTCTAGGCCAACAGGAAAGACCCAGCGGAGAGGGGGAGGTGGGACATTGAGGACAAGAAGGGATGATGCACGGGGAAGCTCCTGGGAACGGGGAGAGGATGGGAGGCCCTGGGCGGACAGAGGAGGGCTTCGTGGCACAGAAGGATGTAGGATGCAGCAAGTTTCTGTGTGGTTTCAGCTGAGCTCTGCTGTTGGCCGACGCAGGCTGGAACCGCGGCTCGTCCGCGTTTTACGTGCCGTGTGCGCGGGAGCTTCCCCAGGCCCGGGCCGCCGGCCTGGCCAGCGTGCCACGGGAACGTCCTCGCTGGGCCGGGCATCTCCGCTCCGGGCTTCGCTCCCTGATGAGATTCTCAGGCCTCGTTTCCCTTCATTCATGCGGAGGCAGTTCGCAGAGCAGGCGTGGGAAACCGCGCGGCCGCCAGGCCTCCTCCCGCTCTGCATCCCTCTGGGCTGGTGCACGAGGAGTCCGCTCTTCCGCTGTTGCAAGGATCTGGGCAAACCAAGGGCTGCGCCCCACCCCGAGCTCTTTGATGGGCTCCCTGCTCATCAACGTCCCCCATCGCCAGGACGGCCTGAGCCGGGAGCCCGGACACCTCTGAGAGCTCGGCCGGGGCGGAGGGGGTGGGGTGGGCCTCCGGGTCTGGGTCCCCAGGAGGCGGGCCCAGGTCCCTAGTCTTCCTCGGGGCCTTCTCACGGGTGCCCCTCCCCTGGTACCGGCTCCTTGCCCGGTGGCCCCCGGCTCCTGTGACCCGGCGGCGGGGGTCCCGCTGGAGGGGAGGGGGCGGACAAAGGGGCCGCGTACCCGCCGGGGCCGAGGCAATGGGCCCGAGCCGGGCCCG
>NW_012151430.1:354700-362619 GCF_000956105.1 Propithecus coquereli
CGAGCGGCCGGGCCGCGCCGCGGGATGTTCTGGAAACGCCGCGAGCGGCGCGTGTCCAGGTGAGCGCTGCCCGCTCGGCCGCCCCGTCAGCGGCGGGGCCGGGCCGCCAGCGGGGGTCGCGGGAGCTGTGTCCTGCCCGCCGGGCCGAGGGTGGGGGCCGGAGCCGGGTCGCGCCGCCCGCCGCGCGGACCGGGCCGCAGCCCCGCGCCCCGCTCCCCGTTTCCCACCGCCCGGCTCCTGCCCCGCCGCCCGCGTTTCCGAGCTCGGGACGCCCTTCCTGCCGGTCGCTCGGCCCGGCCGGGCGGGGCCGGGAACTCGGCGCCCTTCCTGGTCCGGCGCCCCGGGAAGCGGGGCCTGACCCCGGGGCGCCGCGCCTGGGGCGGGGGCCTCGGCCGGGCCCTGAGCGGTCCGTTCTCCTCCCGAGAGGGCCGGGCGCTGACGGTCTAGCCAGGCCGGGTCCGGGTCGGTGCCCCTAGGTAGGCTGTCGGACCGGAACATCCCTGTCGAACCTGCCTTGTTTTTCCTCAGCAGCCGCAGAGACCCGCGGTAATTAGTTCACTAACTCAACAAGCGGACCGTTCCGTGTGCCGGAAACTGCGAGGAGCTGCTAGCCCAGGGGGGAGCGGACCAGAAGACCCGAAAGCCCCGGCCCAGAGCAGTATGGTGAGTGCTGCGTTGGTCGGGGTCACGGCTATGGGCACTTGGCAGAGGACTTCCTGGAGGAGGTGATGTGCGAGCTGGAGTGGTCAGACGAAGGCTTTCAGAAGGGTCAGGTGGACGCAGGGACAGATTGGTGAGAGCAGACCCTGGCTGCCATTATGCCCTATGCCACTCTAGTGGAAGCGAGGTGACGGGGAAGGGGCGCTTTGAGGGATTGCCCGTGAACCCTGTCCACAGGGGCTCGGAGTGAGAGCATGATGCCTGTGGAAGGTGCCCGGTGAGCCCTTGCAGCCTGAGCCGGCGTCTTCTGCCTCAGGTGTTGCTGGGCAGCGCAGGTGTGCCGCTGGTCTCTGTGTTCTAACCTGACAGTTTTATATGATGCAGGAGAGCACTGGGGTCCCTCCCAAGACTGAGAGTGTTGTCTTTCGCTGTAGGGGGACGCCCTGGATCTGTGCTTCCTGATGCAGACCTTCTGGGGCTTGACCAGCCCCGGTCTTCTTGCAGGAGATCCTGGCCCTAAGAGCAAGGGTTGGGGGATGTCAGTTTGTAGCTCGGGGCATTCTCGTATGTCCCAGGCTTTGCAGAGATCCATAGTCCACCTAAGAAGGTATAGGACATTTTTGTAAGCTGCTGCTTGTCCTCAGCGTGTATCACGTCTGAGACGGCAGCCTGCGTCATTTAGTTCTGTGTTAAATGCACTAGGATTTCCTTTGGCTTGTGCTTGAACCGCCCAGGGCGCAGTCTCTCCCTGTGGGTCAGGGCCTCAGGGCCCAGCTCCCTGTGTGCTTCTCCCCACTCACGGGATGTTTGGGCTTTGGATTCTTTTCTTCTGGTGCATTTTTGTCCTCACACGGCCAAGAGGGTCCGCAGTGTGGCCCAGCCAGTGAAGCCACGTAGCAGGGATGGAGTGAGTTGGCTGGGGGCCTTCTTCCAAAGGTGTGGTCATGCTGGACCACCCTCTTCTCAGGGAGCTCAGCAAGCAGACACGGTGACAGCTGAGCGAGGGCATTGTCTGTGGCTTGTGATAGACCCTTCTGTTCTGTCACAAACTGCAGTGGGGTACCCAAGAGAGTGCTTGCTTTGCCGCTGGTTTAGACCGGCCTCAGCTGATCCTCGTTCATTCCCTGAGTACCCCCTGCGTGCTTGGCTTCTGCCGAGGGTGTGCCTGGGAGGTGGCTGAGGCCCTGTTCTTGCCTGTGGGTAGTTTACAATCTCTGAGATTGCTGCTCCACACTGGCGGCTGGCCAGGTGCAGGGAGGAGCCCGGCTGTGAGTGCTCATCAGAGGGAGAGACTGCGTGGGTGCCGCGCTGAGGAATGAGTGGGGAGAGGGAACCTAGGGTCTTGTCATTTCCTGAGAAGGCCTCCTTTTTCGAGTCTGCCCTCCCACCTCCTTGGGGGGCCTGAGGCTGGCTGCAAGGCCTTGGCGGACTTGTGGCCACGCTGGCCGATAGTGTGTGGAGGGCTAGTGGGTGTGTCCCCGGCTCTTGGGATCTGTCAAGAGTTTAATTTTCTGCAGATGGAGGTTGGCAGGAAAAGCCGCGCAGCAGGCACGTGCAAGCCCAGCAGAGTGCTGGCGTGAGAGCTACACGCTGCAAAAGTCGCTCTTATCTAGCGGTTGACTTTTGAAGTGCCCTAGGGGTGGGACATCAGCCTATCCTAGAGCAAGGAGGGCCGGTGGGTCCTGCGGTCTGTGGTTTTTATGTTAGGGACATGGGATGAGGGATAGAAGGACAGTTTTTATTCTCAGAGCAGAGGGGAATGAAAGTCTGGGCTAGACTTCTTGGAGCCCTACAAGAGAGTTTTTTGTCCAGTTGGTTCATCGCAGGGCACAGGATTAAGTGTGTGCGGAGTATGCTGTCCGGCTCAGATGGAATGTCTGGGCCTCGTCACACGCCAGCGTTTGCTCTAGACCTTGCAAGAAGTACTTGCTGGAGTGTGGCCTGGCGCTCCCGAGGGCCAGGGTGTGGTGGAGATCCTCAGGCCGGGTACCTGTAGGAGCCTGGAAGGAGCAGGTCAGAGTCACAGAAGTACCTGAGATCCGAGAGTGTCGGTCCAGCCCCCTGCCTTTCGCAGAACTTTCCTCGGTGAGCTTGAGAGCCAGCGACTGGCCAGGTGCAGGGCTGTGTCCTGACGGTCAAGGTGCCGCATCACACCTGAGTCCAGCCTCTCCTGGACTGAATGTTTCATCCCCTCCAGCTCTCCCTGGACGTGCAGATTGCTCAATTTCTGCCTTGTTTGCACCTTCTTCCTCACCCAGGACTTGACCGACGAGGGCTGGGCAGTCGGCTGCGTTGGGTCCAGTGATGTTTCCCTGGTGTCCCGAGTGCTGATGATTGGCATAAACTGTACCTGGTGCTGGGCTGCCCACTGACATCTGTTACCTTGCTCAGTCCTCACAGCAGCCCCATGAGATACAGGTCCTGATATTGTCTCCACTGTATAGATGGGGAAACTGAGGCTCAGAGAAGTCTGTAACTTGTGCAAGGTCACAAAGCCAGGAAGGGGTGGTAGAGCTGGGACTTAGCTCTGGGTCTGTCTGAGCCCAGGGCAGGTGTGCCTGCCCGCTGGACTGCGCTGCCTTGCCCCGAGCTTGGCCGGGTGCTTATCTGCGAGAGCTGCGATGTCTGCTGTACCAGTGACCGCCCGCCTGAACTCAGGGTGCCATGTGCCACGTTTCCTGGGTCCATGTTGCTCTTCTCCTTCTGGTGTCGTCCAGCCAGGCACGTCAGCTTGCTTTGTGAACCTTTGGGGTAACCCGTGATAAAGCCCTTAACCTGGGCAGGCATGTTCTGCCAGCGCCTCGTGCTGTAAGGCGGCAGCTGTTACTGGCAGGATCGGGTGGCAGCAACATCCAGCAGAAAGTGTGTTTTGGGATCGAGTCTCGGTTCTGTCGCTGATTTGCCGTCAGGTGTCAGGTGTGTAGGAAAACCTCTCTCAGCCTCAGTTATCTGTCTTTTATATTTATCTTCCATCCGCAATGGAGGGGGTTGTCTAGTTTAAAGGTTTTGTTGAGAATGAGATGATGGAAGTGGAAGATTTCTGGAGCATAAATAGTGGTTATCATAGACTAGTTTCCCAGAACACAGAGCCCGACCGAGACAGAGCTTAAGTACATAATGGACTATTGAAAGGTGCAGCTGCAGGGCAGCCAGGGCGAAGGGAGAGAAGAGTGAGGAGAAGGATGGGAAGCAGATGCACGGAGGTGGTTCAGCATGCTGGCCGCTCTGCACAGAGCGTTGTTCAGCAATCGACGTCCCTGCACAGGCTCTGTGGAGACTCCAGGCCTCGGAACAGTTCCCTGTGGGAGGCCCGGCGAGAGAATTTATCTGCTGCTCTCTCGTCTTCGGTCCTTTGTTGGTCAGCGTTGCCCCATGAGGAGGTGACTCCTTCTCACTCCTTGGGTGCACGACCACGGCCCTCGGGCAGCCCCTGGGGAGGGCGTGGGGTGCTTCACTGGAGTTGTGGGAGGGCCAGAGGTCCCGCCCGCAGGGTCCACTGGGCAGGTGGCCGGGGAGATGGGTGAGACCCAGGGCGGCAAGGCGGTATGTAGGGTGCGTCCATCATAGTGGCGTGTGGGTTTTGTTTTCATGTGTCGCTCCTCCTCAGGAGTTGGTCTCACCCCAGACCGCCCAGACCGCGACTGGAAACCCAGCCTGGCTTCTGCATGTCGACTTCAGCAGCCTCGTCTGCTGCTCCGCTGTTCGCTGCTGAAGCAGAGACTTTGTGGGGTTGATGGTACCCAGGTGGGGACGTGGAAGTCAGCGTGTTCAGGTCCTGGACAGAGGAGGTGTGAGGACAGATACAGATGAACATCCAGGCTTCACTAGGTTCTTAGTGAAGGAGAACATTTTCCGCAGGAAGCAGTGGTTGGAGGTATGAAGCCCGGAGCTGTGAGATGCGGCTGGAGAAGGCAGCAGGGCCAGGTTGCACAGGGCCAAGAGGGCGCCCGGGCTGAGGAGTTGGACTTGATCCTGACGGCCGTGCAGAGCCGAAGAGGCCTTCAGGAAGCCGCTGGCTGCTTTGCAGAGAGCGGTGGGAGCGAGGCCAGGGCAGTGGGGACCAGGGTGGCTGCAGGCGGAATTAGGAGCGGCTCAGACCAGTGTGATCCTGAGGAGAGCACGGTGCCTCCCACGCTTCCCTGAGGTGGGTCTGTGACAGCGGCTTGTGGGCCCGAGTGGACACCCAAGTGCGTTGGTGGCAGGGCCTCCTGCAGCCTCTGCACAGCTCCTCCTGGGCTGAGCATGCAGGTCCTCTGAGCGCCGTCATCCTGGAGGTGGCCGTGGGGCACGGGGAGCCCGGTTCAGGCAGGTTTCAGCCCTTTACAGAAGGCCGCTTGTTCCGTGCCAGGCAAGACCTGTTTGTTCTCAGCAAGCCCATGTTCTGTCTCTGGGCTGTTAAATACATTGTTAAAACTCAAGCTGTTCCATTTGGGTTGCAGCTGGGAGCTTGGCAGAGGGTCCGGCCTGATGAGGTAAGGGGAGAAGCTACGAATGCTGTTGGTTTGCAGCTGGAAATATCTCTTCACGGCCATTTGGCCAGGTTGTAAATGTCCTTTCCAAGGAGCAGGCTTCGTGGGGACCTCTGGTTGTGTGTCTTGGAATTTCCCTGTGCTTGGAAATGGTGCCAGGTGCCTGGTGGGTGAATCACGGTCGCTGGCTGTCGGCCGGCTCTGCAGGAGCTCCCCGTGGGGGGCCACACTGGGACCGCCAGGGCCCATTTGGGGTCTATTTGAGATGTGCCTGATTTGTTTCCTTTATGTTTTAAGCATATTATAAAATATTTTTTAATTCATGTAAAATTCCTTGTGGAAAGATTAGAAAAACAAATAAGCATTAACAGAAAAATAAAATTACTAAGATACAACTAGATGTACAGTTTTCTTCTTGTGTGTGTATGTGCACACACACACATTGATTTTTCCTCACAAAATGGAATTATAGAGTACATGCTGCCTGGGGCCTGCTTTTGTCACTCTGCTGTGTCTCTTCGATCTCTCCCTGTTGATGCACGTACGGCGTCATTCTTTGTGCTCTGTAACGATCTAATAGATGAAAAATATAAAATCTGCTGCTGCTGTAGTTTCCTAATTTGAGCAACTCTGCGACGAAGCATTGTTTGCTGTGTGCCTGACCCGGGACGAACATGGTTCTAAACTCTGGGGTGCGGCTCACGTGACAGTGGGCGTTGGTCCTGTGCTCAGGCTCGGTGCCCTTTGCTCCCCAAGAAAGAGAGTGTGGCGTTGCCGTCCCCAGGCCCGTTCTGCGTGGGTTTCTGAGCGTTCCTGGGAGGGCTTTCGGCAGCGCCGCACGCTTTGCGGAGCGCTGGGCAGGTGCACATGCTCCCACCTCCTGTGTTCTAAGCAAGCTCGGTACGGACGTGAGACGGCGTGGAAGTTGGCTTCTCCACACTGTGGGGCACGGTCCCTCTTGGATGCTGCCTTCTCCCAACCTGACCCTAACTAGATGACCTTTTGTACGAAGCCTTTTGGGTCCGGGGGCCCAGGACCGGGAGAAGCGGGGCGGGGCTGCAGGAAGCCCTCACTGGAGACAGCAGCGTTGGTGCGGTGGTCTGGGGGTTGCTGGGGGCACCCGCTCTCAGGCTAGCACAGCCGCCATCCCTGTCTGTCACCAGAGCGGGACTTTGCAGGCTCTGGCTAAGTCATTTCCCAAAACCCCATCTGTGGTTCTCTGGGGCTCTGCCTCCGGACGGCACATTCCAGAGAAATGACAGCTGGTGTTCGTGTAACGAAGGAACCTGGCCGCTTTTTTCTGAGCACTCCAAGGTATGACCACGGATGGTGTGAGCAAGAGTGTTTGAAAGGAATAGAGCAGCCTATGGTGTTGTATTTCCTTTGTTTTCTTTGTTTTCTCTTAGTAAATTTCCATTTGAGCACTCTGGTGGGATCTGGCTGAGGTAGAGCGGGGTGCGGATGGGCACTGCTCCTCCAGGACGATCTGGACTGCGGCGCTGAGCCGGGGGACGGTGTCTGGAGTTGCCGTGTGTGCCGAGGTCCACGACCAGTGCCCGGCCTGTGCCAGCCGCCCTCAGGGCTGGGTCTGACTGCATCTGCAGCAGCTGGCTTCTTCCCCGTGTCCGCAGCCCAGCCTGAGGTTTTGGCCACGTATGGCTGATCCATTTTTGTATCCTGAGTGCCTAGCTCCGTGCCTGGCGTGGGTCTTCGGTAAATATTTGTGAATGAGCAGTGACGGGCCAGGGAGGGCCGTGTCTGCCAGGGAGCCTCACTACAGGAAGAGCGGTGTCTGCCCAGGGCCACCACCCCGACTGCTCGCTCGCTCTCCAGCAGATGCAGGCTGGCAGGGTCGTTGTATCCCTCTTCTGGCTGTCTTTTGTATGCCTCAGTTTGGGGGTGGGTGCCCTTAGGCATATTGTGTCAAATTCTCTTTCTCTCATGCTGTTTCCTCCTTGTGGGCAGGGGCTGGGTCACCAGAACCTGGCACTGGGCCGGCCCCCATGTTGGAAGGTAAGATAGGGACAAACAGCAGTCTGTGAACTGAGAAGGAGCAGGCCAGAGTTCTGCACCGACAGATGATTGGAACCAGAGCTGACTGTACCCTCCTCACGCTGCAGGTGGTTGCCAGGAATGGGGAGGATGAGCCGTCTACCCGGGGCACGTGGCCCCCAGAGCAGGAGCGGCATTGAGCGTGCGTCGCCGGTTCCACGCTGTGTTCTTTTTGCCGGTGATCCTGAATGTGCTAGGCCAGGGTGGCGGCATGTTTGAATGCGTGTACGTGTGTGCATGTGTGTGTCTCCTCACCCACGTTGCTCTTTTTCGCTGTGTCGCTCCAGTGGGTGTCATTGAATGTCCTGCAGCCGCTGTTCTCTGTGACCATGAAACTCCGGGGGTCCCCGTTGCTGATGGCCTGGCTGGGTGTCCTGAGCTGCGTGCAGGCGGAGTTCTTCACCTCCATTGGTACGTGCCGACAGAACCGTGGTCCGCCGGGCCACACCTTCGCTCAAATGCCAGGGATGTCCCTGCCCGAGTCTTGTTCTCATCCAGAGTGGGATGGCTTCATCCGTGGTTCTGGCCAGTTCTGGGGGGGTGGAGCTTGCAGCGTTGCTCTTTTCCCCGCCGAGATCCTGGCGACGTGGGTGATTTGGGAGCCAGCTGTCTGAATCGGGTCCTGGGAAGTGCAGGCTGCACGTGGGCTCTCTGGCCTCTGTGAGCACCTTACCCCAGACCGCAGAGCGCTTCTGAGCAGCAAACCCTGTGTCCTGAGGATCCAGCTCTTCCTCTCCT
>NW_012151430.1:363179-388260 GCF_000956105.1 Propithecus coquereli
TGCCCCTCGCCTAGGGGACTTGCTTCTGTGCCGGTGTTCTGTGTCCCCAGGGGGCTGGACGTCCCCCATCCATTTCTCGCTGGCTCTTTCTCCTCTGCCTTGCAGGGCACATGACTGACCTGATTTACGCAGAGAAGGACCTGGTGCAGTCTCTGAAGGAGTACATCCTCGTGGAGGAGGCCAAGCTCGCCAAGATTAAGAGGTATCTAGTGTCCTGAGGCCCTGCACACCCTGAGTCAGGATGCCTGTAGGAGGAAGCCCCCGCGAGGGTGACGTGGGGCTGGCCTGGAGCTGACTTCATGCCAGTCCTCCGGAGTAGCAGAGTGCATGGCTAAGGAGCCACTGCTATTTTTTTCCTATTTAAGACCTTTTTGCTTAAATTGGAGTTCCCAGCTCTTATGTAGATTAAGGGGCTAGAAGTGTCTGGGAGTTACTGTATTCATTTTTTATTTCCTCTTGATGGAAAGGGCCCTGGATCCCACCGGAGAAATTACCACTGTTCAGGTCCTGTGTAGGGTGGACACATTAGTTTCCCTTTTCCTCTGGTTCCGCAGCTGGGCCAACAAAATGGAAGCCCTGACCAGCAAGTCGGCTGCTGACCCTGAGGGCTACCTGGCCCACCCCGTGAATGCCTACAAACTGGTGAAGCGGCTGAACACAGACTGGCCTGCGCTGGAAGACCTTGTGCTGCAGGACGCGGCTGCAGGTGAGGGATGGTGAGCAGGTGCTCATGCCTGGTGGGTGTGTCTGAGCCTGTCTTGGGTCTGCGTGTTGGTGGCAGGTGCATTGTGTGAACATGGGCCCTGCTGGTCCCATGGGACTCTCCCTTCTCTGTGGGCATCTGGCAGTTGGCTGTCCTTGTCTCTTGTCGTTTTGAGGCAGGGTCTCATTCTCTTACCTGGGTAGAGTGCAGTTGCATCATCATAGCTCACGGCAACCTCAGACTCCTGGGCTCAAGCGATCCTCCTGCCTCAGCCTCCCGAGTAGCTGGGACTACAGGCACACACCACCCCACCTGGATAATTTTTATATTTTTGGTAGAGACGGGCTCTTGCTAAGGCTGGTCTTAAACTCCTGGCCTCAAGCAGTCCTACTGCCTTGGCCTCCCAAAGTGCTAGGATTACTGGTGTGAGCAACTGCTCTCTACCATCTAATTATACTGTACCAATATAGGTTTTTATAGAAAATTTGGAAAACACAAAAACAATCACATAAGAAAATTACAGTTCTTAATCCAATTGCCTGGTCATAGGCACTGTTAAATACAGTTTTTCTACATGTGCGCATAAATTTTTTAAAACATAGAACCATACATAGATGCCTGGGAGTGCAAATTCATTTGCTTCAAGGGAGAAAATGAATTAATAAAAAATGAGTCAAGCGGGTCGGGGGGTGGGAACAGGAAAACCGGGCTGCCTTGGCCTCATCTAACCTTGTTCCTGCTCACGCCTTGTACGAGCATGACCGGTCGGAGGATTTGTGACATGACCGTAAATTCCTTTCCTGGATTTCCCAGCTTCTCCACGTGCGGGTCAGTGTTCTTCCGCGAGGGGATTTTAACGGCTGGGCAGTAACTGTCATGCTGATGTACCGTCAAACTGGTCACGTCCTTGGACGGGGTGTCCTTTCTAAATTGTCAGCAGTCTTTTACATATTTATTTGAGCATACCTCTCGATTACTTTTTTTAAGATAAATTCTTAGAAGTGATGTTTAGAGATCAGAACACGAACTTGTTAAAGCTTCTAACTGTGCGTGGTGCTTTTACTGTGTTAGTACTTCCCTGTGCTCTACCACTTTCCTGTGAGCAAGAAGAGATGGTGGGTGGCCCGGACCTGCACCCTCCTGACCGCCAGCCCAGGCTCAGTCCCCTGGACTCACTGCCTATTTCTTTTTTTTTCTTTTTCTTTTTTTTTAAAGAGACAGGGTCTGGCTGTGTTGCCCAGGCTGGAGTGCAGTGCATAGGCAGAGTGCACCACAGCCTGGAACTCCTGGGCTCCAGTGATCCTCCTGCCTCAGCCTCCTGAGTGGCTGGGACTACAGGCGTGCACCACCGTGCCTGCCTGCTCACTGCCTCTTTTCCCTGAGCTGCAAGTGCTGATTAACTTCAGACTAGCTGTCTCTCTGGCTGAGACGTTTTAGCCCATGTGGCCAGACTGGATTAGGCTTGGGGGCAGGGTGGCCTCCGGGGAGGGGTTGGTGAGCTCAGTCGGGCTGGAGCTGTGCCCAGTGAGCTCACGGCCTCCAGAAACCACGGCAGCCTTTCCCAGACCCTGGCTTCCCGGCCTGCGCCTGTAGCTCAGAACAGGCTGTTCTGCCTGCGCAGCAGGAGTCTGAGCCTGGCTAGATGACCTCGCTCTCTGATCTTGTCCTCCCTCACCCCATACACCCCCCCCCCCATCAACATGTGGTTTCTTTGGAAAACCTTATAATTACCTGGAAAGAGATAGGCCCGGAGAGCAATAGGTTGTTTTTACCCCTGATTTTGAATTTTTGCTCCTAAAATGAATGGGGCATGCTGATAGTGTGGCTTTTCCTGGAGGCATGTTTTCTGTTTCCCAGGTTTTAAACTCTGTAGAATCCCTGATCATGCAGCCATGAGGAAGACAGGGTTGCAGCTTCTTGGTCCCTGGGTCTCCAGGCACAGCTAACAGTGGATGTGTGAGCCTAAGTCCTGAGAGCAGGTGGTGTGGGGACTGCTGCTCTCGGGAGGAGGCTGGGGGAGGAATGGCCTTGGAGCCCCTCCTACTCCTCAGCTCACAGGCAGAATCAAAGGCCTCGCGCCAGCAGGGGAGGGCCTGGTGCCCAGCTGGAGTCCTGGCGTTGTGGGAGTGCACGTACTACTTTACAGCCAGGCCTTGGAGTCCCAGAAAAGCCTCCTTGGAGTACTTCTGTGGTCCGGGGCTCTCCCAGGCTCCAGGTTGCCGTCTGAGTGCCGTGATTGGGAAGCTCGTGCCCTGAACTCCTTGCGGGTCTGGGTGGTGCGAGTAGCCTACAGAGCAGAACAAAGCCCGCTGTGGTCTCTCGGCACCATGCGGGGCTGGTACAGTCCCACCTTGGCGCCTGGCCTGGCCGGGTTGTCCCTCAGCTGACAGTCTGAGGGGTAAAGACAGTTCCATACACCTCCAGGACTGTCATTGTCACCTTTCTGGATGATAAGGGCCAGTGGTCAGTAGTGAGTGGGCCAGCTGGGCTCCACGAGTTGATTGCCTTTGTCCCTCAGACTCCTCAGCCTGAGATGTGGGCTGGAAGTCTGGGCTTACCTGGCAAGTAATCCAGTAATCCTGGGTCGCAGTTTCCCATGGGACTCACTTTCCACTGGGTGGCTGACAAGTCCTCCCTGAGTTCTCTCGTTTCCCTCTCAGTTACCTCTCTGTCCTCTGCTCCTTCTGTCTCCACCAGGTCTGCCTGAGTGCTTCGGAGCCAAGACTTCTAGACTCCCAAATGTTAACCCATGTGGGGGCTGTTTCTGTTACGCTGCAAATGAGCAGCACAGGCAGTAGGTACAGCGAGGAGCAAGAAAGACGTCCCCGTGGCTGGAGCCATCAGGGAGGACTTCCTGGTGGAAGGGAAAACGGCCTTTGAGGGAAGGGTCAGGGAGATGCCACCAGCCAGAGACCCCCTAGTGGAATTCTGCCCTGGATCGGGGTAACCTGTTCTCACTCTCGTTTGGAAGGTTTTGTCGCCAACTTCTCAGTGCAGCGGCAGTTCTTCCCCACGGACGAGGACGAGATGGGGGCCGCCAAGGCCCTGATGAGGCTTCAGGACACGTACAGGCTGGACCCCGACACGATTTCCAGAGGGGAGCTTCCAGGTAACTCAGCACTCCAGGCCTGGCCCGGCCAGCGTGTGCGCCTTCCGTGGCCGCACAGGCTAGAGCTACCACCCGCTCGTGGTCTTTGCCCTCAGGTGTGCCGTCACCTCTGGTGGTGACCCTGCCACGGGTCCCCAGCTGGTGCTGGTCCTCCATTCCCACGACAGCCGCCTCCTTCCACTTGCCAGCGGTCTTGGCTGAGGCCTCTCCTCCTGCGAGTCAGAGGAAGCTGAGGCTGCTGCCCAGGAGCCCCCTGCCCCTCTGCCCCCAATCTTCTTTTCGTCCCCGGCTGCTCTCTCTGGACTCCCCGCCACTGCCCTGGGTCCCCTCGGTTGCAGTCTCTGCTCCCGTCCGTGCCTCGTCTCTCGGGGCTCTCCCTCAGCTCACGCGCAGGCTCTGTTCTTGTGCGTCGTACAGATAGGCCTCCCTCAGGATTCGAGGCTCTTCTGAGTCTTGCTGCTGATCCGTGTCCTCACCCTCCCCGGCTGGGATGCCGGGTAGAGTCATCTGTGTTCCTTGCACTTCCCTGCTGCCCACCTACTCCCACACCCCCAGCGTCTGGCCTTTTCCCCACCGTTCGCTGCTTTTGCTCTCGCAGGGCCACCAGCGGCCGCTCAGCTGTTGATGCCAGTGGGTGGGTTTCAGGCCTCTGACGTGCCGATTGCCCCGTTCTTCCTGGTGTCCCCCTCTCCTGAATTCTCTGATGCTGATCTCGGCTGCTCTGTTGGCCTCTCTAGTCATTTTTTCCCCTTTCTCTCTCTAAACTGGCCCCTTTCCTGCTGCCTGCCCCAGTGTTAGTGTTTATAAGGATATATATTGAGTTTGGGGGCTCTTAGAGACCAGTAAAGCCATGGATTCATTTAGACTCCATTGGACCTTGGATGCCACCTCACCTATGGGGACGCTGGAGCAGATACAAGCAGAGGGACTCGTGGTGTAGGGAAGAAAGAGGTGCTTCGTTGTCGGATGAAGCCTGGGGCCTTGGCACTGGGAAGTCTGATGAGCCAACAGGAGGGTCTGGACCTCTCCCATTCCTGCCTTGGTCAGGTCTCGGGCCAGGCCAGGCCGTGAGGCCAGAGGGAGGAGGCAGCTCAGGGCACCGGCAAGGTCTGTCCGCTCTGTAGCTGTGAGGTCGGCTGGTGGGAGGAGGGAGCCACACCCTGGCATTGACCTTTCACACTCAGTTAACAGACGCGTGATAGTCCTGAGTGGGGGTGAGGGACAGGAGGGAGTCACCTCATGTTCTCCCTGAGCACCTTCCCCGGGTGAGCCCAGCCGTTGCTGTTACCTGAGTTAGCAGCTGTATGTGGACAACGTCCAGATCTGCGTTTCCTGCCCGGGCTTCTCCTGAGCCTCCGACAGTGCAGGCAGATGCCTGTGGGATGTTCCGCGGACTCCTCACCCCGCACGTGTCCCAAACAGAAATCCTCTTCCCCTTTTGAACTGCTGTACCGTCCTCCTCTCCCCTCACCTCAGCCAAAAGCAACTCCACCCGCCGGCTGCCCGAGTCGGGATCGTAGGCCTGCAGGTTCTACGTCTCTCACGTCTTCTGCACTTACCCGGCTCCAGCCTCACAAGCCCTTCTTTCTCGTTTGGATTATTGAAATACCGGACTGGTCTCGTGCCTGCGGCTCATCTCACAAGACCCTGCTCCGTGTGGTCTAAGCATACGTTGCTCACATGAGTTCCTGATCACAGTGCTTCCCTTCCAGGGCTAAACCCAAACTCTCGCCATGTGTGGCCTTAAGGTCCTGCACGACCCCACTTCCCCGGCCTCCTCACCCCTGCACTCGGCTTCCCCATCGCTCCCGCTCCCTCTGCAGGGACACCTTTGCCTCGCTGGCTGGGCTGCTCCCGCTCCGTTTCTCCTGTCTCTGCCCCTTCTCAGTGCTTCCTGCTCTCTGTGCCTTCTAGGTAGGTGCTTGCTGGGCTCCGGCCTCAGCCACCTCCTCCACTCTTTCCTCAAACTTCCTGTGAGTGATTATCTTTATCCATGGCTTAGCTGTCACCTAAATTCTGTTTTTTTATGTTCAGCTAATTTCTCTATCCTCTAGACTCGTACGGCGGCTGCCCAGCAGACATCTCCTCTGTGGCCCGCGGGACCGTCCCTCCTTGGGCTTCCCAGGCTCCCGCACAGCAAGGCCCCTTCTCACTGAGGAGGAGAGTCTGAGGCTGGGAGATCGGTGTGACCTGTCGGGGCAGGGCCAGTCCGTCTATGCTCACTGTACCAGGGGCCCTTGGGTGTGCGGTCTAACGCCCGTGGGCTCTGCGTGGATAATGCCCGGTCCGGCAGCCCAGCCCACTCTTCCTTGGAGAGTCTCCCCCTCACCCGGAGGCTCTTTGCCTCTCCTGCCGCAGGAACCAAGTACGAGGCGGTGCTGAGCGTGGACGACTGCTTTGGGATGGGCCGCTCGGCCTACAACGAAGGGGACTATTACCACACGGTGCTGTGGATGGAGCAGGTGCTGAAGCAGCTGGACGCTGGGGAAGAGGCCGCCACAGCCAAGTCCCAGGTGCTGGACTACCTCAGCTACGCCGTCTTCCAGCTGGGCGACCTGCACCGCGCCCTGGAGCTCACCCGCCGCCTGCTCTCCCTGGGTAAGGAGGCTCTGGGGGAGGTGAGGGGGCAGACAGCAGAGGAACTGTGTTCTTTCGGCCACCACCTGACTCCTCTCCTGGGCCGAGTCAGTTTTCCCTGTCACTTGGCCAGAGACCAAGGCCTTACTGACTTCGGGTCTGGTCCAGCTGCCAACTGGCTCCTCACGCACGTGCGTCCTGGCCTTGGCCTTTGCCCAGGTGCGGTGGCTGCTCTCAGACCTGTGCCGGGACCAGCACGCCCGGGCCAGGTGCTGCGAGAGCCAGAGCGCAGCCTGCGAGTGAGCTGCGGGGACAGAAGCCGCTTGCAGAGTAATTTCCCTAAATGACCTAACAGATGTTTGTGGTTTCCTTTTCCTTCTGTTCTTTGCTTTTTCTAGACCCAAGCCACGAACGAGCTGGAGGGAATCTGCGGTACTTTGAACGGCTGTTGGAGGAAGAAAGAGAAAAAACGCTATCAAATCAGACAGAGGCTGAGCTCGCGGCCCTGGAAGGCGTCTACGAGAGGCCCGTGGACTACCTGCCCGAGCGGGAGGTGTACGAGAGCCTGTGTCGCGGGGAGGGCGTCAAACTGGTGAGACGTGGGAGGGTCACGGTGCCTGGCTCTGGCTCTGGGCTGCGGTCTGGGGGCCGACGTTTCTGTCTGTGGGTGCTTTCTCCGCGTCTCCCCTGTTCTGTGGCATCTGCTGAGGCTGACGGGGGCTGTCTGAGGTGCAGGACGGGATGCCCCGGGAGGAGTCTCCATCCTCTCCTGACCCCGGCGTGCCCAGCGTTTCCTGAACTCACCGTGGGGAAGAAAACGGTGGCCCTGAGGGGGGTCGCAGCGTCCCGTGGAGAGCGAATCTGTGTGGCGCAGACGCGGCGCGTAGGGGCTGGCACTGGGCATCACTGGCCTTGGGGGCCACGGGGTCCCGGTGCTCCCTCCGCAGGGACAGGGGCAAGGCGGCTCCCAGCCTCTTCCACGCCCACATCTGCTTGGCCCCCGCTGGCTCCTCCACCCGGGAGAGCTGCTCCCCTGTCCCGGCCTTCAGCCTCCTGGGACCCCTGTGGAGGTCAGGGGTCACCCTCTGCCACTGTGGACGCGGCGTGATCCTGGGGGAGAAGAGAAACTGCATAGCTTGTGGGGCGTCGTTTCACGCCAGTCGAGCTGAGGGCTTTTGTGTTCTCCCGTGGCGGGTCGGGGGAGCGGCTGCTGACTGTGGGGGTGGCCTGGCATCTGCGCAGCGGACGGGGCTGAGGGTTGGGCGTGCTCCGCTCAGGCCCGCTGTCCTGTGCTCCGCAGACCCCCCGCAGGCAGAAGCGGCTCTTCTGTAGGTATCACCACGGCAACGGGGCCCCGCAGCTGCTCATCGCCCCCTTCAAGGAGGAGGACGAGTGGGACAGCCCACACATCGTCAGGTACTACGACGTCATGTCTGACGAGGAAATCGAGAGGATCAAGGAGATCGCAAAGCCCAAAGTAGGTGTCTCGTGGGTCCTCCGCGGGGCACTGAAGGGGCAGGTCCCCTTTCCCGTCCCTGGCGCCACGGGGCGGTCTGGCTGCAAACCTGGCTGGCCTTTGTCGGTGTCTACTGTGGGTCTGCTGCAGACTCGGTCTGACCCTGTGGGCTCGTGGCCCGTGGGGAGGAAAAATGGGGCACCCGGTGTGGACGGCCGCGTGCTGTGACAGAAGGTCACGCGGGAGCCGGGCAGGCCCATGGCGGGAAGTTCGCCCGGTCCGGGGACGGGTGTGGGGTGGGTCTGTGGGAGATTCGACGGGGGCTGCGGAGCTGGGTCCTGCGTGGCCCCTGGGTCGGTCTGCAAACGGCGCAGTGGCCTTGGGGGAGAACATCCGTCTTCACGGTGCTCAGCCTTCTCGTTCTGCCTTTATTCTTATCGTTTAAAGTTGTCTTATCAGCCTCGCCCGTTTCTCGTTCAGGGTTTTTCTAGGGAGTTTCTGTGTTGCAGCTTTGCTTCCTCCTCGTTGTGTTTTAACTAGTTATGTTATCGTGTTAGTTTACTCTTGTATGATAAGCTATTGATTTAAAACACATTTCATAGTAATAGCTGATGTTTACTGAGTTAGTAAGTGTGACAGGACCGGTTCTAAGTGCTTAACGTACGTTTGCTATTGTTTCTTCTAAGCGGCCATGTCACTACCTTGATTTCACCCGCGAGGAAGCTGAGACTCGCACAGGTCACAGCTCGGGGTCGGACTGACTTACTCCTTTTTTGGGCTTTAGCCACTTCTCTTGGGTTGCCTGGATAGTACCATCATCCGCAAATAAGGAAAATTTTGTTTTCTCCTCCCAGTACTTACAGTGCCTTTGTTTTTATTGTTTTATCGAACTGCCCAGACTTCTCGAGCATCTCGATAGGCATCCTTGTCTCGTTCCTGAATTTCCTGGAAGTTCCTCTGGTGTCTCATTGCTAAGTGTGCAGTTGGCTGTTGGTTTCTTATGTATGTCACGTTATAACATTATTCTTCTGTTTCTGGTTCGTAAAAGCCTTGCTCCCATCTGACATCTGTCCAAGAACTGCTTGCCGCCATGTCCTCACCCTGCTCCGTCAGTGTGACTGGGAGGGCACTTAGCTGGGTTCCCTGTTGCTCTGCTCCTGGTAGCGTTGTAGAGGCCGAGGTGGCCAGGAGGCCCAGCGCCGGGGCAGAGGCCTGAGATAGCCTCCCGTCCTGGCCCCGGACCTCGTCTTGGAGCAGCTTTGGCCTGAGGTGCTAGGACACTAGAGCTCAGAGTCAGTCGTTGGTGTCCCTGCTGTGCTGAGGGAGGGTCCGGCCAGTGTGCGGAGCCTGGGCTAGGACCCCCTTGTCCACTCCCTGGGTCCTCTCCAGAGTCCTCCAGGGAACAAAACTACTTTCCTGGTTTCCAGGTGAGGGAGCCGCGTGGTGCCAGGATTTCCTGAGAGATTTCCTACCCGCCCTTCAGTCCCAGATGCTGGGAGCATTTCTGTGCACACACGTGTGCACCCGTGTGTGTGGCGGGGGTGGGGGGAGTGTTGGTAAAACACCTTTGAACAGAAGCCAGACGTACTGGCCACGACAAGCCGACCTCTCCTTTCCGGAGCTTGTCGGGGGCACATGCTCTTCTGACTTTGAAGTAGGGCCAATGGGCTTAACTTGGCCTGTGGGGAATGCCTGGCAGCCGCCTGCGGGTCCCTGGCTTGTGTTTGGAATAGCCCCGTCTGTCCCCAGGGCAGAGCACAGCTGCCCAGAGCCTCTCTGTGGGCGCCAGGCCAGCGCTGGGGCTCAGATGCTCGGATGGGGTCTGGCTGTGGCTGCCACTGTCAGCAGAGAGGGACCGACGGGAGCTGGCGCTCAGGAAGGGTCCGCGGAGTGGGGTGAGGGAAGCCGTCTGTCCCGGGGGTGCGGCCGTCTTGCCAGAACACACAGCAGCACAGCGTCCGGTCGGCTGATCTCACCCCCTCCGCCTCCCGGCCCGTCTGCTCCCCTGCACCCCTTCTGCTGCCCCCGGCCCAGGCCATCATCGTCTCTCACCCCGACTTCTGCCGGGGCCTCCTCGCTGACTTCCCAGTTCTCGCTCCAGCCCCGCTTTAGTTGGTTCTCCCTGAGGTGTCCATGGTGGTCCTTCCCACACGCAGCGTTTGAGGGTCCCTCCCCTGCGTGAAGCCTTCGGCATTTCTCGTTGGCCACGAGGTTGGTCTGGACCCTGGCCCTGCTTGTCTCCAGCCTGCTCTCATCTCTTACTGCTTCCCATGGCCTCTGTTTTTTTTTTTTAAAGAGACGGGGTCTTGCTCTTGCTCAGGCTGGTCTCGAACCCCTGATCTCAAGCGATCCGCCCGCCTCGGCCTCCGAGAGTGCTGGGATCACAGGCGTGAGCCGCTGCCCCCAGCCCTCCCATGGCCTCTAATCCACAGCCAGGGCCACGCTCGTTTTCGTCCCGTGGCCTCTGTACTGCTGCTCTTTCTCTGCCCTGTAATGCCCCCCCACTTGGCCACCTCATGTTTACCTGCAGCCTCAGCCGGGTGGTCCCCTCCTCGAGGAAGCCATTTGCGACCCTGTTACAGGCCGAGCTCCCGTAGGACGTCGAGCTCCCCCGTGCTGCGCTGCAATCGCCAGGCTGGTTTTCTGCTTTCTCTACTGACAGAGTTGTAGAGGGAGGGTCCTGTCTCAGTCATGCAGCCGTGCCGGGCCCCTGGCAGGCACTCATCGGACATTCATTGACGTTTAGGGGAAGTGCTGTTGGCAGGAGTGTCTGGGCCTGTGGCTCCACCCACGGAGGCTGTTAGGCCAGTCGCTGCCGCAGCACGTGAGCACGTGAACCTTTGCCGTGGGCTGGCTCGGGGCAGCAGGGCCCTCCTGGGAGTGTCGCTGAGCCTGTCTGCGGAGACGGGGGCAGGTGAGGTAGGTGAGGGGGTGTGTGCACAAGCACGTATGTGGGGTGGGTGGCTTCCAGGCAGTGGTTCACGTGTTGCAACTTGTGGAATCCTCTCGGATTTGTCGTCTTGACTTTGCGAAGGTCCTGGGGAGTGAAAACTGCCTTCTGTCTTCATTTCTCGCAGCAGTGGGAGCCCAGCGTGAGGCTGTGCGGCAGAGTGTTTGAGCGGGTTTCTTGGCAGAGAAGGCCACTGAGACACAGAAGGGTGGTGGCACTTACTAAGTTGAGAGAAGTACACAAGCCTGAGGCTCAGGGATGGTGGCACAGTCTGAGTGTGGTGGCAGCAGGTGGGCTCAGGCTGTTCTCAGGTGGGGGCGGTGCTGGCCTGGCCAGGCAGGCACTTGGGCGCACGGAGCAGACTCCGCAGACCTGGGCAGGAGGAAGGGTGAGTGCCGACTGGCAGGGCAGTGGCCAGCCAGGGCCTAATGGTGGAGTGGGCAGGTGGAGGCCGCAGACTTCTGCCCTGAGCTGGTCTGCAGGGTCTGCGGCCTTGGCTGGGCACAGCTTGCAAAGCCTCTTCCCTGCCAACATGGCAGCAGATCTGGTTTCAATGCTCTCCAGAAAAGTGCTCGAGGCAAAAAAGGGTAAGTCTGTCCTCTCTTCCTGTCTTCCAGCTTGCACGAGCCACTGTTCGTGACCCCAAGACAGGTGTCCTCACTGTCGCCAGCTACAGGGTTTCCAAAAGGTATGCAAAGGTGGTGCTGGTGGTGGAGGAGGAGCTCGGTCCCACTCCAGGGCTTCCCGGGGCTGCCTGTCCCGCCTTCCGGCACCTCCTCACCCTCCTGCGGTGCTCGTGCGGTGCTCCCTGCCAGTGCCGGCCTGACTCTGGGGTGAGCGTGCAGGACGTCGTCTAGGCCTGCCCTCCCCATCGTCTTTCCTCCTCCTCTTCTTTTGGCCCAGCTCCTGGTTGGAGGAGGACGACGACCCTGTTGTGGCCCGAGTCAATCGCCGGATGCAGCACATCACCGGGCTGTCAGTAAAGACGGCGGAATTGCTGCAGGTGTGTCTCGTCCTGGGGACCCTGAGAGCCGGGAAGTGGGTATTTCTGGCTAGACGGTCTCCCGAGGTGCCTGGGAACAGGCTGGCCGGATCAGTTGCATGATTGCCTGATGCTGTGGATTTGGAGTGATCACGTGTCGGGAAACCAGAATCCATCGTGCCCACTGGCATTGAACGGTTAATGTTCAGCAGATACCAGCTGAGCATCCACTTGTGCCCAGGTGTGCTGGGAGCTGGGGACCAATGTGGCAGGCTCATTCGTGTCTTCTTGACTGCAGAAACTCAAATCCCGAATTGTTCTAGGGACACCTCTCAGAGAGCTAAAAGTGTGTCTGGATGTCATGGTTCCGTGTCACAGACAAATGTGCTTGGAGACAAGTGCTCTGTGTGATTTGTCCCGCTGAACCCGTGCCTGGGGTTGCCCCAGAAGTGGCGGCAGGGGAGTTCCCACAAGGGACTGCCCCAAACCATCCCAAGTTGGGGCCACTTGGGATTCCAGAGAAAGATCACTGAACGCCTGGGGACAGACCAAAGCATTTATTTGGGGAACTTACGGAGTGTGCCGCAGCAGTGCTCACCAGGACAGTGGGAGAAAAGTGTGCTCTGCCTACGTCTGTCTGCAGGGAGGGGTCGGGGCATGGAGATAACACGAGGGTTTAAGGAATTAGGCTCAGGGGCAGGGCTAGTTTCTTCCAGTGTTCTGGGCAACAACCTAGATACCTTTATCAGCGCCCGGGAATGTTCAAGGACCTGGTTTGGGTTCAAGCCTGCTGGAAAAAGCCTGCAGCTCTGTGATTGTTGGTCAGGACACAGAAGCACAAGGAACTGGGGCACCCAGCGCTGTGATATTGGTGTGTTGGTGGAAGTGAGAGGCCTGGGCCAGTGAGCAGGTGAAGGTGGGATGTTCCCGTCAGAGCACTCCTGTTGGACCCTGGCTTCAGAGGCGATTATGAAGAAACATGGTAGCGCCATGCTGAGAGATTCTGGGTAAAGCCCTTGATAGCGTATCCTCTTGGGTATTGAGTTCAAATCAGCACTGGCCAAGCTCCCTTCTGCACTTTGGAATTTCTGGGTTCTGTTGTCAGGTTGATGACCGGAGACACTGTCAGGGAAGTGGCACTGGTGTCTTTGTAGAGTCCCCTGGATCTCTCTGTTTGGTCGTAGTCTCTGCATATTTAAAGGTAGCAACTTCACCCTTAGGCTTGGCGTTTGAGTCTGGTCAACCGTAGATCTCACTAGGATTCGGACGGAAGATCATGTGGAAAAGATTCTCTGAACTTTTACCCCGAGCACACCCAAGCAAATGAGCACTCACCTTTTTCCCCCATAGCTGCATCAGCAGCTGGAAAACCAATTTCGTTTGCGGATGCATGATCTAGCAAAAAAAGGAAAACTAATTTTGGAGCTCATCTTTATGGATTTGTGTGAAGTCCACCGGAGTTTTCAAAACCATGCTGATTACTTTGCAAATAGTATTGTGAAAATTGTATATAATTTTTTTCAGTTCAACTCTGCATTCTGTAATTTTTAAGGAAGTTCTGCAGAGTGAGCACATCCAGAGGACTTCTGCCACATCTCCCGCTCGCTCGTGTGTAGGAGAGCACCAGCCTCTCAGGGATGACAGGGCCTAGACACATCCCTGTTGGCATTATCCTGACTCATATCTTCTTGGAGCAGGGTTTCTGTTGCTTTTTTTTTTTTTTAAAAAAAAAAAGACATCTGCCACTGCTTCCTCCACATCAGAGCTGGTGTTCCGGCTCCCTCGGCCCCGATCAAGGCCAGCGGTCTAGGTGGTCTCGAACCCTGGAGCAAGGGGCCGAGCAGGCAGCCCTGGCTAGCCTCCTAGCGCACTCTCTCCGCCCCGTCTCACACTCAGCCGAGGAAGACAGCAGCTTCTTGCAGCTCAGCTGACTGGAGTGTGAAAGCCACACCGCTCGTGGAGGGGCTCCCGTAGCCGGGGCTTTTCTGGAAGATCCAGACCACAGCTGCCACGTGGCCGAGATGCCATTTTTGTTTGCATTTTTCTTCTAGGGACTGTCGTGGCATTTCCTCTGCCAGACCGCAGTGTTGAAAGCTTTGATCCTTCATGATCTAGGGAGCAGGAACCTGGGTTTCAGCATCTGTCCCTGAGTGCTCACTCCGCATAGACACTCGCAGTGTGACAGATGTGTAGGCACCAGCAGCAGCTCTCACTCCAGCGTCCCTTTGGAAATGCTCGTGGCTTCTGGAACGGAGCTGGTTCTTCTGCCTGTCAACACGCTTTCAGCTGTAGTTGGTATGTTTGCTGTAGACCACTCAGAAGAAAAGCACAGTCTAGGCTTTCTGGTGAATTGGACGGAGGCCTGTCTGATAGAGGAAGAGATGCTTCACCTGTAGATTCTGTAACACTGAAGACTTCTGGCTCAGTGATGTCTCAGGCTCACCAGAAAAGTGATTTCTAATCTAGTTTTTTGGTTGGTTGGTTTGGTTGTTTTTTTTGCCTTCACTCTGGCTTTAGTGTCATGAAAACCTATGTCTTTCAAATGACTGAATCTTGTAACAAGTCTAAAGATCGAAGTGAACACCTTTTGGAAGGACTCAGTTTGACGTACGGTTGCTTGTTGCTAAAGCTGTGGGTCTGGGGACGTCGGTATGCCTGGATAGTGAATCCTGCTGCGGCAAATCCAGATGTGACTGTGACTTTGTATTTAGCACTTACTCGGAGACAGTATTAAAGAGTGTCCGTACAGTGGCTTCTGCACCGTGACCAAATACAATTCTCACAACTGTTAAAAGCTGAGCCAGCTACAGCAGTGTGACTTCCTTCACTCCCTGGGATCTGCCAGTTTAAACCCTCCATCCCGCAGGTGGAAGTATCAGAAAGTGCAGTCATACTTTGCAGCTCCAGCAACCAGCAGCGATCAGATTTTTCTGCGTGCTTTGGTTTAGTAGTCACAGTCTTGTTTAAAATTGTAAGTTCTCGACTAGAATGGATCCAAAGAAAAGTCGTATCTGTAAAAGCATTTGTCACAGCACTTTGTCAACTGCTCTAGCCGTTGGTGCCCCTGCTTAGACAAACCTCCAGCCTCAGGGCCACCTGTGCACCCAGGCCCTGCGCTGTTGACGGGATTTCCAGGTATTTTTGGTGCAGGAATCTTAAAGTCTGAAGCAGTGGGTGACAGCATGTTTTCATCCACTGATTCTTCATATCAAAGTTTTTATTTTTGTAGACGCTGAAAATCACACTGCCCAAGTTTTGGACTTCATTGGATTTGGAAAATACTCCAAACTTGTGCTCCAGCAGGAGAATTTCCTCTCTTGTGACATCCACCCTCCCTTTCTCTCCCTTATTTCTGTAGGTCTCTATTGCCAATTTTTTAGCATTTCTCACCTGTTAGAATTGCCAAAAAGAATATATAAAAAATATAAACTTTCTGAGAACTAATGGCTAAGCCTGGAAGTTTCTGTGGTTTCAGTAAGAAACAAGAGCCTGTTGTTCCCAGGTGGACATTGGTGGCGACGTGTGATCATCCAACTTCCACATCAGATTCCGCGCCTCGTCTTGAGCCTCGTGTCTCATTCCATCTACCGAAGTTAAAGTAGTCGTCGTGATTTAGGACTTGACATTGTGCAGGCAGTCTTTTCACAAAGGCATTTGTAGTTTGTAATCCAGCGAATGACACCCGGTAGCTGCTGTAGCTGCGGTGGCTCAGGTCTCACTGCAGGTCCAGGCTCACGCTGGGGTGCTCACGTTAGTGCAGAGATTCTCAGCCACCCACGTCCTGCTGCTTCCTTGGATGCAGGAGTGCCCCACGCAGGCAGAGGGGCCAGTAGCACTGCCAGGTGTTGGTAGCTCCATAACTCGTGCTAAAAAACTCACCCGGTTTTGAGTATGTCATAGACTCTCGTCTGGATTACCGTATTATTGCTGTCTCCCACAGAGGGCGCAGGTGAGGGCCTGCCAGGGGAAGGGCTGGGTCCCTCTGCTGCCATCTAAGTGAGTGTCGGTGACGGGCCAGAGCCTCCTGCAGGGACCGTCTGCAGTTCGCCCGTCCTGTTCTCTTAGGAGAACTTCGTTTGTGCCGCAGCCCGACTTGTGCTCACAGCTGCAGACACGTCTGGGAACGTTGGCTGTGCCTGTGCTGGGAGGGCGTGGTCATCCTCCAACTCGGAGAGGCCGCCCCCGGGAGTTCTGGTTGTTGTCAGGCCTGGGAGGTGGTTTCCCTGGAGAGCTGGGCCGCCGCAGGGCTGGGCACGCTGCTGACAAGGTCCGACGCTGTTATTTCCCACCAGGTTGCTAATTACGGAATGGGAGGACAGTACGAGCCACACTTTGACTTCTCCAGGGTAAGGGGTGAATCGTGGGTACTTTCAAAGGGCCCTGAGAAGGCTGGAGCTTCTGGAGCACTCCAGCCTCAGTATCAGCAATTCCCTCACCCCCTCCCCACGCCCGTCCCCCAGTCCTGCGCCGACTCCGGCTCGCCAGGGGGGACTCCTGCCCACAAAGCCCAAGCTTGGAACCCAGGGCCTGCGAAGCCCAGCGGAGCTTGACTCTCCCCCTGCCCTGACCCTGTCCTTCTTTGCCCTGATTCTCAAGCAGAGGGCCTCACCGGGTCTCTGTGAAAATTGTCCTGCTCCCCTTTCCTCTTCCCTGCCACCCCCAGGCCCCGGCCAGAGTTCCCTCCGGCAGCCCGGACGCAGGCTGGTTTATGGAACGCCCTTACTACCTGCCCCGACCCTTTGGCCCTGGTCCGGGGGTGGCGGGTGAAGTTGGTTGCAGACTTGGGTGAGAGTTGTTGTCTGTTGCAGCGACCTTTTGACAGCGGCCTGAAAACGGAGGGGAATAGGTTAGCGACGTTTCTAAACTACGTAAGTATTGGGTCCGGGCCCGCCTGTTCACTCTCGCTTAATTTTATAGAACCATGAGCGAGATGCTTTCAAGCGTTTAGGGACGGGGAATCGTGTGGCCACATTCTTAAACTACGTGAGTATGATGTGTGCTGTTGGGCCCTGGGGACCCGGGTCCAGGGGGCTTAGATCCCACCCCCGTCAGGGCTGGTGCCCACCAGCTGCTGGGTGAGGGCCAGGTTCCCAGGTTCTTCTGGCCCCGGCACACGTCCTGGCTGGAGAAGAGTGAGTTGGCGTCTGTTTCCTTTCCTGGGGTCCCCACACCCCACCAGGACTTCCCTGGCTCTGTTGTTTTTTGGCCAATTTTAAAAATTGTGGTGAAATACACATAACATAAAATTTACCATCTTAACCATTTTTAAGTGTACAGTTTAGTGGCATAAATACATTCAGGATGGGCAAGCATCACCGACACCCACTTCCATCACTTTTCGTCTTGCAGAACTGAAACTCTCTCCTCACTGACCAGCAATCCCAGATCCCCTCCCCCAGCCCTTGGCAACCACCCTCCTGCTTTCTGTCTCCATGGCTTTGATTCCTCACATCACGCACACTCACGGGTAGGATCACGGAGCACTTGCCTTTCCGTGGCTGGCACGCACGTCCTCAGGTTCCATCCATGCGGCGGCGCTTTCTGGCTCCTTTCGGATGAGCCTGGACTTTGGGGATGGGCACCTGGAGGGTTCCCTCCTTGGCAGCAGAGCAAGGAGCTGGTCTTGGCTCCCTCGTCTGTGAGCGCTGCCTTCGTTTGCCTCGAGGCTTGGTGGCCGCGTCCTGCCTGCTGCCTCTGCTCCGTCCGTGGGCCGCTGGGTTTACCTTTCGCACGAGGAGCAGCTTCCTCCCCCTCTGCCGAGAGAGCAGCTCCAAAGAGGCACAGGCCGTCAAGCAACGGAGAGGCAGAGCCACGTCCGTTTTTCCGTTTAAGTTTCCGTTGTGGGCTGTCGTGCGCTGTGGACATCCTGGTGAGCAGGACGTGTGCTGTCTCTCTGTGGTGCTTGGAGTCTACCATGGGAGACTGACTTTAAACAGGACAGAGGATTATTTAGTTGTCATGGAGACAGGTGCTAGAAGAAGTAGCCCAGGCTTGGAGTTCAGAGGCGGTCTCCCTTGGGAAGCAGCGTTTCAGTGGAGACTTGAAGACTGAGCGGAAAGTAGCTGGTGGACCGCAGTTTCTGGCAGAGGAGAGAGCGTGTAGTCTGTAAGAGACGAGGAGCTTGGTGTGTTGGAGAAATAGGAAAAGGCTGGTGTGTCTGCAGGTCGAGGCTGGTGACACTGACGGGGACTGGGGTTCAGGACGAGAGTCCGGGTTTGCTCCCCAGGGCTGTGGGAAGCCATCAGAGGATTTTTAAAAAAATGTATTTACCGTATGTCTGTTGAGTACCCTTCAGTCCGTCTGGTATGTGTCCTGTGGAAATATTTTTTAGCTCCAATTTTTATTGCATTATGGACAAAAAGTGTGAAGTGAGAGAGCTGGATGGGAGCGGAGCGGTGCTGTGGGCATGGGGCGCCGCATGACTGAGCCCTGCCGCTGCGGAATGTGTTCCGTTTCGTTTAAGGCCTCACCATGGGAGGAAGCGGAGCCCCGGAGCCCCCCCCCCCCCGCCCACGCAGGTGGCCCCTGGGAGGGTGGCTGTCCCGGGAAGGGGAGGGTCTGACTAGAGGGACAGCTACCAGGGCCAGAGACACAGCCCTAACCAGGGCCACATGCGGCGCCAGGAGCAGTCAGGAGCCGCGGGTCCGGGCCGTTCGCTGGGCACAGTGGCTTAGGGAAGGCCCAGGCTGGGGGGACTCCAGGGGTGGGGGTCACAGGCATTTTCTGGGCACAGATTCAGGTTGTTCCAGTCCAAGGACGGCCCGGATGTGGGTCTCCTGCAGGCTTCAGCTCCTGAGTGCCCACGATGTGGGGGCTGTCCCAGTGAACCAAGCAGGTGTGGGAAGAGCCTTTCTTTACTGAGGGGCCAGACCTGGAGCAGAGCCTCCAGGCAGCGTCACCCGTGCGCACAGGAGGGTGACCTGTACGCCTGGTCACGTCCTTTGTGGCTCAGTTGCTCAGAGCCTTGGGAGAAGGGCCAAGCTCTATGTCTTATGTTCCCAGATGAGCGATGTAGAAGCTGGGGGTGCCACCGTCTTCCCTGATCTGGGGGCTGCAATTTGGCCCAAGAAGGTAAGTTCCGATTCGTGTGGGTCAGAGATTGAAGCAGGTCTCAGCCTTATCCACGTCCCCAGTCCTGTTCCCCGACCTGCTTGACTGTCGCCGTCATGTGCCTTAGCCCCTTCCCACCCGGGCTCTGACTTTGTGGTCCCAGCTTCTAGCTGGGGAGAAGGGATGGGGAGGGAAGCCCTTCCTGGGCAGGTGGGTTTCCAGTCATCCATCCCACCGTGAAAGGCAGGTGCTTTCTGGGGACCCTCTCTTGCTGGAGTCCCAGAGCCCTGTGGCCCTGTATGTGGGGAAGTGAGGGTGACTCTGCTCAGGGTGGGGGTTCTGTAGTACTGGGGTCAGGTCCCAAGCACTAGTCTCCAAGAACGTGCTCTGACAGTCTGTCTCTTTCCCAGGGTACAGCTGTCTTCTGGTACAACCTCCTGCGGAGTGGGGAAGGCGACTACCGGACAAGACACGCCGCCTGCCCTGTGCTTGTGGGCTGCAAGTGGGGTAAGTGGCTCAGGGGCTGACATGGGCCTGGGTGGCCTCAGCCTGGGCTTTGATAGTTGGCTTTAGACTCTGAGCTGGGAGAGGACAGCTGCCAAATTTGCACAAAGCCAAGACCGTCTCCCTTCTGAGGTTTTTCCCTCCTAAGGGGTAGCGTAGCTGTCCATTCAGCTGGTTACGTGACAAGACAGCTGGTTGGGAACACTCAGATGCCCTGAGGAAGAGCAGCTGTACAAGCACCGCAGGTCCAGGGTGGCTCAGAGCGGTGGGCTCTGGCGAGGGTTCTGAGGGGCAGGGGGAGCTGCAAGCAGGGAGGGAAGGAATGTCCCAGGCGGTCGAGGCCTACGTAGAACGAGGCACGGGCTGATGCCAGCATCGTGGGTGTGATAGCTGGCTGTCCTTGTCACTTAAAGACGGGGAGGCTGGTGGCACAGGGAGATGAGGCTGGGACCAAACCACAGAGGCTGAAGCTCGAGTCTCATCCTGGGGGCAGCTTGGTGAACCATGGAGAGTCCTGAGCCGGGAGGTGACTGCCAAGAGACGAGCGTGCAGCCCTCTAGGAGCGCGTTGGGGATACATAGCTCTAGGTTCACAGAAAATTAAGCAAATGAAAAAGAAAACGAGGCAGTTGCCAACTTCAGGGAAAAAACGTTGTACAAGAAAGAAAAGGTAAATAGAACCTACTAGATGGCTCAGGGGTAACACGTGGCATAATAATGTAAACCCTGACTGTTAATTTAACCCAAACTTGTGACTTAACTATATTGGGAAGATGGGAGGGGATAAGTATGTATTTTCGGGGTAGAATAAAAGAATTCCAAAGTTGGAAGTCAAGAAATAGAACTGTGAGCATGTCATCTAGAAAAATGAGGTTAACCATCAGAAGGAACAGCTGAGCTGAATGTTCTCTGGGAATAGGGACTGGTGGTGGGAAGATTTAGACGATTGCTATTTATCATTATCAGCCTTGTAGACATCTGATTTTTTCAATGAAGTGTGTATGTTTCTGTAAGTTAAATTATATTTTAAAAAGCTGCATGACTTCAGTAGTGCATTGGAATACATTTTTTATTCATTATGGGAGAGTGTGTTTGATGAGTGGGATCATGGTTCCTGTGTGTTTGAGGACATGGCCTTAGGGGACAGACAGTGCTGGCACCAGCTCTGCTGCTCTCGTGCCCGCAGCACCTGAGGTTGACGTCCAAGCCCTGCGCAGTGCCGACCGCGTCCTCACACCTGCCTCTCGTTCCCACCTGCCGCCTCCCAGCAATGCCAGGCTTCTCGAGACCCTTGACACACGCTAGGTGCTTCCTGCCTTGACTTTCCCATCCTGTCCCACTTCCTGGTACCCTGTTGGTGAGGGACCATCTGGTGTGTCCGTCTCCTTCCCAGGATAACTTCTGTTCAGCTTTATATCCTCGCCCTGGGATTCCCTCTTCCCTCACGTGGTTAGATGCTCCATTCCCATGGCAACCGGCACACAGGTATCTCGTGTCACTGGCAGAATTTTGTACAATAATCTGTTTACACATGCATCCTTCTCACCAGATTCATGAGCAGCTTGAGGCCTGAGACCGTGTCTTACCCTTGTCTGATTCCCAGGGCACGACCTGGGGTCCCATGAAAGAGTCATTCATTTTGGCTGCCGAACTGACCAATGAGATGCTAACGTACTTGCTTTCTGTTCACAGTCTCCAACAAGTGGTTCCACGAACGAGGACAGGAGTTCCTGAGACCTTGTGGATCAACGGAAGTTGACTGACGTCCCTTTCTGTCCTTCCCCTTCCTGGCCCCACCGCCCACGTCCTTGTCAAGTTCAGCGTGACAGACACCTTTGTATGTTCCAGTTCTCAGGCGTGTCTTCGGAGGAGTCGGTGTTTGGAGCGGAGGGGGCTGTACCGGGGCAGGTCCTGCGTGAGCAGGGTCCCAGCCCCTCCGGTCAGCCTGTGCCACCCCTGGCCCGGAGGCTGGGGTCTGAGCGGCCGCAGCGGAGCGGGGCTGTGCTGCACCTGGCCAGGTGCCTTTGTACCTCAGATGTTTAGGTGTGAGATGTTCCCGTGAACCAAAGTGCTGATGCCTTGTTTACATGTTTGTTTTTACGGCATTTCTATTAATTGTGGCTTTAACCAAAAAATAAAATGTCCCTGCCAGAAGCCTTAAAGAGCCTTATTTGGCGTATTTTTTAAGACTGGGAGTTTTTACCAAATTCATCATTTCCTGTGCATTGCCTCTGTGTAGGCAGAGTCTGGATAGTGAATGCTTTAGTGGCAAAACTCTAGCCTTGGATTCTAGACGTGGTTTCAACACTTGTGTCTCTTCCAGGCTTCACTTTTCTGGAAAGTGGGGAAAACAGTCTCTCCTTGTCTCCCAGGGAACAGAGAGAGCATGTACGATGGTGATGCTGCTGTACTTGGTAATGCTGTTTATAATCTGAGATATGCTCACAGAATTGTTCGTGATACATAGATGCACACTTTAAAGGATACGGAGGTGAGCAGGAACACCTGTGCCATCACCGCCCAGGTCAGACAAGAGAACGTTTTCAAATCAATACCTCAGGAGCCCCTGTGAGGCCCTCCGGTATCACGTCTCCTTCCCGGCCCCCAGCACTTGGGAGGTGACCGTCGTCTAGTGATCTACGGCGGGCGTTCTTTGCTCTTCTTTGTAGTTTCACCACCTGTGATTAAATCCCTAAATAAGTTGTTCTCTTTTCCCTGATTTTGAACTTTTTTTTTTTTTTTAGACAGAGTCTCACTCTTTTGCCCCAGCTAGAGTGCCGTGGCGTCAGCCTAGCTCACAGCAACCTCAAATTCCTGGGCTCAAGCAATCCTTCTGCCTCAGCCTCCCAAGTAGCTGGGACTACAGGCATGTGCCACCATGCCTGGCTAATTTTTTCTATATATTTTTAGTTGTCTGATCAATTTCTTTCTGTTTTTAGTAGAGACGGGGTCTCGTTCTTGCTCAGGCTCACAGCAACCTTAAATTCCTGAGTTCAAACAATCCACCCGCCTCGGCCTCCCAGAGTGCTAGGATTACAGGCGTGAGCCACCATGCCCGGCCTGAACTTTTTACTAATGCAATCAGAGTATGTGTTTTTGGGTGTGCGACTTCTTTTGTTCAACATTATTTTTAAGATTTATCCGTGTCGTTGCTGCGTAGCTGTCGTTTAATTTTTATAGTTCGTTCAGTTTTGTTGTATACAGTACGACTGTACAAGAATTCTGCCAGTATACTGTTGATAGACGTTGGAGTTGGCGTCAGTCTTTGTATGTTTTGAACAATGCTGTGATAAACATTCTTATACACGATGCCTGGTACACACGACACATATTTCTGCGGGATCTGTATCTAGGAGTGGAAATGTGGAATCTTAGTAGGTGAGTCTTTCGCTTTATCATTTAATGTATTTCAGAGTGGCTGTACATGTTCTTACCAGGAGTAAATGAAAGTTCTTGTTACCCTCACCTCCAATATCTGGTATTATACTTTTGCATTTCAGCAAAATACGTGTGTCTCCCCGACCCCCTGATTTATATGCTGAAATCCTAATCCCACTGTGACGGTATTAGGATGTGGGGGCTTTTGTAGGTGATTAGGTCATGAGGATGCAGTCCTCATAAATGGGATGACTGCCCTTATGAAAGAGACCCAGAGACTCTCTGGCCCTCTTCCTGCCGGGTGAACACACAGCAAGAAGATACCTGTCTGTGAACCGGGAGGTGAGCTCTCACCAGACATCGATCTGCCAGCACCTTGATTTCGGACTTCCCAGTCTCCAGAACCGTGAGAATAAATGTTTTTGTTAACTCACTATATGGTATTTTGTTATAGCAGCTCTTCCTGAGCACGTGTATAATGTTATCTATTTTAACGTTATTGATGATGTCGAACACCTTTTTATATGTTCATTAGTTACTAGGTTTTTTCTTCAAGTCTTTCTCACTGATTATTAGGAATTTTTAATATATTATGGGCACAAGCTCTTTATTGGTTATATGTTTTGCAAATGTATTCTGTTTTGTGGTTTGTCTTTTCACTCTTAGTTTTCATAAATAAGTTCTTAATTTTTATGTAAAATTTATCAAGCTTTTTCTTTTTTATTTATGCTTCTTATGTCTTATTTAAGAAATCCTTCTACACTTCAAGATCATGAAGACATTTCCTGTGTTCTCTTCTGAAAACTATATAGTCTTTGTCTTTTAGTTTTATCTTTGTATATGGTATGAATTGTAAGGGTCTACTTTTAATTTTTTTGCATATTTTATTAGGATAAGATAAGCTTTGCCACAGGAATAACCTCTAAATCTCAGGGGCTTATTATACAGCACTGTCTCGTATTTAAAAAAACCTCCGGGTCTAGGGCAGCGGCAGCCTGCTGGCATCTCGTTTCCCTCTAGTGGCTTCCGTTGACAGAACCTCACAGGAAGCCGCCGGTGCGGGAATCTGGGAAATGTAGTCTGTGGAGTTGCAGCTCCGGCGTAACGGAGTAAACTGAAAGGAACTGAGAAACAGCAGAAATATGACTGGCACCCTAGGTGGCTTGTTTGTGGTTTTCTTTTTCCTGTTTGAGATTTTTTTGGGCTTCTTGAATCTGTACAATGGTATCTTTAATCAGTTTTAGAAAATTTTAAAACCATTTTCTTTTTCAGTATTGTCTGTGTTACTTTTGGAACTCTGACTAAATGTAAGTTAGATCATAGCATGCTGTCCCTGTCTCCTAACCTGTCTTTCACATTTTTTATATCTGTGCTGTATTTTCGTATAAATACATAGCTGTCTTCCAATAATCTGGATGTTAGAACTTTTCACTGTGTTCCATCTATCTCCTACTCTCTCTTTTGTGTCTCTCATGCTTTTTTCCCCTTATGATTCAGTCTAAATATTTTGTCGATCTGTCTTGCAATTCATTTTATCTCTTCCACTGCTAAACCCATCTATCAAACTCTTAATTTCATTTGTTATATTTTTCAGTTCTAAAATATCCATTCATCTCTTTTTAAAGGATTTTAATTCTCTGAGGAATTTATCTTTTGTTTTCTCTATTTTTCTTGGACTAATAAATCAGTTACTTGAAAGTTCTTCTCTGATAACTCCATGATTTAGATTTTCTACAGCTCTCTTTCTATTGTCTTTTACCCCCAGCCCCCTTGCTTTCTGGTCGTTTGGTCCACTCTGCTGGCGTGCCTGGTAATTTTTTGTTAAATGCTGAACATTGTGTATGACAGATTGTAGAGGCTCTGGATGATGATAACCTTCTACACAAAGGGCTTGACCCTTTCCCCTACTGGGCAGAGTGGGGGATTATCTTAATCCAGTCAGGGCCTAAGCTGATTTAATTAAGCTGAGTTGCAAAATAAGAAAAAAATCAAATGACAAAATACAATATCCTGAAATAGAAAGCAACCTGGTGCAAATAGATTATTAATACACATTTTTATGCAATTTATCTGTGTGGGATGATATTTTGAACTAAGTGGAAAAAGTTAGATTTTACAATAACAAATGACTATATACAAAGCTGCATGCTTAATAAAAGGCCTATCTCTTTGCTTATATCAAATGAGAGAAAGTAACTCTAAGTACGTTTGATTAATGTAACACTTTAGCAAAAGATATGAATATACTTGAAAATCAGAAATGTACAAATCACTGAATGGGTGTATCAATTATTGTGGGAAAAGTGTTTATCAAATAATAATTAAAGAGATTATAGGTGTCCTAGAGATGGAAATATGAAAATCAAATGAAGT
>NW_012151430.1:388650-401835 GCF_000956105.1 Propithecus coquereli
CGCCTGGCCAATGTGAATTTTAATATACCAACTTTTAATATTAACGAATTTGATGTTTTGGGGAAATTAGCCATTAAAAACATACCAAACCACTATGTAAGAGGCGTACATTTTCCCTTCCCTCTCAGGCTGCCATAGGGGTTGGCACAGCACTGCCCTTACGTTTTCAAACTTGGCACTTGAACTGCAACGTCAGGTTTGTCATATTTAGCAAATAAAGGTACAAGATGCCCGGTTAAGCTTTAATTTCAGATGACAAATCATTTTTGCATCGAATACACGAACACCGCATCCTGTGTATCACCTGGCAGCCCTGCACATGTGAACATGGTCGAAAAAGCTGCTGCTTGGTACAAGTTTACTTGGCGCCGACGCCGTCTGCGCCGTCGGCCGGGGGTTGTGCAGCGATGACAGGGGCAGGGGTCAGTCACGTGGCGTCTGCGTCACACCGACGACCCTGTAGACACGTCCAACCTTTACCAGGTCCGGGAGTCCGCCGCGGCCTGGCCCGGCGGACGGCAGAGGAGACAGCACGTTCCCGCTGCCTCCACCCTCTCCTCAGCGGCCGCCCGTGCGCCCGTCTGCCTGGAGCGTTCTCCGCGGCAGATTTCCGCGCTCGTCGCCTTCACGACTGGGCGATCAAAGGCCAAGACGCCCTTCGTGCCTGGGGACGTGTGGCCTCTGCCTCGGTCCTCGGCCTGTTTTATTTTTCTTTCTTCTCGCCGCCCGTAAACGGGTCTGTGTATCGGCTCGTGGTGCCTCTCGCACGACCGGCATAGAAGCTCCTGGAAGGAAGGAGCTTTGTCTGTTCTCTTCCACGTCCGCAGCGGCCGAGTGGGGTCGGTCAGCACGCGCAGCCGGGAGGGGCGGGGCCGCGGGGGAGGGGCCGGAACTTTCTGGAACAGCCTTTCACGGGAGGCGCGAGTTCCCGCAGGTGAGGTGCTGAGGCTGGCGTCCCGGCCGAGGGCTCCCGCCGCTGGACCGGGGGGGCGCGGCCGGTCTCGTCCCAGGCGGGAGGCGGCGACGGGCGGAGGCTGCGCCCTGAGGGAGGGTCTGGCGGCCCCGCGGCGTCGTGGACAGTTTCCAAGGCTGACGCTGCGTTGGAGAAGCGTATTTGACCTTTGTGAAGACGCTTTATTCTTCCAAACTCGGAGAAAACGGTGTTTTGGCAAAGCGTCGGGGGATCACGCGAGGCCAAGCGGTAGGAGGAGTCCGTGGGCGCTTGGCGAGCTGGGAGTTCTGTGTTTAGGCGCCTTCAGCGTCTTTCCGACAGTGCGTTCGTAACGCGGACGCTCAGCGCGTCGGAGGTCGGTCCGCGCTGACCCTGCTCTGAGAACTCGGTCTCTTCGCGGGTCCGCGCAGGAGCCTCGCGAGATAACGACCAACCCCTCCCGCACCCGCCGGCCCGCGCTGTCGTCCCGCCGCCGCTCGCGTCCCGCACTCCTGCCCCTTTCTGGGACGGCGGGTCGCCCGGCCGAGTCCCCGAGTCCCCGACGGTGTCTGCAGAGCGCGCTGGGGCCCCCTGGCGGCCAGGCCCAGCGGGCGCTTCCGACGCGTTTTTCCTCCAGCGAAACTTCGTGCTTCGCGGCTCTGCTTCCCTTTCCAGCTCCCTTGCCGGCCCTGCGTCCGCCTTCGCGTCTCAGCTACGACCCTGGCTGGTTCCGGTTCCTCGCACGGCGGTGCCGCGTGCCGTGGGAGGAGGATCTCGCGTGCCCTGCTCTAACAGCCGTTGGTGCGCCGTCTACGCTGCCCACCTGCGCGTGTTCCTGCTGTTTCCGTGCTGAGTACCGCGGGCAGTTGCGACGGAATGGCGTTCGTATATCTAAACACAGAAAAGGCACAGTGAAAATGCAGCATTGGAATCTTAGGGGACCACCATCGTGCACGGTCCTGGCGTTGACCGAACGTCGTTATGTGATGCGTGACTGCACGTGTATTATATTTATTCTTTGAGGCAGATTTGGACAGACATCGTGCATCTTGTTTGGAACTAGAGATGGTTTTAAAGACCGTGATATCCAAATATCTCATTTTACTGATGAGGGGATTTTTCCTTTGAAAGGTAAATAACTGTTACGCGTCTCCTCGGTCTGGATGCACGGCCTTTTGTCATGTGCTCGCTCATGTTCTTGCTTATCTGCCAGGGGGTCTGAGACGTTACAGGACGTGCCCTGCCCTCCTTGACCTTGGGACCAAATTTAAATAGAAACAGCTGAGTAATCTGTAGATTTAGATTTATTCTTTGTCTGCTCTAGCCCATTTTTCTTGTTGAGCTCTGCGTTTTTGCCAGTCGTAGACTTGATGGGCATAGGCTCCAGTTAACTGATGGGACTTGGCTTTGTTGTGAACTATGTGCTCACCTTTGATCACCTCAGTTTTAGACTGAATTATTTATAGTGTACTTAACTTATGGTTCCCAGCAGCAGCTCACGTTGGTCATCCTGGCATTAAAATACTCCTTGACCTACGTCTGGTGACTTCCTGGCTGGTGGCTGCCTCCCCTCTCCTGTCTGGTTTCCTAAGGAGCGTGCAATTAAATAGGTTCCTTTAAGCTTTTACAGTGTGAGTTATTTTGGTTTGTGTTGTGTGAGTTTGCACATGTACGTGCATTTGTGTGTTGATCTCCTCATATTAGTCATTAAAAAACTCTAGTGGTCTAATGAATGTTACTAATGCCTTGCAGATGCTGACCTCCGGAACCGTGAAACTCCAAATACCCATGCTGGCGATGGCTTGATTCAGTCTCATGGCTGCACACGGGCTACAGTCTTCACACCTGTTGGTACGGGTCAGGGTGGGTATTTTCTGCAAATGATTCTCAGCTCCCGACATCAGGTGTGGCCCACCTATTCTCCAGCGGGATGGAAAAGTCTCATGCATGTGTTTTCATCCACAGTGAGGGGACAGTGAGAAGGGAGTTTCCAAATATCGATGCTTTTCCTTTCGGTGGCTGTTAAGGGACTGAACCTCAACAGCCCAAAGGTTTTTCCTGAGGAACAAGCGTATGTGGTGTGCGTCGTTTACGTGAGGTGTAGATACTCTCAAGGCCTCTAGGAATGTTCAGTTTCTGTGGAATGTCAGTGACCGTGGGCAGAATACAATCTGTGGCACGAGAGTCCTGCCTGCTCTTTTCCTCCTCGCCTGAAACTTCAGAGTTTGTTCCTCTGCGTAAAGTCGTTTTATCCCTCAGGGTTTCCATGTCCCATGTGTTGTAATTTGCCTTGGGGTGAAAGGGTGAGATGTAGATTCCTCTCTGAAGACTGAGTACACCGTGTGGGTTGAAGTCTTGAACATCCATATGGGGGTTTCTGTCTCTCTTTTTCTGAAACCAGAGGCTGGAACCATGTGAGCATCCAATCTGCTGAGCTTCAAGGCCCAGCGATCCGAAAAGAAGTGATCCTCTTCTGGCTCAGGGGAGCTGCGTTTCTCTGGAGCTCCCTGTGAGGCAAGCGTGGAGGTCACCTGTCTAGTTCTGACTCTTTCTTCTTCTATTTATTGAAAGGGCTAGAATGGCTTGATTTCTGTGGTCCGCGTTCTGAAAGAATATACCCTTTTGGATGAAGCCAAATTCTATATGACGGAAAGGTAAAGGTGATCTGTTATTCCCCACTCTGCCTAGGACATTGCCCTTCTTTTGCTCTCCAGACACAGAAATTAACATAAATGTGGGCCTGGAGGTAGTATCTGGTAGGTGCCTGACAAAAGTAAATGCAGATCTTTTCTGAAGGACACACGTGAAATCCGGGCCACACAGGCCCTGCTGAACATGAGTTCAGAATCCTAAATTATAAAAGCAATTTACCATTAGTGTCAGCAGAAATAATAGAAAACAGAATTAAAATTATATTCTCAAGAACTTCAGTTAGTAGATAGAGGCTTATAAGAGAAATATATTTAAAATGATTAAACACATAAAAGATAAAATAGAAAATACAAGAAAACAACACAATTCTATCAAAAAGACCATGCAGGTTTGAACAAGAACCAAATATATTTTGGAAAAGTAAAAAACAGTTCTTGAAACTGCAGATTCACTGGATGGATAAATCGCACGTACTGGGTGTTAAGCTGCTGTCTCTTGGACCCACACTTACTCTTCTATCCTCTGCTTTGTGATACTGGAACATGAACTTGGCAAACTACCTTTCTCCCTCGTCAGCCAGATTCCTGTCCTGTTCTGCCGACTGGGGCACTAGAGGTAGGCTGAAATGCAGAGGAGGAAGAAATGACCTGCTCCTTCCTATTTTCCTTGATGGTCCTGTCAGTGTCTCTCCAGCAGCAGTCCCAAACTCCAACGTGGGAGCTGTTTGCAGTTTCCAGTTTTCCCCCAATCTTCCAGGAGCTTTATTGTATCCATTTATAGACAGCAATAACCTTGAGTCAGTGCTCTTTCTCAGAAGTTTTGGTCCAAAACCCTTGGTCTCCCCCTTCCCAGCTCCAGAAACTTCTGGACAGGCCAGCATCATCCTTTTCAGAGGTCTAGGTTATAGCTCTGTAGGGTTCCTAGGTTTAAGCGAAGGCCCTAGATTTAATCATCATACCTCTTCCCTTTGTTCCTCCAGTTGTAGGAACAGGAACTGCTTTTGGTAGTTATAGCTCTGTATCATCTCACTGTTCCCTTCCTGCCTTTTAATTTCCTATAGTGAATTCTCTTTGATTTCATGGTATGGTTTCTGGTTTTTTTCTGTTTAATTTCATGGTGCAGTTTTTGGTTTTCTAACTGGTCCCTGGCTGATACACAGATTAGGCGTGGCTAAAGAGAGAATGAGTGACCTGGGGTATCAGCCACAGTGTAGTACAGAGAGATAGAGATGGAAAATAAGAATGAGGTTAACAGGTCCTGAGGAGTTCCTCTTTCAACAAAACAATTGTTTTTAACCAATATTCCCTGCGAGAGTCAAAAATGCTTGCCAGAGTGTTGAAGCCATACCCCAATACACAACCCTCTTGCAAAGGCTGGGAAACTTAGGGGTTCAAGGCCCCTAAGAAATCTCTGTCCAATCATTAGCTGAGCACTAAGCTAACTTGAGCAGAGACTTCAGTTGCCAAATAAAACAAAAAATAGATACTTTACAGATTTAGTCCAACATCACTAAACAAACAAACAAACATCATCATCATTAACAACAGCAACAACAAAAAACAAGGAGTAACGATAAATCACGGGGAGCAGGGCAATGGCAAATCTTCTTATCAGAGTTCCCATATCATATCATATCATTTATTTATTTTTTTAGGGCACAAATTTATTTTGATTTTTCTGAAAATATCAAAAACTATGAAACACAAGCCGAATGTTTGGCTATAGCAAAAGCAAAATACAAGTAAAAGCACCATTTTAAGATCATGTTTAACCTTAGAGAAACATGTTTTAAAATACAAAATTTAACATTCTTTCTTCTATGAGGCAAAACAAGTTTACTCAACCACAACATTAGAGGTTTTTTTAACTGACTTTTTAAAATAAAAAAATAAAAGAAAGAAAGCACTCTAAGCCCTTGGAATTTTGTCATTTATAAAATAACATGCTCAAATGTCAGTGAAAATAAACAGACAGTAAACCTAAAAACAAATTTTTTAATGAACGAATTCAGATTCCAAGAGTACGTAGTATTCATAGCTGGGAAAGAATAGCTTGTATGACACCTGAGTCTTACCAAATACAAATAAATACAGAAGGTGATTAAGAACAAAGTATAAATCAAAATCTTTCTGTAGAGTAGCAGCTTTCACAAAGTAAAAGTAACCCAGTTCCAGAGTTGTATGTTCTGTAAGCATGTGGCCAATTTTATTCCCAGAGTCCTTTTGTCTTGCACTGTTGTAATAAAAGTATCTGTGTCTTGGAGTGAAGAAGGCACCAAAATCCTATCCCCCCTCTTCCCCCAAATAATACTAATAGTACTCTTATCAATCCTTTCAAGATGACTTCAGCCTCATTGAGAGTAACGTTCTAAATATCTGAAGACACACAAGGAAGGTCCTGCCTATTCTCTTTGCCCCTCTCAAATCCTATCTGGTTTAGCAAGCAGAACCACTAGGTAAGGGGATAAAATATATTCCCATGTTCACTAGCCATTAAATAAACATAGCCACTTGTGTGGGAAGCCTTAATGTTTAGACTAGTTCCTAACTTTTCTAAAATTTAAGAATAAACCCATCTCCAAAAGTTATTTTTACAGCCTTATTTTTACAGTCCCAATCTAAACAGTATATTTTGCAGACTTTGTTGGTGTCTGTCTCTTCCAGCCTTTTTCAATTGTTTTACTCCAGAGAAGCCCTTGAAAAACTTTCAAATTCAGGAGACCCCCAACAGGGAACCCTAATGATATGTGAGTGTGCGCACTAAGTCGAAGGATACTCTTCATTTCAAAGAAATCCGGAACTGTCAGACGAAGGCTAAGTTCTTTCTCTTTTTTCAGAGAAAGAAATCTCAGGCTGAGCAGAAGATTTCGAGAAACGGTGCCTCATCTAGTCACACACTAGTGCTGGGAAAAGGAGAAGAAGAGCTATTGAATTTGGTCTTGCAGCTCTTCCAGGTGGGTCCTGGCAAGACTTGAGACTCGTGTCCTTCATTCTTAAGCCCAAGTGGATGCTGAAAGAGTTCAGGAGTTCCTTTGGCAAGACTTGTTCCAGAGTCTGTTTCCTTTTAAATCTAAGACTCTTGTCACTTTAAGAAAGCAGTTTTTCCCCAGGACCATGCAGAAACTTGTTCATTTGTTCACATGATGAAAAATATCTGCTGAATAGGCTAGTTTCTGTAGCTATTCTTCACTTCGTCAGGGCACTCAGCAAAACCTTGCCTACTGATTTCTCGTAAGTATGTTGGCAGTGCACCTTTCGACTCAAACAGCCTGTCAGGAACTCCTCCTCTGATAAAGCCATTGGATATCTAGATGAAGCAGGAGATTTATGTGCTGTTTGTCCATTTTTTAGTTTGGGCTTTTTTTTTTTTTTTAACATTCTTGCATAAATGGGTCCTTAATAATAAAGCTAACCATTTTTATAGCATTATTCAGAACTTTCTTCATTTCATCTCCAAGTTTTTGATACCAGCATCTCTGTGAAGAAAGCAGTGTGCTCTAATGTCAACATCAGGATTTTCTGTTTTAACGAGGCAGAACTTGTCATGGAGCCAGCCACTGATGGGACACCAGGAGTATAGATGACAGACCTTTGGTTTTTGGATATGAAGACACAACGTTAATATATATTGGCCTTTGTTTTGGGAGGCTCCTAGCAGCAGAAAAAGTTTTTTTGAATTTCATCATCATTTACAAATCTTATAAATGCTATAGCATGACAAATACTAATGAAAACTGTTGATCACCAACCCGGATAGAGAAGCTGCTGCTTTTCAGTTAATTACTCAAAACCTTTTTAGCATCATGTGACATATCATGAGTAATTCAATTTATTGAGAGTCAAGTCTTTTCAATTTATTATGCTGCATCTTGCCCCAGCGTTTTTATGTTGGTATTACTAGATTCTCACCAACTATGTGACTTTTTCTTTTCTGGAATAAATTCTGCTACTAAATAATTTGGTTCCTAAACCTTTTCACTAAATATCATTTTTGAGCAAGAGTTTTACTGTTTTGATACTCCAAAAGCCATTTAAAATAATCAATGTCCTTATTTGTCAAGTGGCTGTGCTTTATAGTTACAATTGCTAGTTTGTAAGTTGCATGCCACAGACGATGCACTGTGGACTAGGACAGCTGTTTGAGTTGAAAGGTGCACTGCCAACATACTTATGAGAAATCAGTAGGCAAGGTTTTGCTGAGTGCCCTGACGAAGTGAAGAATGGCTATAGAAACTAGCCTATTCGGCAGATATTTTTCATCATGTGAACAAATGAACAAGTTTCTGCATGGTCCTGGGGAAAAACTGCTTTCTTAAAGTGACAAGAGTCTTAGATTTAAAAGGAAACAGACTCTGGAACAAGTCTTGCCAAAGGAACTCCTGAAATCTTTCAGCATCCACTTGGGCTTGAGAATGAAGGACACGAGTCTCAAGTCTTGCCAGGACCCACCTGGAAGAGCTGCAAGACCAAATTCAATAGCTCTTCTTCTCCTTTTCCCAGCACTAGTGTGTGACTAGACGAGGCATCGTTTCTCGATGACAAGTCCGTGTAAAATAGGCAGCTTTCAGTGTAAAGACAGAATTGTGACCCTTGCTGCACTAGTGCACTCAGAAGACTGAAATTCTTCATCAGCAGTCTTATCAGAAATGTCCGTAGCTCTCTTCCTAGAATGGTCCTCTTGTATCCCACACCTCGCCTTCCAGACTGCAGCACTGGACTGTCAGATTGGTTACGCGCAGATGTCAACAAAATATAAAAATGAACAAAACCAAACAAGAAAATCATGAAAAGTACAAAAACGGCACAAAACAATTCACTTCTAATCTGCACAATCCACGTTTTTGCAATGTTCGCAACAAAGTGGTGGGGGACAGCTGAGTTGTGGCACATGAAAATTCCTCCCTTAGAATGAAAGGTTCTCTCTAATTTCTACCTCACAGAGCCTCTTCACTCCTGTGAGTCAGTGGGCAGCGTGTAGGGGAGGCTGGGAGAGGCCAGTGTCCTCCTCCTGCCCCCCACCCCTCTGTGCAATGGCGCGAGGCCTGCCTGTGCACACTGCCAAATGGGGATGGAAAGTCTCTAACAAAGCTGTCAGCAGGGCTACGTGGTCACTGTTGGCTACTGTGAGAACAGCACTGTGCAGCACACAAAGGTCAAAACAGTGTTCTCAGTCGCAATTTTACGTGGAGACTCAGCAATATCTCATAGCACCCCAGTTGGGAAACTCGCCTCCAACGCCAAATAACCTCGTAGAAGAGCTTGTTTCCATCCGACTCGGATCCTTCTGTGACCTGACTTGCAGGTTTGGCTCCTCCCTCGTTCACCACCTGCATCTCAGATGTTGGTTTTATCTGCCCCAACTCCTCACTGAACAAAAACCCAGAGAATTCTTCCCGAGCAGACCTGCACTACGAGAAATATTCAAGGGAGTTCTGTAAGTTGAAAGGACAGGACATTAAATAGTAACTTGAATTCACACAAAGGATAAAGAGCCCTGGTACAGGTAACTGTTTGGTAAATATAAAAGGCAGTAAATGTGTACTTTTATTTGTAACTCTCCTATGTGATTTAAAAACAACTACACAAAGCAATAATTATAAAACTTTATGGCTTGTAATATATAAAGATGTAATTTGGATGACAATAATAGTAAAAGGAGAGGAGAAGGAAGGGAGCTCTCCTGGAACAAAGTTTTTTTATGTAAAAAATTTTATTTTGTTTCTCATAAATAAGTCAAACATTTATTTAAAAGCCATTTGTTTCGAACGGTAAATACATTTTCTTATTAAATTAATATGATTAGTAAGGTCAGTGATTAGAGCCCCTGGACAGTTCAAAGAAGTCTATTTAATTATAAATGCTGAATTTATTCAGCTTTGATAAACACTTAACACTCAATGACCTTTATCACCTGAGGAGTATGAAGAATGGGCAAGATGCAGATTCAGTGTGAGGGTTGTCCGGGGGAAGGAAAGAAGAAATGATTCATGTGGGGCACACACAGACCCCTTTGAGGGTGTTTATAGAGTTATGTTACTTAAGCTGAGTGGTTGTTTGCTTCAGAATGAAGTTCTTAAACTCAGAAAGAATACCCATCCACGCACCCCCCCAGCAATGCAAAGACCCCACACACAAAAATTATTCTTAACCTAGATGTGGCTTCCTCCTTTTCTCGATGCGTCTCGTAGTGTGCAGAGTCATCCAAGATTGAGGTGGTATGTTCGAAAGTAGCAGCCATTTTAAGCACTTGCTTAGCTTTTTCTGGGGGTACCTCTGAGTGGCCCTTGAATTGGGAACTGGTTTGTTGTCATTGTTTTCTAAGTGAATATGCCATAATCGATTATTGGAAGCATCTTTGACAAGGATTCATTTAACTTCAAATTTGTCCTTCCACTTATCCCAAGACCAGACATTGGCATATGCATTATAGTCCACAACAGCCCCCATTTCAGCCACTCCACAAACATGTCCACGGCCGCTCACACTGAAGAGTAAATATAGTGGGACTTTCCCATTTGGGAAATAGTAAACTGCATCCAAATTCTTATTACCCTGCTCACTGTTGCACCAGATAGAGCACTTAACAAAACAACGTATGTTATCCTCAGAGTGACTTTTAGTTATGAACACCTCCCTTGTTTATAACTAGACAACACTAGTCACACCACTGTTGCTCAAAGCTATGCCTAGTTTTTGTCACTGCAACTGTCAGGTCACCACTAATTTGCAGTCCAGTCATACCTTGCTCAATGCTGCTAATGCCAGACAACTTCCTCCCAGTATCACTGCCAAATGCAGCCTGTCCATCAGTGATGGCTCTCCCAGGAGGACTGGGGAGACGCCATAGCTGCCACTGTAAGCAGAACTGGGCATTGATTGTCTTGGAGCAAAGTTTTTTATAGTATTGAAATTAAGTGGGTATTACTCTGAGCTAGATTGCTTTAAGGTAAGATGTTAATGTTGATTGCATTCCCCAGGGCAAACACTAATAAAAGAACTCGAAAATATGGTAAAAGAAATAACAAGTAAATTAAAATGGTATTATAGAAAACTAACACAAAAGAAGGCAGTGATGAAAGGATGGAGGAACAAAAAGTCTTCTTATATACAGAGAACAGCGAAAGGGCAAATGCACTTTGTCAGTAATTGCAAGAAATGGAATGGTCTGAACACCACAGTCAAGAGGCAGAGATTGACAGAATGGATAAAACAGCATAATCCAACTGTGTGCTGTCTATGAGAGACAAATTTATATTCAAAGACACAAACAGATGGAAAGTGAAAGGATAGAAGAAGATACAGAATGCAGCAGCTCTCAGAAAGAGAGCAGAGCCTCAGAGCAGAGCCTCAAAATACAGGATGCAAAAGCTGCAGAAGTAAAGGGAAACATGATTCAACAATGATAGTTGTAGACGTCAATACCTCACTTTCAAAAATGGACACGACCTGCAGGTGGAAGATCGATGAGGAAATAGAAGACCTGAACAACACCATAAACCCACTAGTCTAATAGATATCTACAGAACTCTCCACGCAACAGCAGAATACACATTCTTCTCAAATCCAGAGTGGAACATTCTTTAGTCAGGATAAACCACATGTCAGGCCGTAAAATAAGTCTCAGTAAATACGAAAAAATTGAAATTATACAAAGTATGTTCTCCAACTACAATAGAATAGATTAGAAATCAAGAACAGAAGAAAATTTGGGAGATTCACAAATATGCGAAAATTAACTAACATGCTCCTAAATAACCAGTGGGTCAAAGAAGGAATCACAAGGAAAATTAGAAAATATTTTGAGATGAGTGAAAATGAAAACACAACATACCAAAACTTAGAGGATGTGCTATAAAGCAGCACTTAGAGGAAATTTATGGATGTAAGTACCTATATTTAAAAAGAAGAAAAATCTCAAATCAAAACCTAATCTTTTACCCTAGGAAATTAGAACAGAAGAATTAATTTAACCAAAGCAAGCAGAAAGAAGGAAATAAAGACTAGAGGAGAAGTAAATGAAATAGAGAATAGAAATACAATAGAGTAATTAGTAAAGCCAAAAGTTGATTATTTGAAAAAATCAACAAAATTTAAACAGCTTTAGCTAGATTGATTGGGAAAAATACATTCAGAAGACTCAAATTACTAAACTAGTAGAAAAAAATGTTGGAGTAAAATCTTCTTGACTTTGAGTTAGGCAATGGCCTCTCAGATATGACACCAAAAGCACACAGAACCAAAGAAGAAAATAGATAGATTGGATTTAAGAAAGTGAAGACAGACCACAGAATGAGAGGAAATATTTGCAAATCACATATCTGATCTCGTATCAATATTGTATAAAGAAGTGTTACAACTCAACAATAAAAAGACAATCTAATTTAAAAATGGACAAAGCATTTGAATAGAAATGTCTCCAAAAAAGATATACAGATACCCAATAAACACATGAGAAGATGCTCAGCATCACTAACGACTGGGGAAATGCACGTCCAAGCAACAGTGAGATACCAGTGTATGTCCGCTGGGACGGCTAAAACAGAAAAGACGACAGTGTTGAGGATGTGGAGAAACTGGAACCCTCATTCACTGTTGGTGGGATTGTAAAATTGTGCAGCCACTTTGGAAAACAGGTTGACAATTCCTCAAACAGTTAAACACGCAGCTACCATATGGCCCGCAATTCTGCTCCTTGGTGTGTAGCCAAGGGATATGAAACATATGTCCACACAAAAACTCGTACTTGAGTGTTCATGGCAGCTTCATTCATAACAACTAGAGAGTAGAAACAACCCATGTGCCTGTCAACTGACCAGTAAATAAGTAAAATGTGATGTTTCGATACAATGGACTATTGTTCAGCAATAAAAAGGAACAAAGTACTGATGCATGGTATAGCGTGAATGAAACTTAGAGGCCAGGCACAAAAGGCCACATATCGTGATTCCATTTATATGAAGTGTCCAGAATAGGCAAATCTATAGAGATGGATATCAGATCAGTGGTTGCCTAGAGCTGGGAAAGGGAGATCAGAGAGCGATTGTTGAAGGGGACAGGGTTTCTTTTCAGGGTAGCAAAAGGTCACTGGACTTAGTGGCGATGGTTGTATAATTCCATAATATACTAAAAACTACTCAATTGTGTACTTTAAATGAATCTCCACAACTCTCACAAAACTGAATTCTATATCCGCTTAAACAACAATTCCCCGTCTCTCCTTCCCGCCAGCCATTTTGTATCATTTTGCGTTCCCGTGAGCAATGAGTTGAGAGTTCCTGTTGCTCCACAATTTTAATCAGTTATTATAATTCGTGCTGTTGAAAAGATTTGTACATTTTATCTAACTTGTCCTATGTATTGCTATAATGTTTCTAAAATTCTCATTATCTTTTAAATATATGTGGTGATACCAAACTCTTACATTTGTAGTAGTGACAATTTGTGTCTTCCCTTATTTATTTTTTGATCAGCCTAGCTAGAAATTTATTAATTCTTTTGATTTTTTTTTTTTATCAAGAACCATCTTTTGGTTTCATTGACTTTTTTGGTGCTTGCTGTTTGTCCATTTTCCCTATCTCTTCCTTCTGCTTATTCTGGGTTTAA
>NW_012151430.1:402534-409667 GCF_000956105.1 Propithecus coquereli
GAGTTTTCTAAATTTTTCTGTATCCTTACTGATTAACTGTCTCCTTGTTCTATCAATTACTAAGAGAACTTTTGATATATCTAACTGTAATTAGAGATTGTCTCTTTTCCCTCTTAGTTCTGTTAGTTTGTGCTTCAGGTTTTTTTTAAGCTATGTTATTTGGTGCATGCAAATTTAGCATTGGTGTAACTTCTTGATGAGTGACTACCTAGATATTTATGAAATATCCTTCTTTATCCATGGTGGTATTACCTGTTCTGAATTCTACTTTGTTTGATGTTAGTATAGCCACTCCAGCTTTCTTATGATTAGTTTTTGCATTGTATATCTTTTTCCATCCTTTCACTTCAGCCTGTCTGTGTCATTATGTTTGAAGTGCTTTTCTTTTAGACGGAGGACAGAAGAGAATGGTCATAGCAGGCCTGACACTGCTGTCCTTAGCCAGGCCTGCTTGTAAGTGTGATCCTTGGTGAGCATCTGGGAACTTAGGTTTCTGGAAGGTTCCCACCATTCCCTAAATGATAATCATGGCTCACTGTGCCTCAACTGCACAAGCAAGTGGTTTGTGCTGAACACCTGCTTTCCTTCTGGGAGTGTGGGAGTTGGGCGTGTGCTAGGCAGAATGTGTGCAGCCAGTCTCTGATAAAAGCCTTTGGCAGTGAATCTCTAGCAAGCTTCGCTGGTAGACATCGTATACATTTTGTTGCAATTTAATTCTGAAGAATTGAGTGCCTCCTATGTGACTTTACTGGGAGAGAACGATTGGAAACTGTATCTGGTTCCTCCAAACTTTGTTTCATGTGCCTTTTTTGATGATGCTTCTTTGTATCTTTCTGACAGATCATTGCCTTGAGTTTGAGTAGAAGTCAAGACCCATGGGTCTTTCCCGTGCATCTTTCCCGTGCATAACTGAACCTGTAGGCAGTTATGGGATCCACAGCTCAGCAGCAGAGTCGAGTTGAGCTTTTTTATCCAGCTTCTCCAAAGTTTATCATCTCTGCCTTTTAATTGAAATGTTTAGGCCATGTACAGTAAGTACATAAACAGTTTGGTTTAAATCCACCACTTTGCTATTCTGTTTGTTCAGTATTTTCTTGATTCCTTATCCTTCCTTTCTGCCTCGTTTAGATTAACTGAGCATTCTTATTCCATTTTATCCCCACTGTTGATTTACTTGCCATAATTTATTTTATCCTTATTGCTTTGGGGTTTATAATATACATCTTATCGCAGTCTAGCTTTACTTAATATTACCCCTCTCTAAGAGCTTTATAACATTGTGCCATTTTCTTCTTCTCTTTGTGCTATTATAGTAATATATTTTTCTTCAATGTACATCGTAAACCATACAGTACCGTGGTATTATTTTTGCTTTAAACGGTCAGTTGTCTTTTAAAAAATTAAACAATGGGGAAAATAATCTCTTTTATATTTATCGACATAATTGCCATTTCTAGCAGTCTTTATTCCTTGTGTATGTACAAGTTTCCACCTGGCGTCGTTTTCTTTCTGCCTGAAGAACTTTCTTTACCTTCTCTTATAGTAGAGGTCTGGTGATGAGTCCTCTTAATTTACGTTTGTCTTGAAAGTTTTCGTTCCACCATTTGTTTTTCAAAGATGATTTCATGGAGTATAAAATTCTAGGTTGACTTGTTTTTCTTTCAACAATTTAAGGTATTTCATTTTCTTCTGGCTCAATACTTTCGTAGTTCCAGATGAGCTGTCTGCTGTCATTTTGTCTTTGCTCAGAATGAACGTAATGATTTCATCTTCTTCACTGTTCTCAACAGTGGATTATGATGTCCCTTAACGTGGTTTTATTATGTTTACATGCTCGGAGTTCCTCGATCCTCCCGAATCTGTGCATTTATGGTTTTTGTTATTCTGAAAAATTTTGGCTATTAATATTTAAACTTTTTTTTTCAGTTCTACTCCTTTCTCCTCTGGGAATTTCACTGCACGTACATCACACTGCTTTATGTTGCCCCGTAGGTCACTGGGGCTTTGTTCCTCTATTTCAGTCTTTTTAAAAACTCTTTTTCAATTCGAATTGTTTCTGTCGCTGTCTTCTCGTTCACTGAGCTTTCCTTCTGCAGTGTCTGACGTGTTACTAATCTCATGTGGTGACAATTTTATTTCAGATATTGTGTTTTTATCTCTAGAAGTTCTATTTGGTTCTTTTGTAATAATCTCTATTTTGTCCCTCATTATGTTCAAGCTTTTCTTTATATCCTTGTACTTATTCATAATATTTATAATGGATATCTTATTATAGGCCATACATCGTTGGGTCTGTTTTTATCAATTGACTTTCTCCCCCTGATTATGGGCTATATTCTTCTGATTTCTTCGTGTGTCTAGTAATTTTTTTAAAAATTCCCATACAATATTAAGAATAGTAATTTTTCATTGAATGTCAGAATTGTGAATTTTACATTGTTGGATTGTGGATTTTGTGGTATTCTTTAAAAGTGTTTCATTTTATTCTGCTAAATATTTAAATTACAGTTCAGTTTTATTGCTTTCAAACTTACTTTTAAATTTTGTTTTGGTGGATCTAGAGTACTGGGTAGTCTATGCATTGGTTTTTTTGTTGGTTTTTTGGTTTGGGTTTTTTGTTTGTTTGTTTGTTTGTTTGTTTTTTGAGACAGATTCTTGCTGTGTCACCCAGGCTGGAGTGCAGTGGTGCGATCATAGCTCACTGCAACCTCTAGCTCCTGGGCTCAAGCAATCCTCCCACCTTGGCCTCCCATAACGCTGGGATTACAGGCATGAGCCACTTTCCTGGGCCAAGATTATTTAATTTCTCTTGTAAAGCCCATTATTTTGTTGGGTCTCTATTGAGTGTCCCATATATTCAGCAGTCTCTTCACTCTGATGGTGGGACATCAAATGATTTCCTGCCTTACGTGAATGCTGAGAATTGTTTGGCTTAAAGTTTTTTGATAATTATTCTTTCCCCACAGTATTTCCTTGTTCAGCTTTTGGATTTCCACCCTGTGCATGTGCAGAATGGTATTCGGGCAAAGACTGAAAGAGACCCGTTTGCAGATTTCAGGATCATTTTGCATGCAGCTCCCTCCTCTTTGGCCTGCAGCTTCTTGTAGCCGTGGCATCCCCGAACCCTGATCTCCGTCTCCTCAGCCTAGCGAGATCGCTGAGCTCTGTGTGAGTTACTCCTCCCTACAGTGATGTCAACGATCTGTCTCCACAGAGAAAGACAGGGCTGTCACAGGGCTCCACCTGTTTCCCTTTTCTCACGGATCAGTCCTGCTCTGCTTTTTGTCCAGTTCCTCAAAACATTTGTTTAGTTTTTGTCTCATTTTCTATGTGTATGCTGGGCGGGCATGTCCTGTAGCATCTACTTTTTGAGGGCAGAAGCAAAAGAGCATCATTTGTTTTTATTTTTAAAGCCTATTATAATGAGTTATTATGAGTTCCTTTAAAAAAAAAATCTCTCTGGAAACCTTCATTTTCCTGCCCCAGATAGGCTTATTTGATCTCTAGCCCTACTTCAAGTTTGCCAAAATTGAAAGTAGTTTTGCCTCAGAACCTTTGTTGTTTCTAGTGTCTGGTGTTGGTGGTGGGAAGACTGATATCGGTCTGATTCTAGCTTCTTTGAAGAATACTATTTTTTTTTCTTGAAACTTGCAAGATCATATCTTTGTCCTTAAGCTCGAGATTTCAAAATGGCATTTTAAATAGTGGGTTTATCTTTTTTTTAAACTCATTTTTTCTGGTTGTCATTTTGAGCACATTCAATATGTGGGGTTTTTTAGCTTTGAAAAATTGTATAATTTTTGATCATTTTTTTTCTTCTATTTTTCTCCCTTCTCCCTTTCTAGCGCTTACATTAGTTGGATGGGGGATCTCCTACATTGATCCTAATGCTTCTTTTCTTTTTTCTCATATTTTTAATTTCTTTGTCTATTTGTCATACCTCATAGAACTGGAAATTTTACCATTGAATTTTATATTTTGGCAGTCAGATTTTGAACTCCTAAAATCTTTTTGTTTTTCTAATCATTGGTCTTTTTTTTTTATATACATAACATTTTGCATTTGTTTTTGGATATACCTTGAATGTTTCTGAGTATCATATTAATAGTTAGCTGTAGGGAAGTTATATACAGGCATACCTTGGAGAGATTGCAGGTTTGGTTCTAGACCATCACAATAAAGCAAATGTTGCAATAAAGCGAGTCGCATGAATTTTTTGTTTTTCCAGTGTATACAAACGTTATCTTTACACTAGAATGTATTAAGTGTGCAATAACATTGTGTCTTAAAAGTGTATATACCTTACTTGAATATTTTATTGCTAAAAAATACTCATCCGAGCTATAACAGTTTTGCTTGGCTCAATGTTGACGGCTGCTGAAGTTGGGGTGGCTGTGGCAATTTCCTAAAATTAGACAGCAGCGAAGTTCGCCAAGCCTATCGATTCTTCCTTTCACGAGAGGTTTCTCTATAGAACGTGATGCCATTGGATAGCGTTTACCCACATTAGGGCTTCTTTCAAAATTGGAGCTAATTCTCTGAAACCCTTGTTCTGCTTTATCAACTAGGTTTACTTAATTTTCTAAGTCCTTTGTTGCCGTTTCAACAACGTTCGCAGCATCTTCACCAGGAGTGGATTCTGTCTCAGAGAATCACTTTCTTTGCTTGTCTAATAAGCAGCTCCTCATCCGGTCAAGTCTGATCAATTCCTCATTAAGGTTAATCATTTCTAGCTTTTGATTTAAAGTGAACGCTGTGTGACTCTTCCTTTCACTCGAACACTTAGAGGCCATTGTAGGGTTATTAACTGGCCTAATTTCCATATTGCTGTGTCTCAGGGAACAGGGAGGCCTGAGGGGGGGAAGAGAGAGGGAGAGAGAGGCGGGGATGGCCCAGCGGTGCAGCAGTCAGAACACGCACGGCATTTACCAGTTAAGTTCACTTTATTTTTTCGAATGTATTCAATATACTTTTTCATATTTCGTGTCAGATAATTCTAACACTTGAATTTTTAAGGGACTGTTTCTGCCTTTTTCTTCCTGCTGGAGTCCTCTTCATAATAACTCACTTCTTTATTTAGTGATGTTCCCCCCTTTTTTTCCTGAGAGCTACTTACTTTCCTTGGAATTTTATCTGTGGAAATTCTTTGAGGTCTGCTTAAAAGTGAATTCCTCCAGAAACAGTGTGCATTTGCATCAGTAAGCTACCTTGGAACACTACTAATGGCTCCTTTTAAGGATACTCTGATAAGTCTGTAACAGAATTTTCTCAAGTTTTTTCAGTTCCAGGAACTGTTTTAGAGCAGCACTGTACAAGAGACCTTCCTGTGACGATGGGACTGTCTATATCTGCACCATCCGACATTGTAGACACTAGCCATATGTGGCTGCTGAGCTTTTGAAGTGTAATTAGCATGACAGTACTGAATTTTAATTTTTATTATTTAATTTTAGTTAATTTAAATTTTAATAGTCAAATGCAGTCAGTGGTTAGTGTTGGGTCACATAATGTTAGAGTCATTGCCCCAGCACCCCAATTCCCGCTGTTTCCAGAAGATTTCAATTTTGTGAAAAGTAGCTTGCACTAAGGTAGATAGTATGCTCTAGTCTATTCTTTACTTGATTTATTTCCTTTTAATTCCATATAATTGTTTAGGTGGAAAGCTTAGTAGGTGCTCATGGCATGGATGAAGAAAGATTTTTCATACAGAGATTAAAATATATAAAAGTAAAAAAAAAGTTTGTTTTATCTTCTTAGCAGGAGAGAGAGAATGAGAGAGTGAGAGAGAGGAAAGAGGGAGAGCAGGGACCCGGCGTGGCATCCCGAAGAAAGAGAAGGGGGTGCCCGCCCTGGAGCCAAGTGGCTCGCTGATTTTAAGGGGGATGAAGAGAAAAAAATAGTGACAGCTGTCAGTTGATAACAAAAGCGGCAGCAGGATGTCACAGTTCAAGAGCTGGTTTCCCTGCCTTTCCTTGGAGAAAAAGGCAGGATTATTGGAGTATTGCAGGAGATGTGACTCCTCTTGAGATAAGGCCGAGGCCTGGAGCTCACTCTCCTGCTGTTTACTCAGGAACTCTGTGAAAGCGGGTGTTCAGAAAACAATTTTAGAGAGATTTACATCTCTTTTCCATCCATTCAGCTCTTCTCAGCAGTTGTGCAGAACAGAACTCCTGCAGGGTGCCTGTTAGGGAGAGAACTCATAGGACGGATCCCTAACTGTTACTGGGGGAATTGTAGGTTAGGTATTTTCCTGTTATTTTTGCAAAGCCGCCCCTTTCAATATTTTTTTTTTATCCCTCTCCTTTGCCTTCTGCCTCTTGGTATGTGGAAGAGTTTACTGCCAGGCTCACATCATTGAGCAGGTTTTTCCTACAGAGGAGGATGAGATTGGAGCTGCTACAGCCCTGCCGCACGTACCGACGGAATCTGAAACTCTTTCCAAGGGCCCCTGCCTGGTAAGCAATATCCGTGGGTTTCCTTTGTGAACAATTGCTTTAAAGTTGCTCTTCTTGCCTTCAGAACTTGCTATTTTATCCTGCAGGCCTTGAGAAATAGAAAAAAGTTATTTATGCCTTAGTATGGTCTGTTAGGGTGTCAGTCTTGTGGCTGTGACGTGTTCTGGGAGCCCTGAGCCTTTCATGGGTATCTAGGGACTCAAAACCAGGAGGCTTCATGTTCCAGGAAGCTGAGATCTGATTTTAGGAAGTATAAGTGAAATTAGTGGCTAGAATTATAAATTACTACCGGGACTGCAAAATAGTGCAACTACTTTGGAATGTAGCTTGCTAGTTTCTCTTAAAGTTAGCATATGACCCAACAATCTCAATCCTAAGTATTTAACAGAAATGAAAACATGTTCACTTAAAGACCTGTATGTGGATATTTATAGAAGCTTTGTTATCTACAATAACTGGGAATAACCCAAATGTCTGTTAGCTGGTGAATGGATAGACAAGTTGTGGGACATCGATTGAATGGATGGGCTTCTCTGTATTTATACTACCTGTGGTTTGTTTAGCTCCTTGAATCTGTAATGTTTGTGTCTTTCGCCAAATTTGTGAAAATTTTGGCTATTCTTTTTCTAATTAGTTTTTCTACCACATTCTCTTTTTTTTTTTTTTTTTTTTTTGAGA
>NW_012151430.1:411496-467851 GCF_000956105.1 Propithecus coquereli
GTGTTTTCAAATCCTGAAAAGTTTTGATTTCATTTTATGTTTTTCTGTTGGTGGTAACTTGTATGTATATTAGATTTGCCTTCTTAAAAATGTTCATAGGTTTATTTGTGTTGGGTTAACCCTGGGTCACCTCTTTCTTCTTTTATTCCTATAGTAAAATGCAGTTTCTTTAATTAATGGTACTTTTTTATTCTGTCTTCTTCAATTTGTTTCTTAATATATAATTTTAATAGGACTTTTACTTTTGGCCACTTCCTTCATGTCTTCACCACCAAACCTCCAAGGGATATTTCACTTTTCATAGTTCCTCCTTCACTCCAGGAATAGTGCCCTCCCTATGCTGCCTCTGGTGGTGTAGTGCACTTAATAAGCTCTAATGTTTACAATACCTGAGAGCCAGGGCTCTGATCCACAATCCCAGATGTTCTCTCATCTTATCCACTCAGGGCGAAGCTCTTTCCTTCTGGAAGCAGGACCCTGGGTGATAGATGTGTTTCACCACATGGAAACCACGCTGCGTTCTTCACCCTTTCTGCAGTCCCGGACTGATTCTTTCCATAGCTGTCTCTGGAGCACTCTGCTGATACTTGATGTTGATTTATCCACTTAAAAGAAAATGGAAGTTTGTACTATCATCTATTTCATAGTTACATTGTAGGCATAAATAATGGGTGATTTTTTTCTTTGTTGGTGGTTTTCAGGAATTTATGTGGAAAGAATTTCTTTTAGAAGGATGTCTTTATTCTGTGATACCCTGTTACATTTAAAGTAATCAATGCCACTAACCTGAGCTTTTTCAGCTGTTTGAATTCGTTTTTCTTTTTAGCAGATGATATATCCTAGGGACGAATGTCCAAATAGCTGAAAAGAATTGCCTACATTTAAATACATGAATCTACATTAATGTACCATTTTATATGATAAGGATTTTTTTTGAAGCAGAGTCTCACTCTTTTGCCCAGACTAGAATGCAGTGGTACAGTTCTAGCTCACATCAACATCCAACTCCTGGGCTCAAGTGATCCTCCCACCTCAACTCCCTGAGTAGCTAGGACAACAGGTGAGCACTACCACGCCTGGCTAATTTTAAAAATTATTTGTAGAGATGGGGTCTCACTATGTTGCCCAGGCTTCTCCTTCTCTTGAACTCCTGGCCTGAAGCAATCCTCCTCCTTTGGCCTACAAAAATGCTAGGATTATAGGCATGAGTCACCCAGCTTTTTTTTTTGTTTAAAGAGATGGTGTCTTATCTATCATCCAGCTGGTGGGCAGTGACGTGATCACAGCTCATTGCAGTCTCGAACTCCAGGGCTCAAGGGCTGAAGTGATCTCCCCTCAGCCTCCCAAGTAGGTGCCATCGCTTCCAAGGATCTCTTCATGTTATCCAGGCTGGTCTTGAACTCCTGAGTTCAAGTAATCCTCCTACTTCGGCCTCCTACAGTGCTCAGATTGCAGGCATGAGCCACTGCACCCAGCCCATGTTAAGTATTTCTTTTACCAGTATTCACTTTGTCCTTACTAGGTAATTCCTCGAGAGCAGTGCCTTCTTGAAAATAGTCAAGGGATGAAAGAGGCAAAGTCATTAAACAAAAATGTATATCACTTCCATTGTCCTACTTCAAAAACATTTTTATTTGAAGCACTTCAACAGGGACAGAAATACTCCATTTCTAAATGCCGTACTTCACACTTAACAGAAATACAGGCATATCTCAGAGATATTGCAAGATCAGTCTGAGACCACCACAATAAAGTGAATATCACAATAAAAGGAGTCATATGAATTTTTTGGCTTCCCAGTGCATATAGAAGTGATGTTTACACTATACTGTAGTCTATTAACTATGCAATAGCATTATATCTAAAATGTATATACCTTAGTTAAAAAATACTTTGTTGCTAAGAAATGCTAATGATCATCTTAGCCTTCAGTTAGTCACGACCTTTCTGCTGGTGGAGGGTCTTGTCTTGATGTTCGTGGCTGCTGACTGATTAGGGTGGTTGCTGAAGGTTGGGGTGGCTGTGGAAATTTCTTAAAATAAGACAGCAACAAAATAGAACTACTCTATGATCCGACAGTCTCACTATCGGATATGTATTCAAAGGAAGTGAAATCAGTGTGTCAAGGAGATATCTCAGCTGCCATGCTCATTGCAGCACTCTTCACCATAGCAGAGCTCTGGAATTTACCTAAGTGTCCATCAAAAGATGAATGGATATATGCGCAGTGGAATACTATTGAGTCTCAAAAAAGGAGGAAATCTTGTAACACCCAACAACGTGGATGAACTTGGAGGACATTATGTTAAGTGAAATAAGCCAGGAACAGAAAGATAAATACCACATAATTTCACTTCTATGTGGAATCTAAAATGGTCGAACTCATCGAAGTAGAGAGTAGAATGACGGTTACTATTGTATTTGACAACTGTGTAGAATCCTGTATCCAACACCGTAGTTCCACAGAGCAATTCTGTCACTCCAACAGTTTTTTGATGATTCCTTTTCAGAGTCAACCTTCCCTGCCAACCCCAACCCTTGGTGACCATTGATCTGTTTCCCATCCCTTTAGTTTTGCCTGTTCCAGAGGTTCATATAAATGGAACCATACGGAAGGTACCGTACTGAGTCTGGTATCTTCTGCTCAGCATAATGCATTTCATATTCATCCACGTTGAGTGGAGTTTCTTCCTCTTAGTTAATGAGTAGTGTTCTGCTGCATGGACATGCTGCCCTTTGTATATCCATTAACAAGTTGAAGGGCATCTGGGCTGTTTCGAGCTTTTTGGTGATTATGGATAAATCCATTATAAATATTTGCAAGCAGGTTTTGTGTGAACATAAATTTTCATCTCTTAGGTAAAGTCCGTCCACAGGATTGCTGGGTCATATTATAAATATTGTATATTTATTTTTTAAAAACTGCCTGAACAATTTTTCCAGAATGATTTTGCATTCCCATGTGTAAAAATTTAAGTTGTTCTGCAATCTTGCAAGCACTTGGTATTGTCATTCTATTTTTTATTTAAGCCATTCTAATAGGTACATAGTGTTATTTCATTATGGCTTTAATTTCCACTTCCCTGGTGATAAATGATATTGAATATTTTTTTGTGTGCTCATTTGCTTGTGTATATTTTCCTCGGTGAAATATCTATTCAGCTCTTTTGCCTATTTTAGAAATTAGGTTGTTTCTTTTTCTATTATTGAATGTGTAGAATTCTTTATGTATTCTGGATACAAGTTTTATCATTTATGTGTTTTCTAAATATTTTATCCCAATATATACCTTGGGTAATTTATCATCTTTTTAATTTCAAAAAATTTAGGCAATACAAGTATTTTTGTTTTTTGTTACATGGATAAATTGTACCATGATGAAGTCAGGGCTTTCAGTGCACCAGTCACCAGAATAGTGTGCATTGTGCTTGATAGGGAGACTCTTATCCCTCACCTCCCCTTCCTAGTCTCCAGTGTCCATTACTGCTCTCCGTGACCACATATATCCTTCGTTTAGCTCCAACTTACAAGTGAGAACATGTGGTGTCTGTTTTTCCATTCCTGAGATACTTCACTTAGGATAATGGTCTCCAGTTCCATCCAAGTTGCTGCAAAAGACATTATTTCATTCCTTTTTATGGCTGAGTAGTACTCCACGCATTCTTTATCCACTTGTCAGTTGATGGGCACTTAGGTTGATTCCGTATCTTTGCTACTATGAATTGTGCTGTGATAAACATTCAAGTGCAGGTGTCTCTTTTATAAAATGACTTCTTTTCCTTTGGGTAGATACCCAGTATTGCTGGATTGAATTTGGTAGGTCTACTTTTAGTTCTTTGAGGAATCTGCATACTGCTTTCCATAGCGATTACACAAGTTTATGTTCCCACCGACAGTGTATAAATGTTCCCTCTACACTGCATCTGTCCCAACAGCTATTGTTTTTTGACTTTTTAATCATGGCCATTATGACAGGGTAAGATGGTATCTCACTGTGGTTTGAATTGTGTTTCTCTGATAGTTAGTGATGTTGAGCATTTTTTCATATGTTTGCTGGTCATTTGTCTATCTTTTGAGAAAAATCTGTTCATGTGTTTTGCCCACTTTTTGATGGATTATTTGTTTAGTTCTTGCTGATTTCAGTTCTTTGTAGATTCTGGATATTAGCCCTTTGTCAATGTATAGTTTATGAATATTTTATCCCATTCTGTAGGTTGTCTATTTACTCTGTTGAATATTTCCTTTGCTGTGCAGAAATGTTTTAATTTAATTACATCTCATTTATTTATTTTTGTTGTTGCTGTATTTGCTTTTGTCTTCCTGATTCAAGCCTGGGAGGTCATGGCTTTCCAAAAAATTTATTCATTTCCTCTACTTTTTCTAGCTCGTACGCATAGAGGTTTTCATGGTAGCCACAGATGATATTTTATATTACTGTGGCATCAGTTATAATGTCCCCTTTTTCATTTCTGATTGAGCTTATTTGAGTCCTTTCTTTTCTATTTCTGGTTATCTAACCAGAGGTCTATCAATTTTGTTTAGCTTATCAACGAACCGACTTTTTGTTTCATTGATCCTTTGAATTTATTTTTTTTGCTTTCCATTTTGTTGAGTTCTGCTTTGAGCTTTGATATATCTTTTCTTCTGCTAGCTTTGAGTTTGGTTTGTTCTTCTTTTTCTAGTTCCTTGATGTGTAACATTAGGTTGTTAATTTGTGATCTTTGTCTTTTTAATGTGGGCATTGAAGACTATGAATTTCCCTCTTACCACCACTTTTTCTGTATCCTATAGATTTCAGATGCTTGTGTCATGATTGTCATTTGGTTTCAAAAAATATTTTCATTTCCATTTTAATTTTGTCGTTGGCCCAGGGATCATTCATCAGCATGTTGTTTAATTTCCATGACTTTGTGTAGATTTGAGAATTCCTCTTGGAGTTGATTTCTAGCTTCATTCCACTGTGATCTAAGAAGATATAATACATGGAATGATTTTGTTTTTCTGAATTTACTGAGACTTGTTGTAAGGGCTAACATATGATCTATCTTTGAAAATATCCCATATGCTGATGGGAAGAATGGGGTAGAATGTTCTGTAGATGTCTTTTAGGTCCATTTGTTCTAGAGTCCTGTTTAAGTCCAGTGTTTTTTGTTGATCTTCTGCCTCGATGATCTGTTCAGTTCTGTCAGTGGAGTGCTGAAGTCCCCAGATTTTATGATATTGCTGTTTATTTCTTTGCTTAGATCTAGTAGTATTTGATTTATGAATCTAGGAGCTCTTGCCTTAGGTGCATATATATTAAATATTTAGGATTGTTATATCTTCTTGCTGAATTGCTCCCTTCAACATTGTATAATAACCATCTTTGTCTTGTTTTACCATTGTTGATTCAAAATCTATTTTATCTGATATGAGAATAGCTACTTCTACTCACTTTTGGTTTCCTTTTATGTGGAATATTTTTTTCTATCTCTTTACATTGATATTATCAGAATCCTTGTGAGTTAGATGGGTTTCTTGGAAACAGCATATACTTGAAGTGTGTTTTTTCATCTATTCAGTCTGTGTGTTTTAAACAGCACATTAAGACCATTTACATTCAATGTTAGTACTGATACGTCAAATACTGTTCTGTTCATCATGTTGAATGATTCCTAGTTGCTTTGTTTTTCCCCTTGTGTCTGTTTTATCGGTTGTGAGCTTTAACTTTTGGGTGTTTTTTAGGTTTTTCTGATGTTTACTTATGACTAAACTAAAGTTATGGATTTGGGGAAGGAATAGGGCCTTCTTGTTGCGTAATTTTAGGGGCACATGACTTATTACTGGTGAAGTAAACCTTGATCACTGGGTCAAGGTCATCACACACATTTTGATATATTGTGTTTTCGTGTAAAAATTCAACTCAGAATATTTTCTAATTTCCTTTATGACTTCCACTTTGACTCATGAGTTATTTAGAAACATGTTACTTAATTGACAAATATTTAGGGATTTTCCAGACATCTCTGTTATTCTGTTGTGGTCAGAGAACATATTTTATATGATTTCATTCTTGTACATTTGTTGAGGATTGTTTTATGGCCAAGAATGGGGTTTGTCTTAGTGAATGCTTCATGTTCACTTGAAAGGAATGTGTATTCTGCTTTGCTGGGTGGAGTGTCCTATAAATGTCAACTAGGTCAAGCTGGTTCAGAGTGTCGTTCAGATCATCTACATCCTTATTTTCTTTCTTTTTTTCCCTTTTCTTTCCATTTGTCCTATAGTTTACTGAGGAATGTCAAAGTTGAGCTATAATTGTGGATTTATCCATTTCTATTAAGATCTATTGTTTTTGCTTCATGTATTGTGAAACTCTTTGTTCGGTACATGCGCAGTTGGGATTGCTCTGCCTCCCTGGTTAACATACTGCTTTGTCATCCTGTAACGTCCCTGTAAAGATATATGGTAATATTTCTTACTCTGAAGTCAAATTTGTCCAATGTTAATGTAGCCACTCCAGCTTTCTTTTGATTTGTGTTTCAATGCTATATCCTTTTCCATCATTTTCCTTTTATTAGATCCATATACCATTTTTTAGAGAAGTTTTAGGTTTATAAAAAACTAAGCAGAAAATACAATGTTTCTATTTACCCTCCTCCCCCATACAGTTTTCCCTGTTGTTCAAATCTTGCATTAGTGTGGTATATTTGTTACGATTGATGAAAAAATATCGATACATTATTATTAACAGCCACAGTTCACGTTAAGGTTCACTCTCTTTGTTGTACAGTTCTACGGATTTTGACAACTGTATGTCATGTGTGCACCAGTGCAATATCATACAGAACAGTTTCACTGCCCAAAACTGTCCTGTGCTCCCCCATTCCTCATTCCCCTGCCCCCAAACTCCTGGAAACCACTGATCTTTTTGCTGTCTCTGTAGTTCTGCCTTTTCCAGAGTGTCATGTAGTTGGAGTGGTACGTTATGTAGGCTTCTCCGATCGGCTTCTTTCACTTGGCAATATGCATGCGAAGTTTCTCCATGGCTTTTTGTGGCTTGGCAGTTTGTTTCTTTATATTGCCAAATAGTATTTCACTGTATGAATTTACCACAGTTTGTTTATCCACTCATCTGTTAGAGAATATTTTGATTGTATCTAGGTTTTGACAATTATGAATAAAGCTGGCATAAACATTTGTGTTCAGGTTTTTGTTTGTACGTAAGTTTTAACTCACGTGGGTAAATACCGAGGAGCGTGGTTGCTGGATCACACAGTGAGACGACAATTAGCTCTGTAAGAAACAACCAAACTGTCTTCCAGAGTGGCTGTGCCAACTCTGCAGTCCCACCTGCAGCAAAGGGGAGTCCCGTGGCTTTATGTCCTCACCAGCATTTGGTGGTGTCTGCGTTTTGGATTTTCACCTTTCTTACAGGTGTGTAGCGATATTCATTGTTGTTTTAATTCCCTAATGACATGATATTTAACATATTTTCATATGCTTAATTGCCATTTGTATGTCTTATTTGATGAGTTGTTTCTTTAGATATTTTGCCCATTTTTTAATTTGGTCATTTATTTTCTTATTGTTGAGTTTTAAGAGTTCTTTGTATATTTTGGATAACGATCCTTTATTGGATATGTGTTTAGAAAATATTTTCTCCCAGTCTGTGGCTTCTCTTTTCATTCTTTTGACATCATTTTACTTTTAACCTATCTATGTCTTCACATTTAGAGTAGGTTCCTTATAGAAAGCATATAATTGTTTCTTACTTTTTCATCCAATTTGATAATCTCTTTTAATTTGTATATTTAGATATTTATATTTAATTATTGATATAGCTGTACCAAAATCTATTTTTCTGGCTACTTCCTACTTGTTTCATATGTTTTTTGTTCCTTTTTTCCTATTTTTCTGCCTACTTTTGGATTGACTAATTTTTTATGATTCTATTTTGTCTCCATTATTGACTTATTATTTGTACCACTTTTTAAAAAATTTTAGTAGTTCTAAAGTTTACAATGTACACTTTTAATTAATCACAGTCAACCTTCAAATAATATTATACTACTTTATGTGTCATTTAAGAACCTTTAATACCCCCAATTTCTCCCTCCCAATTTTGTGCTATGGTCGTCATGTATTTTCCTTTGTCAGATGCTATAATCCAATACACTGCTACTGTTTTTTGCTTTAGACAATCATCTTTTAGATGATTAATGATAAGAAAAAATATGTTTTATGTTTATCTTCATTTATTCATTCCCAGACACCTTTATTTCTTTGTGTAGATCCAGGTGTTTGTAGGCCAGGTCTGTGGGTACGTCCCTTTGCACTGCCCGAGTCAGAGCTGCAAGTGTGCCCAGCGCCGACGTCGAGGTGTGCATTTACCCATCCCCGCTCCCTCCTCCCACCATAGCTGTTTTATTTCCTTCAGTCCTTTAAAGATCTCACTCCATTGTCTTCTGAACTGCATAGTTTCTAAATGTGTCTGCTTTAATTCTTATCTTTGTTTCTCTGTGTGTAATATTTCTTTTGTATTCAAGATTTTATATTTGTCTTTGGTTTTCAACAGTTTGAATATGATGTATCTAAGTGTGATTTGTGGGGGTGGTATTTATCTGGATTGTAATCTCTGAGCTTCTTGGATCTATAGTGGGTATTTCATTATTTTCTGAAAATTCTTGGCTAATCTCTCTTTAAATATTTCTTACATATCTTTTCCCTCCCTCTGGGATTCTAAGTACGTGTATGTTACACCACTGATCTGTCTTACAGCTTCTGGAGACTGTGTTCTGGTTTTTTTTTCCTCTTTCTCTCTTTATGTTTCAGTTTGAGTAATTTCTATTGAACTATCTTCAAGTTTCCTGATTCTTTTATTGGCTATTTTGAGTCTACAAGGAGCTGTCAAAGGCATTCTTCAGATCTCTTACTGTGTTTTTTATTTCTAGCATTTTAATTTGACTCTTTCTTATGATTTTCATATTTCTACTGAAATTCCACTAAGCCTAGAAGAGCTGTGTATACTTCAGGGGAGCTGAGTCAATTTAGTTAGTATGTGACCTGGGTTTGGGATTTTTTTGCTATGGCTGCCTTCAGTGTAGCTCTAGCTTCAAAACACTGTGCTTAGGACAGAGGCTGAGTTTCCAGAGTTGTTTGGTTTTTTTTTTTTTTTCTCCAGTGTTCCTGATCTACCTGCAGTTTTCAGACTTCCCTATGTACCTGTACCTCTGAGGGATGTTTCTTGATGCTCTCTTCCCTCTCCCCCAGCAGATCTTCCGTTGTTTCCTACTCGTGTTTGCTCGCCCAGTGGCGGGGAGCAGTAGGGTTCCCTGTTGTCCTGGACAAGCCTCAGTCTTAAACTCTGTCCTCCTACGGGAGGGGCAGGAAATGGCCTGGCCCAGATTGTTAGAGGTGTTCTGCCACCGTGGGAGGGGCGGAACACGCTCTCCTGGTCAAGACCCATCAAAGATGCAAAGAAGAGTTTGTCATGGAAAGGAGAGACAGGATCACTGAGAAATCCCCAGAGATAGGGGCCAGTCTCTTTTGTGAGCACCCAGTGAAGGTCCATGGAGAAGACAACATGAGAGGTGTGCATTTTCCTTGTGTCCGTGACTCCCGGGAGTTCCATATTCTCACAGTAGCCCACACTTTGCCTTTAGCAGTTTGTTCAACAAAATATGTGAATTCTTCCTACCTGCTGCCATAGTGCCCTTCTGTATTCTGCCGCAAACGAACCAGTCCCTTTCTCATTGGTGGCACCTGTCTTTCCTTAGATGTTAGTCTTTTTGATTGCCCTGTGACCTCAGTTCTCTGAAGGCTTCAGAAGTTGTGATTTTGTAGTTTATTTGGCTATTGTTCTTGCTAGGGGATGAGCAATGTTCTTCCCAACTTTCTTCATCCTGGAATTCTTTGTGTTTTATGAAATTTTTTCTGTAATCCATCCCATATGTTTTGACTATATGTACAATACTAATTGATATTCACCTTTACTTATTTGCAGTTCTAATATCCTCTTTGACCCAAAGTTATTTAGTGACTTTAAAAAATTTTTAAGATAATTGAGACTTTTTTCTTTTGTTCTTTATTTCTATTATTATAACATTATGGTCAAATAATGTGGGTAATAAAATTTCTGCTTTGAGAAATTTTTTGAGGTTATCTTTATGACTTTTTGAACAGAATATATATATTCAATATTCAAGGGCTATGGTGTTTACTATCACTATTAAGCCAAATTTAGTAATTATTAATAATAGTCAAATGCCCTATATCTTTATTTATTTGTCTGTTTGATCTGCTAAAGATTGAAAGAAGTGTTAATATATTAAAGATGCTCATTATAATTATGGTTTTGACCAATTTTTTCTTGAATTTCCTTTATATCTTTCTAGTTGTTTTAGTTATTTTGTAAACTCTTATTCAGCCCAGAAATATTTATGAGTATTTGTCTTCGTTTTGTATTATCATAACAAAATAATTCTCTGATTTCACTTAGTCATTTTTGTCTGTCACTGCTTTGGATTTCTTGTTTTGTGTATCTTTGCCCATCTATTTTTAATTCATCTGCTCACGTCCATACCTGCTGCCAAAACCCAGTCCAAGTTCACTGTCATCCCTCGTCTGGACTATGGAAATAGGTTCCGAACTGTGTCCTCGCCTCTGCTTTTACTTTGCAACCATCACTCACGCCTGCCCCTCACCATGCCTTGCAACGCAGTCCCCCCAGCGCACCACCCGGACTTACTTCCTGTCCTCTTCTCTCTGCTCGCTGTGCTCCAGACGCAGCGACCTTGTTTCTTTTCCTTAGCCGGGCCACACTTTTGCCTCAGGGCCTTTGCACTAGCTGGTCCCTTGACCTAGAAAGCTCCTGTTCATGACTAATGCTTTTTTCTCGTTCGGGACTGTGTGCACTTAGTCACTTCTGCAGAGGACTCTACCCTGACTACCCAATCTAAAGTGGCCATTCTGTCGCCAAGTCATTCTGTTATGTTGTTTTATCTTCTCTTCAAAGGATTTATTAATATCTGAAATATTCTCGATGATTTATTCATTTGCTCAAAGAGAGCGATTACCGTGTATGAGTTGTCAGCCGGCTGTCCGTGGCGTCTGTGAGCCCGCACAGCCCAGGGAAGTTTTATTCAGCTATTTCTTTGGTCGTTAGGTTGTCATCCAATCAGTTCTGCCCTTCTAAAATTTCTCCGATGCTCATTTTGTCTTGTCTGGAGTTTTCTCCTAGGTCTCATAATCTCTTGCTTTTTATGGTTTTCTTCAGGTTGTCAGAGACTTTGTCTCAGGTTTGCTGACTGATTCACTGATTCTGTTTCCTGTAGTACACAGTCTGCTATTGACTGCTTCTGTTGGGATTTTAAAACTGCATTTCTGCAATCTGGTGTTTTCTCACCAGAATTTTTCCTGATTACATTGTTCTTGACACAATGTCCTTTGGACTTACGTTGGAAAACTTATTCCTCAGGTTGGGTCACTTCTTTTGAACCGCTAAATTTTTTTTTGTTTGCCTAACATTTTGATTTCTTTTGTTGTTTGCTGTTCATTACAAAGTGAGTAGTAGGAATTGTCCAGTGGTAGGAATTGCAGTAGATTTTGCCACAGATTTTATCTATTCTCCTTGAACGTGTTCAGGCTTCTAAGGTGTGCAAGAGCATCGTAAGGAGTGGGAGTCAAGGCGAAGGGCAGAGTCAGGCAAGATACAGCAAATAGTCTTTCTCATCAAAGGGAGGTTCGCTAGCCTTGGAGAGTTGGAGGAAGTGGGTACTGGTCTCCCTGTGTCTAACGGTGGAATAAATGTACTAAAAAACCAGAGCCACCTCTCAGGTGTCTGTATCAGCGCTGGCAGGAGCACCTGGCGTGGTTCCTGACACGGTGCTCAGAATGCGTTTGTTGCAAGGGACCAAAGCACCTGACTGATTTCTGTGTGCCTGGCTCTGTCCCGGGTGCTGTGGAAATTCAGAGACAATAAAACACAGCCCATTCCTACAAGGGGCTACATCTAATAGGGGATATCAGTCATTTGGAGAGTTAGATAACAAAAGAGAAAAAAGTTCTCAAAAAATAGAGACGTGCTAAAAGAAGGGAAGGCGAGTTCTGGCAGAAAGTGTGTGAGACGCAGGGCTCGGCCCTCCGGCTCTGGGCAGGCTGGGGCGAGCTGGGGGCCCCGGGCCTGGCTGCTGCCTCTGCCTCACAGACGCCTGCAGCCCTCCCCGTGGCCGCTCTCCAGCTGGGCCCAGGCCTGGGAGTAGTGGTGAACATCTCTCCCAGCCCCGCCGCGGTGACCGGTGATGGTGGCTTCTCCGAGGCTGGACTCTGCCGGCTGCCAGTCTCCTGACCGTGCCTGGTCTAAGCGGAGCCCCCACCAGGCCTCTAGGATGCGCCTTTGGGTGGTGGCGGTTGTGGCGGGCTGAGAAGAAAAGCTGCTGCCCCAATGCTGCATGCAGAGGGCGTTAGGGTTAGGAGGCCTGAGAAGATGGGTCCATGGACGCAGCCTGGCCACTTCCTTGCGCCCTGTTGCCATGCAGATCCCGATCCCGATGTGACTGTTCTGTCCCAACTGGGCGAGCCCACTCAGACCTGACAACGACAGACAAAGGCCTGCATGGGCCGGGAAGGTGAGTGGAGCCTGGGACAATGACAGGTGAATGTGTAACTGGCCCCATAAGCAAGAAAGTTGGTTTTCTAAACGGTGTTTCTAGTTCCCTCATATTTCAGATGAGTTTTCAGCGTGCACACTGTGGCCAGGGCTGGCCGCTCCAAGTGGCCTTGACAGTGAGTTTTATCTTGACACTGGTGGCTTGACAACTAATTTCAAAGTGGTTGTTAACAAACCCACAAGGGGACCTCAGTGTTGCTCACTGCACAGAAAGCCAGTTACGGAGAGAACGAGAATTGTCGAGGAGGAAAGTATTTATTGCAGGAGGCACGCCTGCTGGGAGGAGGGGCATAAACTGTCCCAAATAGTGGGTAAGTCTCCCTCAGGGCGGGGACTTTAGTATTATAACGAGCTCATCGTTATAATAGGCGTTAATATTGCTAGTCGTTAATATTGGTCATTTTTTCAGCCTTGTGCACAGGCTCTGTGGGTCCTTGGGCACAATCTGTGGTGGGGTGTAGCTTGTCTTTTCTGGACAAATGGATGGTATTCGGCTTTATAGTTATTTTGTGACTACAAGGAGGATCCACCATTTCTGGGGGAAAAAAACTCAAAAGGGAATGTATCAGTGTAACAAAAAGTTATAAAGTTCTAGTCAATAAATCTTACTGGCCTGGGAACTTGAAACATAAAAAAAAAAAACTATAAAAAACTGTTTTCTTCCTTATGGAGCTGATTACATAGGCAGAAAATAGAGAGCTCTCAGTAAGATCTGATGATCAAAATTTTGTGACTTTGTTGTAGTAACACATTCCTTTGAGTTTCTTTCCCAGAAACAGTGGCACCTCCTTGCAGCCACAGGTGACTACAGAGTTTCACACCACCTGTTTGTCCAAAGAAGACAAGATGAGCAAAACCCCCTACAGAGTGCCCAGGGACCCACTGAGCCTGCGCACAAGGCTGAGAAAATGACCAGTGTTGACCCCGAGCTCAGGACAGTGCTGCGGGAGGGTCCCATACAGCGGAAAACTCCTCCCTCCACTTGGGACTTAATCGTCACGTTGCTCTTGACTGTATTTCATCAGAACAAGGGGGTGTTTGTGTTATAACTAATTCTTCATACTGTGCTGTACTTCTATAAACACCTCCACAGAAGTGTAAACACGTGCTGATAAAACTAGACAAGCTTCTGAGCTTTGTGGCTACAACAGGTTAACAAATGATCTAGAAATGGAAAATTGGTTCTCAAGACTATTCTCTTGAATTTGATTCCTCAAAATATTCACTCTGTTCTTTCAGGAATTTTAAAATTTAACCTTTCCCTTTTACTACTGATTTTCTTGACTTACAAAAATCTATTAATTTTGAGTAAATGTGGACTAAAATGTTGTTTCAAAACAACAAATAAAAGTACTCAAATAATGGTACTAGAGATGTTTGATCATTCACCTATAACTTGTAAACAGTTTCAACAACAGACTCAAAACTTCCATTCCTCACACCCCAACTACACCCCACTTCAACAAAAACAACCAGATCAGTCAACACCGTGTTGTTTAAAGAGGTTGCCAATGTATGACAAAGTACAATTAGTAAACTAACATTTTGTACACTTTGTGTTAAAATTCATGGAAAGGCTGTCTTCTGAAAAGGACTTCTGGAAGTGAAATGACATCACTTCTAAGTGACATGTGTCTATATCCACCGGGTCGGCGGTGGAGAGGAGTTGGAAGAAATGAAGGATTCTAGACCAGAATGTTCCTGTTTACAAGACACTTTCAGATATAATCATTGTTACGTGTGTATAGTTTATTCAACACTACTGTGTATATAGTGGACAAACTTAAGTCCTTATTTGAAACATCTAGTCTTTCTAGATGTTAAAGAGGTTGCCAGTATCTGACAAAAGTAGAGTTAGTAGTGAACTAATACATTGAGTAGACTTTGTGTTAAAATTCATGGGAAAGGCTGTTCTTAAAAACACTTATGGAAATAAAATTGTTAAACCCCCCTCTAAGCACTGCAGATGCTTAGAGCTGTACCCTGGGCTGGTAGAGATGGGAAGGGGGAGGGTTCTAGGCCAGAATGTTCCTGTTCAGAGGACACTTTGAAATTGTAGGTTTTGTTATGAGTGTGCACCATTTATTCAATGCTACTGTGTATAGTGGAAAAAACTTAAGACCTATTGGAAACATCTAGTCTTTCTGGATGTTTAAAAGTACACAACATAGAGGGCTAAAGTAACACCCTTTAAGTGTTTTTTGTTATTAATAGGACCGGTTGTTGCATTTGGGGAATGGAATTATTAACCTCGCCGTCCTGGAGAGCGTGCTGACTGTCACTGAGAGGTGAGGGGAGGGGAGGAGGAAGGATGCGGAGAAGGGTTCTGTGCCCATGAGTTAGAGTAGTTCAGCTTGCTCAACCGTTGTTCTGTATGTGCATTTTAGTTAATATTGCTGTGTATTAAAGGATAAACAAATCCTAAAAAAAGAAAAGAAGGGAAGGGAAGGGAAGGAAAGGCTTCCTCTGGACTGGATAGCTGGGAAGGTCTTCCGAAAGGAGACAGTATTAGCTGGCTCTTAAAGAAGTGGTTGGAAAAAGGAAGGATGTGGTTAGCGTGGACTGGATGGTGGGAGGAACTGACAGAGATGGCGTAGAGGCCCCCATCAGCATGACGTGTGTGGGAGAAGTAGAGGATCAGTTAATCTGGGACAGATAAGGCTTGCGGGGTGTACAGCAGGTAGGCCCTGGCCTGGTGAGCATGGACCTGATCGCTGAGCTTAGGATTTTGGTCTTTTCCTTGTAGATACAGTAAAGTGTGGGAAGCTTTTGAACCAGAAAGAGGGAACTGTGGTCAGAACTGCTTCAGGAAGCTCCACTGGTGCATTTCCGTTGGTATGGGACGGATATGATGCGAGATCTCTCCTCGTCTTTTTCTTCCTTCACCCCGTCTACCTTGTCTCTGTCTCTTGTCTTCCCCCAACCTGGATCAGCCTCTTAGGATATTTCCTGGAATGGCCTCTGATTCCTCCCATCCCCAAGGCAGTAACAAAGTCAGCACCAGACCATTTACTTGCCAGTGGCTACTACAGTCTGAGCCCTGGTCAATGTTCCAGATTCAGCAGAGATATTAGAGATTTCCAGCGGGGAGTTCTGCATCCTGGACTCTGACCTGGGGGCCTACAAGATGGATGTGGATGAAAACATTTTGTCACGTGGCTTATGAAAATTAGCCTTAGGAAAAGAAATAACAAAGGGAAGGAGGATGATACTGTTGATCCTTGCACAACACGGGGGTTGGGGCAGTGACTCCCCAAGCAGTTGAACATCCACATGTAACTTTCGACTCCTCCAAAACTTTACTAATGGCCTACTGTTGACTGGAAGCCTTACCCGTAACATAAACAGTCGATAAACACATATTTTGTGTGTTGTATGTATATATGTACTGTATTCTTATAATTAAGTTAGAGAAAAGAAAATGTTAAGAAAATCATAAGGAAAATAAAATACATTTGCTGTTCATTAAGTGGAAGCAGATCATCGTCAAGGTCTCATCCTCATCATCTCCACCTTGAGCAGGCTGAGGAGGAGGAGGAAGAAGAGGGGTTGGTCTTGTCTCAGGGTGGCAGAGGCGGACGAGGTGGAGAAGGTGGGAGAAGAGGCAGGCATACTTGGTGTGACTTTACAGAAATATGTTATCATTTCTGTCTGATTGTCTTGCTTTTTCATTTTTCTAAAAATATTTCTATGCAGTGCCGACCCGTCCTCCACCATTGCCGTCTCATGCAAGGGTCTACACTGTGAAATAAGTGAGAAGGGTCTTGGATAATCAGAACCTCTCTGCCAGAGTTTCTGGTGTCAGTTTGTGTTCTGGCACTGCTTCTTCCGTGTCGTCTCCCTCAGTGTTCGGGGCTGACTCAGAAGCACTTGTCTCCATGATGTCGTCTTCTGTGAATTCCTTCGGTGGGGTCTGTTAGCTCCTGAGTTTCCCCAAGATCCATGTCTTGAAACTCTTCACCTCCCTTTTTTTTTTTTTTTTTTTGCCATATCCACAATCTCTTTCGTGATTTCCTTGGTTGGCTCTGTCATAAATCCTATGAAGTCATGAACAACATCTGGACACAGCTTTCTCCAGCGGGAGTTTATCGTTTTGGGATTGATGGCTTTCGCAGATTTTTCTGTAAAAGCAATGGCGTCTTCTGTGGTGTAATTCGTCTAAACGTTCATGACGTTCTTTCTACCGGAGTTCTCTTCCATGGCACTGACATCCTTTCCAGGGAGTACCACGTGTAATGAGCACTATAGGTCCTTATGATCCGCTGATCTAGAGATAGTATTAGAGATACCGTATTTGGGGGCAAGTGGAACACTTCAGCACGTTTAAGATTAAACTCATGGGATCCTGGGTGGCTGGGGCATTGTCCAATTAAAAAAAAAAAGAAAACAAAAAAAAACTTTAAAAGGCAGTCCCTTACTAGCAAGATATTTCCTGACTTCAGGGACAAAGCATCGATGGAGCCATTCTAGGAAAAAAGATTCTCGTTGTCCATGCTTTGTACAGACAAAAGACTGGGAGCTGGTGTTCATCTTTTCCCTTCAAGGCTTCGGGGTTGGTAGCTTTATAGATAAGGGCAGTCCAAATCATAAACCTGACTGCATTTGCACAAAACCATAGAGTTAGCTTATTCCTTCCTGCCTTAAATCCTGGTGCTTGCTTCTCTTCCTTACTAATAAATGTCCAGAGCCAGGCATAGTGGCTCATGCCTGTAATACCAGTGACTCAGGAGACTGAGGCAAGAGGATCACTTGAGGCCAGGAGTTCAAGGCTGCAGTGAGCTGTGATAGCGCCATTGTACTTCAGCCTGGGTGACAGAGTGAGATCCCATCTTTTAAAAAATCCTTGTGGTATTTTTTTCCAGAATACAGCACTTTCTTAAAATTACAAAATATTAAGGGGTACAAGTGTTTTTGTTACATGGATATCTTACATAATGCTTAAGATTTTTAGCCATCTTGAATTAATTTTTGTATATGGCAAGAGAATAGGGGTCCTGTTTCATTCTTCTGCATGTGGCTATCAAATTTTCCCAGCACCATTTATTGAATAGGGCTTCCTTTCCCATTGTCATTTGCTTTGTCAAAAATCAGTTGGTCATAACTATATGGTTTTATTACTAGGTTCTCTATTCTGTTCCATTGGTCTATGTCTTTACTTTTATACTAGCACCATGCTGTAATACCTTGTAATATAATTCAAAATCAGGTAATGTGCTTCCTCCAGATTTGTTTTTTGCTTAAGATTGCTTTGGTTATTGGGCTCTTTTTTGGTTCCAAGTGAAGCTTAGGGTTATTTTTTCTAGTTCTGTGAAATATGATGCTGATATTTTGATGGGGATTGTGTTGAGTTTATAAATCACTTTGAGCAGTGTGGACATTTTAACAATATTAATTGTACCAATCCATGAGCAGGGGATGTTTTTCCATTTGCTTATGTTATCTGCAATTTCTTTCATCAGTGCTTTATAGTTCTTGTAGAGGTCTTTAACCTCCTTTGTCAAGTATATTCCTAGGTATTTTATTTTCTTTATAGTTATTGTGAATGGTATTGAGTCCTTGATTTGACTCTCTATTTGACCGTTATTAGTATATAGAAATGCTACGTATTTGTGTACATTGATTTTGTAACTTGAGACTTTGCTGAATTTATTTATCAATTGCAGGAATCTTTTGGTGGAGTCTTTAGGGTTTTAGGAGATCATATCATCAGCAAACAGAGATAGTTTGACCTCCTATTTCTTTATTCGGATGCCCCTTATTTCTTTCTCTTGTCTGATTGCTCTGGATAGGACTTCCAATACTACACTGAATAGAAGTGGTGGCAGTGGGCACCCTTGTCTTGTTCTAGTTCTTAGGGTGAATGTTTTCAACTTTCCCCCATTCAGTATGATGTTGGCTGTGGGTTTGTCATATATGGCTTTTATAATTTTGAGGTGTGTTCCTTTTATGCCTTGTTTGTTGAGGGTTTTTATTTTGAAAGGGTACTGGATTTTATTGAATGTTTTTTCTGTATCTGTTGAGATGATCATGCGGTCTTTGTTTTTGTTTCCACTTATGTGGTGAATCACATTTATTAATCTGTGTATGTTGAACCATCCTTGCATCCCTGGGATGAAACTCACTTGATCAGGTGGATTATCTTTTTGATGTGCTGTTGAATTTGGTTTGCTAGTATTTTGTTGCAGAATAAGGCTCTTTTGTCTGCATTAAAAACCTACTGAGCCTAAGTAAAGAATTTACGACTAAGACCCCAATGGCAATCACAGAAACCACAAAAATAAGTAAGTGGGATTTGATTAAACTAAAAAGCTTCTGCACAGCTAAGGAAATAATCAACAGAGCAAAAAGACAACCTACAGAATGGGAGAAACTATTTGCAACCTATACATCCAATAAAGGGCTAATATCCAGAATCTACAAAGAACTCAAGCAAATCAGCTAGAAAAACAAACAAAAAAAAACATTAAAAAGTGGACAAAAGTTATGAATAGAAGCTTTTCAAAAGAAGATAGACAAATGGCCAATAAACATATGAAAAAATTCTCAATGGCACTAGTCATCAGGGAAATGCAAATTAAAACTACAATCAGATATCACCTTACCCCAGTTAGAATGGCTTTCATTAAAAAGTTCAAAAACAATAGATGCTGGTGTGGATGCAGAGAAAAAGGAACGCTTGTACACTGTTGGTGGGACTGCAAATTAATACAACCTCTACGGAAAACAGTATGGAGTTTCCTCAAAGAGATAAATGTAGACCTACCATTCAATCCAGCAATCCCACTACTAAGTATCTACCCAAAGGAAAAGAAATCTTTTTTATCAAAAGGACACCTGCACTCAAATGCTTATTGCAGCACAATTCACAATTGCAAAGATATAGAATCAACCCAAGTGCCCATCAATCCATGAGTGGATTAATAAAATGTGGTATATGCACACCATGGAGTACTACTCAGCCATAAAAAAGGTGAATTAATGCCTTTTGCACCAATTTGGATGGAACTGAAGACCATTATCCTAAGTGAAGTGTTTCAAGAGTGGAAAAACAAACACCACATGTACTCGCTATTAAATTGGAACTAACCAATGAGCACACATGTGCGCAGAGGGAAGCAAAACTCAGTGGAAATCAAGCGGGGGAAGCGGGGAGAAGGGGGAGACAAAAACCTACCTGACGGGTACAGTGAACACTGTTTGGGCGATGGGCACACCTATAGCCGTGATTCAAGCATTACAAAAGTGATCCATGTAACCAAAAACATTTGTACCCCCTTAATATTGTGAAATAAAAAAATAATTTAAAAAAACCTATTGAGGCAGATATCCTTTCTCCTCGATGCCTTTCTTAATGGTATCTAGGAACTTGTCTGCTGCCTCTTGGTCATCAGAAGCTGCTTCTCCTGTTATCTTGACATTTTTAAAAGTCAAACCTCTTTCTAAAATTATCAAACCATTCTTTGCTGGCGTTGGTACTACGGCTTTAGACCCTTCACCTTCCTTTTGCTTTAAGTTTTCATACGATGACTTCACTTTTTCTCAAGCCATATTAGAGTCTATAGGTGTGCCTTTCTTACCACAATCCTGCACCCACAGAAAAGCTGCATTTTCAGTATGAGGGGAAAAGGTATTTCACAAAAGTTTTTGCACCTGCTAGCATGGCTGCAGCGATGACCTCATGAATTTCCTTTTCTTTTCTTTTCTTTTTTTTGCAATGGGCCTTATGCTGGATTCATTTATCTTGAAACGGCAGGCAACTGCAGCTGCAGACCTCAACCTACGGTACATATCAAGCAATTCAACTTTTTCTTGTCATGACTTTCTCTGCTTCTTGGGAGCACTGCCAGCATCACTAGTGGCGCTTTGTGTGGTTCCCACGCTGCTATTCAAGGTTTATGGTCCTGCACTAAACATGATGAAAAGTACTCGAGAGCCGTGAGAGATCACTTTCTACTGTGATACTCGTTTACTGGAGAGAGGAACTGCTCACATGGAGACGGTTAGCGTCACATGGCATCTTAAGTGGGAACATGCAACGCCTGAGCTCACTGCGGCAGCAGCAGGAGATGGCTGTGCACTTGCCGCGGTGGTGTAGTATGAGCTATAAATCTCATGTAGTTACTAACGAGAATGAAGACGAGGGTTTCACCCCCAGGTATGGGCAGGACCACACTGTTCCACCGTTCTGAGTGTGTGATGTCTGTTTCATATCATTCCGTTTCACCAGTGTAGCAACACCTCTCCTTGGGCTTTTCTGAAAGCCTCGCTTGTACAGGTTTTTGTTTGTGCAGCAGATGCTTGAGAGAGTTTGAGGTGCCAAAGGGGTTCTATGTTGCTGCAGGGCTTGCTTCTACCTTCGTCTAACACGAGGACTTTGTTTCTCATGGCAGCGTCTTCTGCTACTTCCACGTCCACTGCGTATCCTCTGCCCTTTGGCGAATCACACACACGCGCACACGGACCATCCAGTAACTTTTACAGATTGGGTATTCTAAACCCATAAGGAGGAAGAGAAGCATTTTCCCAGTTTTTTAATTTTCCCTACCCATGACAAAGTCCATACTTGACATTGTTGTGCAGAGAAGCCCCTCCCCTTCGAATCGCACCCCCTTGGCCGTGTCGGAAGACAATGAGCCCATTTCTGAGTCTGTCTCAGTTCATGACAAGTCCCTCAGCTGTAAAAGGACATGATAAAAGCTTTTCTCATCTATTCCCTTTAAGAGCCCCATGAAGTTCTCACCTTCTGCCCGGCTCTGCCGAGGCTCTGTAAGCAGACGGGAGCCTCAGCGTTGGAAAGGCCTGCTTAGGCACTTAGTGTTTGTCATGTCACACCTTAACCTCAAAGGAAGTCCTTCTTTTTCCTGGGATGGAGCATTTTAGTTCTCACAACTCTTCTCTGAAGTCATTGCAGAGTGGGTGGAGGGAGGTGAGGGTGATGCTTTGGTCTGAACTTTCTTGGTAACCTTGCAAGTGGATCTATCAAAACTTAGGGTATTTTTCTTAACCACACCACCCCCGGGATTCCATTTCCTGCAGATGTGGCGGCAGCACCTCGAGCCCTCTCAGCCCAAGCCTTTGGACCATGCCTCGGGCGGGCTCTGCCCTCTGCCTTGAGCCCCACTGGTAACCTCTGCTGTGGAAAGAGTGACTTTCCTGCCCCGGTGGACAGCCTCCTTCCTCTCTGACTTGGTGACTGCAGTGGGAATTGGGGTTAGGCCCCTGTGGGTGAACGACATTTTCCTCTGTGTTGGAGAAAGAGGCAGGTCATGGTTTCATTGCGGCCACGACCTGCGGATGTGCAGGGAACCTCTGCTCCTGATGCAGATCCCCGGCCCTTTCCCAGCTCCTCTTATGATTGACTTCTCCTCATCCCTTTTTCTGACCCTGACGCCCGCCCAGATCATTCTTCTGTCCCTAGCCCTGCCCCTGTTACAGCCACCGTCCCAGACCCAGGGTGAGCTGAGGGACAGTCTCTCGGAGTCTGGGCAGAGCCCCAGGAGGTGCGGATGCTGAGGAGTGGGGAGGACGCGGGGAGAGGGGTACAGACTGAACGCTGGACCTGCCGTGGCCTTCCCTCTTCTCTGTCTCTGAACTTCTTTCAACAGAGAAGCCCTTATCGTCCAGCCCCGGCTCGCCAGGACCTTGTGCCTGTCCCACGTTTGTGGGCCTTGGGCTGTCGTGTGGAACAGAGGCGGCCCTGCCTCCACTCGCAGGAGCCTGGAAGGGGCCGAGGCAGAGACGTGGCAGGAGAGCGGAGGCATCTGGAGCCCCGTCACCCGTGGTCAGCAGGCCCCACAGAGGAGCAGCCTCCTTTGGCCTTTGCTTGGCTGATTCCTAATGATTTTATAAAAATTGATTTTGTTTTTTAATTACCCAAATGATGCATGAATACATTCTCTTGTAAAATCTTACGACAACAGAACATTCTCCTCTTGTAGAGAAGTTATTTAGCCTTAAGATTGTAAAATCGTGAAGTTAAATAAAGTGCCTGTTGAGTGCCTTGCCCAATCCCCATTCCTCCCCCAGAGCAGTGACTGCAGTTCTCGGCCAGGTGTGTATCCTTCCAGATCTCTTTCTATGTATTTGCTGTTCTTTAAGCCCGTTTGAATTTTCTCTTACTGAAATCTGGAAGTGTTCCTAACCAATTTAATAACGGTTGTCTCAGTGCAATTTATTGGAAGGTTCTTCTGTTTCACACTGATATGAAATGCCCCTTGCGGCAGACTCTGGCCAGGCCTGCTCCCTGCAAGACCCCGAGTAAACGTGAACTGAAAATTCCAAGACTCCGTAACTCGGTAAGGATAGATTGCCCAAAATTCTGGCAACAAGAATTGTCAAGGCCTAGAATCCACTTGGTAGTCCTGCACGACATGGCTTACTGAAGAGCGAAGTGACTGCTTTATTTGGTAGCGTAAGCTCTTTCTGGGGCTGGCGTGGGCAGGACCGTCAAAGGCAGTGCGTGTTCATAGCTGGGCTCTTGTAACATGGTGACTTCTCATTCACGCAGGCCGCCAAGGCCACTGGACTTGGGGGATGCCTTTGCGAGAAGGAAAGAAAGGCCATGGGGCAGCTGCATCCACAGGCCCCACGTGCATCCCCACCCCACAGATACCCTTTGTGCTTCTAACCGTCGAGCACTCATTGCTGTCCTCCTCACTGTCGGCGTAAAACCAGAGTCCAAGCAACCTGGACCCGAGTCCAAGTCAGCCTTCACTCCCGTCCCTGAGCCCAGACCTTATCTCACTCCATAAATCCCATAAGCATGTGGGTCTGTTTCTGGACTCTGCATTCTGGCCTGTTGGTTTATTTATTTGTCTCTGTACCAGCACCACGCGGTTTTCATTCCTATTGCTTTATGTTTTGATATAACATAGGGCAAATCTTCCTCCTCCTCCTTCAAAATTATCTGGAATATTCTTCCATTTGAATTTTGGAATCAATCTGTCAGGCTTCATGTGAAGTTCTATAGGGATTTTGATTTTGATAGGATTGGGACAGAATTTATAAGCTAACGGGAGGAGAATTTGGGATTTGGGAAAGTTGCTGAATATTTGTTTGTTGCTCTTATGTTTGGGCTCATCACTCAACTCCTGGATGTTCTGTGTGGTCTTCTATCGTCAAGAGCTGATACAGGACAGTGAGTAAGAGCGCAGACTCTGAAGCCAGACTGTCTGGGTTTAAATTCTGGCTCTGCAACTTGCTATCCGAGTGCCTCAACATCTCTATTATTCAGGTTCTTCATCTGTAAAAATGAGTTTGGTACTAATACTACCTCATAAGGTGGTTATAAGGATTAAATTAGTGAAGATGAATAAAACATTTAACATAAAGGAGGAAGTGATAATAATTATCATCATCGTCTATTTAAAAATAGTAAGTTTATCTGCTTTTTTCCAACTCTTATCTATTTTCCTTATGGTAACGCATTGGCTGGGACTTCAGTAGTCAGACTTAAATAGTAGCACTGATAAGAGATACCATCTTTTTCCTAACTTTAGTGGGATTTCTTTTAATGTTTCACTATTAAATATATTTGCTATAGGTTTCTGGTATAATCTTTGATCTTATTACGGATGCTCCCCTGGTAGTTTTTCTCATAAACAGATGCTTCTGTTGAAGTGATTGTCTATTGACTAATCCATTATTATGGAGAAGTACATTGGCAGATTTTCCATAATCAGATTTCTTTTCTGGGATACACCCTGTTTGATCACGATGTGTTATTCTCTTGATACTACTTGGTAATATCTTATTTCTGCTGACCTGCAGGCTGGGTTGCGTGCCCCTTCTCCGTGCACCCGTAGCACCCGTCCTTTCCGAACACCCCTCTGGTTTCATACCTACAATCTGGCATTGTGATTCCATGTCTCCCTCAGTGGAATATGCAGTCATTGAAGGACAGGGTTTATCTTCTCCCTAACTGAATCCCCAGTGACCCGATGAGGCCTGGCTTAAAGCGAGCATTTAGAGAACATGTCTGTTCCGTGTGAAGGTGCTTTCCACTCACCTGACAAGGACGGTGCCAGGTCCGCATCCCCGTTGAGCTGGTGGGCAGAGCCCTGGCTGCTGGCCCGGCTTGCCGTGCAGACAGGAGCTGTGTCAGTGCTGGCGACCCCACTAGCTCCTGGGTTCTCAAGGAGAGCCAGGTGTCCTCACAGCCACACCTGTCAGTTACACCTAAGCAGCCTGTGGGAGCTCGGGACGCCCCATGATCCTCCATACCTTGAGGGTGAAGGTTCTTCACCTTTCCTGGCAAAGCACACTCAAATGTGGAGGAAGGAAGGATCATTAGCGCCCTGCGCCGGGGCCTCATTGCTGTTTAACCGAAGGTGAGGGCGGGTGGAGGTGGTCACCAGGCATCCCAGCCACCCGGGAAAGCCTGGGTCTCTTTACCAGGAAGTAGTGAGAGGAGCACAGTGACGCCATTCTGTCATCACTGTGGAAAGACCCCCCATTCCAGGCCAGGCCTTTGTCTCTCTGCAGCTGACCCCACTGAGGTCAGCCCTTGTGCTTCAGGGAGGAACCCACTGCCACCAAGGCCACCCAGTGGCTGAGCAGTCGGTCCCTCCCACTGGAGCAGACAGGCATCTCCTGTCCCCGTGGCCCCATGTCAGGAGCAGCGCTCACAGGCACCTTGTGCCTTGTGCCCAGGTGGGGGCTGGTGTGCCGAGGATTGAGGGACCCAAGTACCTGAAGTCTGGGTGGACACAGACACGGCTCTGCCCTGGGCCGGCAGACGCTCGGTGCTGCTCGGGGCCAGCCTGCTCATCAGCGGAATCATCCACCTCCATTCTGTCACCTGCCAGGTGTTACTGGGAGTCTCCCGCATGCCGGGTGCTGTGGAGGGAGAGCAGCAGCAAACCTGTAACACAAACACCCGTGTTCTTATGGGGAGTAGAGTGAAGTGAGCACCTGTTTCCAGGTGCACCCCATGCATCTCACAGTTTAGATGGCACTACCTAGGACTCACCCCGTCTGTGACAGCCGGCCAGTGTCTTCCTCCTGCTGCTCTACACAGCCCCTGGCCTCCTTCAGTCCAGCTCTGAGGTTGGGGTCAGGCCTCAGCTTGAGGCGGGAAGAAGAACAGAGCTCTCTGGATGGTTCAGAGACTCGAATGGCCCCCTCACCTTCAGTTTCTGCTGAGCAGGGACGGTCTCTGACTTGCTCCACACCCCCAATCCAGCCCCCACCTGCTTTTCCACACACAGGAAGTACTTGGCGGTGTCGGCTAAAACAGTAAGTAAGGGCCAAGCGCCAAGCGCTGGACCACCCTTGCTCACAGCCCATCAGGCATAAAGCAACCAGGGCTGCAAGGGAGGTAGGAACAGAGGTTCAGGTGCTTCAAACAAGCCAGACACCTGCCCTCCTCTCTCGGGGAGTCCTGTGCTTGGAAGGGGCTCAGCAGAGATGCGCTTGGGCCTTCCATGTGGTCGTCTCTCCGCAGCGATGGAGAAGGCTCTGGCCTGTGTGTCCACGTGTGCATGCAGGGGTGTGTGTGTGTGTGTGTGTGTCTGCACGTGCATCTTCACACCTGTGCCGGTCCCTGCAATGACAGCTCGATGGGGCCCTGCTCAGCCAGCCTTTCTGCAGTGGGGAAAGAGGAGCTCCTGACTGCTGTGTCACTTTGGGGCCGTCACTGCTTCTGTATGCAGCACCCCTACATCACATGCCCCCAGCCCTAGAGGCAGGCAGGGTGATGACTGAAGCATCAGGCCTGTGGTTTCTGTAACAGGAAGTGATTTAGATGCTGAAAGCTAATTTTAGATGAATTGATATGGGGTTTTCAAAGAATGTTTCAGGGGTAGTTTCAGGCTCATGGCTCAGGCCCCTGCTCCTTTTGCCTAGAGGGAACAGGCAGTTTCCCACTGCTCTTGTCTGTCTAGCTGTAGCGAGCTCATGTCCAGCTGGGCAGGGCTCTCTGGTGAAAAGCCAGGCTGGTTTTCCCTGGATTCCAGGCTGTCTGAGTCATTGTTTTGGCCTTTAGCTCCAGGCAGAGTTGTGTTACTCAGCACAGAACGGGCTCTAGACACAGACACGGGACCTCTTAACCTTTGCAGAGTACAGCTTGAGGCTCCCGAGGGTCCTGTCGGGACAGGAGCATCCACCCTCACCCAGGCCGAGGCCTGGGCCGGAGATCAGATGAGCCTTCCGAGCCGAGGGAAGGATCATCCTGGACAGCAGGCACTCAGGTGGGGTATCTTCTCCCGGTCAGCCCTGTCCTGAGCCTCTTAGAAGGAAGGGCGCTCAGACCCAGGCGGCCATCGTGAAGAGCCCACCCTTCTCCAGCCCAGGAGGCTGGGACTCCTGCTGACAGCAGCCGACACAAGAGGAATAGACACAGAGCTCGGAGAGAGGCCCATCCTCCTGGCACCAAGGCCCCACTGGCTGGTGACCTCAGAGCCTAGTGGTTTCTGTCTCTGCCAAGGCCTGAGCGCAGGAAACAGAATGCTGGGGCTCCCTGCTCACCTCCACGAGGGTCTTCAAAGCCCATTTTAATCTTCTGTCCCATCTGCTGGGGCTTCCACAGCAGCCCTTGCCGCAGAGAATCCTATCTCCACTGTCAGAGAAGCCAAGGCTCACCGTGCTAAGAGAGGTCACGCAGCTCACGCGGACAGCCTCGGAGCGGGGCCAGTGGCTGACCCTGCACTGCATCCCAGTGGGAAGCCCAGCGGTCAGCACAGGAGCGCTGCACATCTGCTCTAGACAGCAGCAGCCACGAGCCCCCTGCCCTGCCTTGGGGTGAGGTGTAGCCTGGAAGATGGGGCCAGGCCTATAGGTCTTGGCCGGTGTACGAGAGGGGACACTTCTGTCCCAGAGAGACTGTCAACAGATGTTTCAGGGGCAAACAGCAGGCAGCCTTCATGACCTCCATGACCAGCCAGTCCCCTGAGGAGGACCAAGTGGTGCAGGACTGATGACTGGCCCAGAGCCAAGCTGAGCCCAGACCAGAGAGGAGAGCGTTCTCGCTTAAGCTCCAGTGTTTTCATTCAGCTTAACGACATGGAGAGAAGTCGATGATGTGAGCTAAGCCCGGCTTTGAGAGCTCCATAAAGGTGCCTTTGACCTATTTTCAAGGGCTGTGGTAGCAGGAGGAATTTTTGGCCACATCATAAAGAGTTTTGTGGCTACCTCAGTAGACAGCTCAGGAAGTCGTATTTTCCACAATTAGGTTGTTAGTCACCAAAATGATCCCTGCCCCCAACCCCTAGCCCCCGTGCTGCGGGAGGCTGACAGGTGCCTCCGCCGCTGGAGGCCAGAGCCAGCGGGGCCCTGCGCGCCGATGTCGCCCTCCGTGTGCCACACGGCCTGTTCCAATGCCCTGAGCACTTTGTCCTTCCAAGGAGATGCTGGGACAAGAAATCCCGTATGGGTAGAGTCGCTCCCAGAAAGTCTACTCCAGGGAAGACCCGTGTGCTCTGAGGCATCAGTACCCGTGAGGGCCCAGTCTGCAACATTTCTGGGGAAGTTTCATTTAAGAGAGAAAGTCTTAAGATGAAAGCACATGTTAATGGAAGTACTTCACGAAGCACTTTCAGGAAACCACACAGGGCTCAGAGCCGCTCGCCCGCAGAAGGGGCCGTGGCAGCCTGCGTGGCGTTCACACCTGGATTCCCAGGTGGGCTTCCCTCAAGGGGGAAGAATTAGGTGCAGCCCGGTCATCGGTGGGGATGTCACCTGGTCAGCCCCTTCTTCCACAGCCCCTTCTTCCTGGGTGTCTCGCCCCAGCTCCGGAGCCCGACTGGGTGCCTCTGAGGAGTGTTGCTGCTTCTGGGGTTGGTGGAACACGGCCAAGTTGAGGGGTGAGCCCTGCCACCAAAGCACGGGGACAGTCACGTGCCTTGCTTGCCAGCTGGTGGCATTGTCCTAAAAGTTTATGTAGGAGCATTAGGAATGTTTGTTGTTTCCAACTATTTGTTTGTTTGTTTGAAAGCAACCCCTCTTTCTCTGAAGGCCTGGATGCTGCCTCGATTCTGGAGGGGCCAGGGACTGGCCCAATATCCCAGATATCGGAAAGCATCTGAGAGCCCTTTTCATCCTGTGAACTGACAGAGCCATCCATCCGCCTCCCCAGGTGCCTGGTGCTGCTGCGGGGTGGAGGAGGAGGCTGAGAATAACTCGGCCTGAAAGCTTCAGGCTGCTGCTCGGGGAGTGCAGTCTTCTCGCAGCAGAGAATCGGGAGGAGGAGGGCTCGCCACGCACCAGGAAGCAGGAACGGCAGGTGAAGGCGGGTTCATGTACAAACCACAGACAAGAAACTGAGAGGACAGTTGGGTACAGGTGAGGCGACTGCTCTGCCCTCCGAAAAGTGGGAGTCTGAGTTCATGGGAAGTGACTCTTCTGAATAACACAGATGGGCACGGCCCAGACATTCCTGTAACCGTCTTTGGTAGACGTCCTTTCAGGGTGTTTCTCATACTTCCCCACCTTGACCAACAGTGCCGGCCACCGCTGATACCTCTCTGGGTGACTCAGGGCCACGCTCAGGCTGGCCATCGTGCCTTGAATTCAGTCAAAGACGCAGGTGCAGCGGGAGGCGGGGACACAAACCCCAAAGAAGCCCCCGACTGTCACTTAAACAAAATTTCCACAAGTCAGATTGGTTTTGGATCCTTTGCCTCCTTCCTGAGAGGCATTTGGTAGAAATAGCCTGATCTGTGGAGTCCAAGAGCCCTGACTCCAGATTCTGGATCTGCCTTCTACCAGTTGCCAGACCTTAGACGTTTTTTAATCTTAGTTTTCCCATGTCAGGTTCATTCATTCATACGCTCGAGGTAGTCATTCATTCATTCAATTTATATTTCCTGAGCATCTTTCATGTGCCGGCCACTAGTCCGGGCACCTGGGAGTGATCAGTAGAGGAAACAGATAAGTATTCCTGCCCTTGGAAACGTCTGTCATAGCCCGGGAGATACAAAATAAACAACCAACCCGATAATGGTTTAGAATGGGGCAGGTGCTATAGGAAAATACAGAGTAAGATAGGAGGGTCTGGGGTGCTCGGGGTGATGGTAGAGGGGCTACAGTCTTCTGCAGGGTGGGCAGGGTAGATCTTTGACAAAATAACATCTGAGCAAAGACCGAAGGTGTTGGAGGACTTAGCCCATTTCAGGCAGGGGGAAGAGCCAGTTCGAAGGCTCTGAGGCCGTGTGTTCAGGGAGCAGCGGGGAGGCCAGTGCGGCTGCAGCAGAGTGAGGGGGCAGGAGGGTCAGAGGGGACGAAGTTAGAGAGGGGATGGGCAGGTGAAGGGGCAGGTGATGGTGGGTTCGCAGGCCACTGTGGGGACTACGGCTTTTGCTCTGGTAGAACACGGAGCCGCTGGAGAGTTTGAACAGAGTGGCGTGGGCTGACCCAGAGTAGCAGGATCACTCTGGCCACCGAATTGAGAGCGAACTACAGAGCGGGGCACAGGCAGAGCAGGGAAATGAGCTGGGCATCCGCTGTGGTCTGTTGTAGGGGAAGATAAGAGTGGTCTGAACCGTTGTGGATGCGGTGGAGGCAGTGAGAAGGGTTGAATTCCGGATGTCCTGTGGAAGGGGAGCTGTCAGGAGCTGCTGGTGGATCAGAGGTGGAATATGAAAGGCGACAGAATCAAAGACGACTCCGAGGGTTTTGCTCTGAGCAGCTGGAAAGAAGGACGTGACCATCACCTGAGACCAGGACAGCTACGAAGGGGGCAGATTTGAAGGGGAAGATCAGAAGTTCACCTTGGAACATGTGAAACGGGATAATGATATGAATACTTCACCGGCTAATAGTGAGGACTGAATAGGATGCTGTGTGAAAGTCCTTAGCACCAGCTCTCCGTGCCTGTCACTTTCCATCATCGCTCATGGAGGTGGGTGACGCGTGAACAGTTGGGGTCTTTGAGCCGATTTGACTAATGGCCTTTCTGTAGAAATAATGAGCCAGGAAGATGCCAGCGCAGCCTCCTCCCCAGTGGTTTTCTCACCCTTCAGGAAACTTTCACTGTTGCTTACAAGGTCTTTAGATTTGTTAAAGGTTTCTCGGCGATGTTGACACACTGAGTGACGACGAGTTTCTGCATCGCTGGCGCTGCGGGGCCAGGCGCCCGTCCGTGCTCTGCCTTTCCACGGGCAGGAGGCGCGACCTCCGCACAGCGGTGCAGAGACTGGCTCCAAACACACCCCAGTCACAGCTCTCCTCAGCCGCTCGGCTGCTGTGGACTGTTGACAGATGACTTACCTGAGGTCGGCGCTGTTATTATCCCCGTTTTTATAGGTGAAGGTCAAAGGCTCAGAAAGGCTTGTTACGTGAGTTAAATGAGTTAAACGTACGTGCAAAAGTGCTCAGTAGCTTGATCGGTGCTTTGTAAATGTTGGCAGCGTCGTCGACAGTTCAAGATGTGCTCCAGCGAGCTGAGATTTTATTGTCAAAAGATAGCTGGCTGGCACAACGTCAGGTCACAGCTTTCTCTTACCCTTTGAACCACCTGATTTTGAGTGGTGTTGCTGGCCCACGGCACATCACAGCTGCTAAAGGAACAGATTGGAAAGATTGTGGTCTGTGTAGCAGAAGCATTTCCACAGAGGGAACGAACGCGCACCTGACGCCGTGGGTCGGGAACTCGAGGTACCCAGGGGGATGCCAACCAGGGTGCCGTCTCTGGATGTGGGGTGCTGTTCACTTGTTTCAATTTTAGCAAAAAACTTAGATCATTTGTAATACAATAGGCTAATTTTGAAACTGTCTCTGAAGTGTCCCAGTGAGATGTGTGGCACCTGTGTGAGGAGCTGCTTCATCTGAGGGGCAGCCCGGCCCCGCTGTGACCACGAGGGGACAGTCCAGGGAGGGCCTGTGAGGGGCAGTGCTTAGTGACGTAGACAGCCTTCCTCAGAGGTGCCCAGCCCCTCTTCTGCTGAGGCTGGTGACTGTCCAGGCCCCGAGCGACGCTCACTCTCCCTCGCGCTCCCTGAGAGGGCTTTGTCCCAACGGCTCTGGGCTTTACGGTCCTCCCTGCACTGGTTGGTGGGATGGGGGATCAGGTAGACACGGGACACCTTTGACAGCTCCAGGATAACAAGATCTTTGCGTCCGGAAGTTCCATCTGAAGGCCTCCTGTGGAACTGGCATCTGTGAGAACAGGAAGCTCATCCTTATTCTGTTTAAATTCTGGAGATTTGGCTCAGGGCACCTGCCGGTGTGGGCATTAGCACGTGAATCCCAGATACATTCATTGGCCTGTAAAATAGTTCAAGAGATAGGCCAAGCTCCCACAGTCTCTCAGAAAGCTGTAAAATTGGGTGAAAGCGGAACATTTGAGCACCTGCCTTTGAGCCATGGTGCCTTCTAGTACTGTCCAGATCTAGCACCGTTTCCCTGGACTCGTTCTTAGAGTCCAGAGCAGGACAATTCCTGAAAATGCTACACTTCTTATACCCTCTGACCCTGGGGGTCCCACTACAGAGTCCAGACCACTGGGCTGTGACGAGATGTGTCACAGACGTCCACCTGCCCCAAGCCACTGAGGTTTGTTAGTGGGGGTGACTTTAATGGAGCACTTTCGCCCCAAACTGGACGCTCACGCAGGCCTCTACCTCTTCTCTGATGTTGCCATTTATGCCACAACTGTTGTTGCTTCTGTTTCTGCCCCTTCATCGTGGCATCCCAGCCCCCTCGGGATGGGGTCTTTGGGGCTTGGATGCCGAGTGGAAGGGGGAGCTCTCTGTGGGGGTGAGCAAGGGTGTGCGCAGGAGCCTCTGCTGGCAACTGGCTGTCTCTCCTCCTGCCCTGCGTCACTGGCCTCCGTCCAAACTCTCTTCTCTGCTCTCTGCAGGGCCAGGAGCTCCAAAGCTGCTCCAGACTGGGGGGAACCGGCTGGGGCACCTGACGGCCAACGTGCTGCAGTGTCAGCCCAGATGGTGGCCCGGTCAAGGTGCCGAGTGTCAGGCAGTCGGTGGGCAGCTGCTGTGGCATCTGCCTCTCAAAGTCCCGACAGTTCAAGGCCCAAGAGTGCTGATCAGAAGGGTTCTCAATGCGTCTCTAGTCCAGTTCCTTCTGTGGCCAGAATCAGGGTGCCCTGTGCGGGCAGAGCCATGCTGGACCAGGCCCCAGGGCTGCCTTGCCATCTGTCCCCACTTCCTTCTGGATATTTCTGGCTCTGTCCCACGGTATGTGGCAGGGGCCTCCCAGCACCCAGGCCTGCCGAGGAGCAGAGTGCAGGGAGGTCGAGGCGAGGAGCCCCCGCCTGCCAGGGCCTGAGCACGGCACCAGCCGCCTCCTGTGCTCCAGCACCCCCCCCAACTCCCCGTGAGCCCTTTCCTGACCGCTCCTCCCCCGACCCAGCCCTCGGCTCAGGCCGTCACCCTGGCAGGGAAATTGCAGCCTCCTCACTGACCCCCCTGCAGACTTTTGGCCAGCGCGGTCGCCCGAGGGATCCTTTAAAACCATAAATCCAGCGCCTTCTTGTCAGCCAGGCCTCAGCCAAGGCCACGGCCGCAGAAAGGCCCCACTGACCGCTCTAAGGTCTCCATGTGGTCGCCATGGTGTCATCTCCACTGCTCTGATCTGACACTACCTTGAGAATTCTTTTGTTTACCTCTTTGCTGTCTCCTTCTCTACCATGCAAGCACCCGGGGGGCAGTTTGTCTTGTTTCCCACTTGGCTCCAATGCCCAGTAGGTAGGTGCTCAATAAGTACTGAACGAATGCGTGGACCGCCCTTCAGGAGAGCTCACATTGCCGTCCCTGGCTGCTGGGCAGTCCTCGGGCTGACCTGGGTGCTCAGCGGGGAGCAAGGCCGGGGCCTGCCACAGCCCCAGCACTCAGGGAGCAAGGGCCCCAGCCGGGTGGCAGCCAGCCAGGAGGTCATGTGTCCCTTTAAGAGCAGCAGGAAGCCCAGTTCTGGAGATAAGAAGTGTGGCTGCCGCGTGACGGGGGTGGAGGTGTGGGGGCTGCCAGGCTGCTCCCTGGGGACGCCCAGACCTCTGCGGCCGGCCGGCCAGCGCCACAGGCTTCCTGCGGAGAGCAGGGAGAGGAGATCCCCACTGCAGGCCCTGCCGCCGGGGCTGCCCCAGGACCTCACCCTGCCCTCACTGAGGTGGCCGAGACAGGGCTGTTGTCCCTCTCGCCTGCTGTTTATGGACATTGCGGGGCCGCACAGGGCAAGTGTGGGATCCATGCGCTCTGTGCCCCTGGCTCCCCGCGCTCCTCCGCGATTCAGGCTCTCCAGGGGCAGTGCGATGCCTGCCGGCAGTCCGGGTGCAGCAGAGCAAAGACCCAGAGCCCCTTCCAGTGTCTTGTCCCAGCTCTTGAAGCCACGTGGCAGGAAAGGTGAAGGGGCAGCACCTGGTATGGGTCTCGGAGACTGGGTTCGAGTATTGTCTCTGCCACTCTCTGGCTGACCCTGAGCAAGTCATGTCTCTGCTCACGGCCTCAGCTGTGCCATCTGTGAAGGGGGGTCATGGTCTGTCTGTCTCGCGTGACCATCATGAGCATGAAAGGAAGAACGCAAGCCACCCCAGTGACTCCGAGGACTTCAGCTCCCCACTTCTGCCGGGGTCATCTCCCGGGGTGGTGAGGACATGTTTGGACACAAACTAAGGAAGCTAGAAAACCGCTGTCCTGACTCAGTGGCTTGCCCCACCCTGGCCTCTTGCCCAGATTCTGGAGGCCTTAGTCAAGGGGTGGGGGTCTGTTTGCCCAGAGCCGGGGTTTCCCCGTAGATCCTGTGGGACAGAGCCCGTGCCACCCGCTGGAAAGCCCTCAAAATAGCTGGATGTCACCGGCCTGAGAAGAGCTTAGAGCTGCCAGCGTGGACGGGTGGACTGGTCTGACCTGCCCACTGGGAAAACCCAGGCATGAGCTGGCACCTGGGCCTGAGTGCAGTTCCTGTCCATCCTGCTCCGGCGAGGGCCCGGGAAAAGCGTGGAAAGGGAAGCTGAGCCAACCCGCGGGCCTGGGGCTGCTCTCCCCCGAGTCCTGCTCGCTCCCAGCCCCAGCTACCGGAACCATCCAGGCCTCTCACATCCTTCCCCTACCCTGCGCCCCCGCCTGCCCCACGGTCCCCGGCACTGACCTGCTCCCTCCGGGATCAGGAGCGTTTCCCGCCCTCTCTGTCTCCCCAGCGTCTGCGAGGCCATCTCTCCCGGTTCTCTGTCTGCTCCACGACAACCGCACGGGCCTCTTCTGCAGCTGCCCCTCTTCTGCTCACCTCCTAGGTTCCCAGGTTTCTTGGGGTTTAGTCTTTTCTCTCCTTGGCTACTCTGGGGGTCTCACACTTGTGGGCTGAAGGCCAAATCAGGGCCTGTATCCTCCAACCAAGTCCCTGCCTTTTCTTGACTTGCTACCCCACAAACAGTGCTGCAGACCACCGGTTTTCCCAGACGCGCTTCTGCATACCCCTCTTTGGGGAGAAATGCCATGATTGTGGAGCCACCCTAAATGTGAGCTACTGGGTCCAGAGTTCTCCGATCTGGCCTCGCCTGTCCCTGCCATGCCTCTCCCCAGGCGCCTGGCCTGGTCGAGGGCTCTAAGACATCCCGTGAAGGCATGGTCTTCACTGCCCCTTGCCACCTCTTCCCTTCACAGACTGCTCTGGAACTACCTCCCTTGGGAACTATACCCGACTCCCCTGCCCCATCCCATGTGGTGCCGAGTCTGCTCACTGCAGTAGTGACAATGGCTGCCTATGAGTGTCCCTGGCACCTGGTGCTTCATGTTAGAGATGGAAAGGGACCTTGTAGCCGTTTCTCCTGAGGATTTGAGTTCCTAGAGCAGCAGAGTGAGGCCCTTCCCTGGGCTATGTCCCCGCAGGAAGGAGGCTTAAGCCAAAGCATCAGGCGCGGCAGGTGTCTGAGAAATGTGGGGGAGTCAGCTACTGTAAGGACAACAGAACCGCTAAGCTTGACTGTCAGGAAAAGATAATGAAGAGCTTAGAGTGATTAATTGGCAATGAAAGCTAAGCGTGAAAGCCACAGGCCTCCGTGGTGCGTCCAAAGAGCTCTTATTTCTTACAATGCAGGAGAAGGAAAAGCTGAGAACCAGGTTGAGACTTATTTGTCAAAGCAGTTAAGCTCCAAAGAAGGTTAAACTCCCAACAAGAGCAGGTCTCCTACGCCCAAGCAGAGCCCTGGTTGGGAAAACATCAGGCCCTGAGATGCGGGACGGGGACCTCTGCTGCCTCTGAAGATCTCGGATCCTCAGACTCCTCTAAGCACTCGGGGCCCGCAGAAGGGGCCCACTTGTCCCTGTTAAAAGCTAGACCTTGCCTGAGACTCTAAAAATGATAATGCAGAGGCCTCTGTCCTGAAAGACGTGTCCTCTCATTCCCAGGATCTGAGCCGTTTGCCTCTTGGCTGCTAAGCCAGTAACTGCGGTTAAGTCAACTGCAGCACAACCTTGCCAGCCACGGTGAGAAGGACGAGAGCTCCCAGGAGACACGGGCCCCGGCCAGCAAGTGCCAGTGGGGGCCGGGACGGCAGGCGCAGGACTGGACTTTGCACCGAGCGGGTGGAACAGAAATTTAGACAAAAGAGTTCATGGCTGTGGGTGCACTCGCCCAGGATATGGTACTTAAAACTGTGGCGAGCGCCCGAGAGATGGTGCAGATCCATCGTAGAGCGGCCCCTAGAAGCGTGGAGAAAAGGACGGCCACACGAGGTGAAGCAGCCAGAACGCGAGGCAGACTGCAGACGCACGTGTGGGCCAAGTGATAGATTCCTGGCCCGAGTCCTGCCCATAACAGGCCCTGTTTATTGTTTTACCACCAAAGTGATAAAGTCAGACAAACACGCTTGATAATTAGCGCAGCTCTTACACTGGGCCTTCGGCTTGTGTGGTCAGAGTGATCGTAGTGAGGAGAGCCAGGTGGGAGCCTCCGTCCTTCTCCCCATCCCAGCCACGACAGCACGTCAAAACCCACGTCACATGCCAGGGCTGACGGCAGAAGGTGGTGCCACCACTAATGGTGGATTCTATCATGTCTTAGTTTAATTTACCAGTAAAACCCCACAGACCCTGAAACGTGGCACAGGCTGCTACCAGTTCGACGAATGGCAGCCCTAGCTGCAGCCGCTACGCTTGCCAGATACGGTGTCTTCGCTGGAGTCGATTAACGTGGCCTCAGGCACACAGTGTGTGGCCACTGATCTGGGGACTCCATTCTTTGCCACCCCCATCAGAAATAGTTTGCATTCGCCTGGGACAAGCAACAGTTCAAATTTCCAAGGCAAGGTTAACTCTCCTGCTCTCTGTCATGATGTTGTCCCCAGAGGTCTGGGTCACCTGGACGTCTGGCAGAACCTCACGCCGGTCTGCTCTACTGGTGACGTTATGCCAGTCAGACACGGCTCTGGCCGTGGCAGGACACGTGCACTCCAGAAAATAAGCCCCATGAATCACCAGAGCCTGCTGCATCAGTGAAGTTTTTAGGAATCCAGTGGTCTAGAACATGCCAAGGAATTTCCACCAAAGTATCGGACAAATTACTACATCTTGTACTTCCTGCCAAGAAGATGTTTGGCAGGCCTCTTACCGTTGTGGGTGCAACCTATTGCATACCTGGAAATATTACTCTGAACCGTATACCTGGCAGTGACATAAAAGCCACCTTTGAGGGGAGCCCCGGGCAGGGAACGGCTCTGCGGCAGTTTCAGGCTGTGATACAAACAGCCCTGCCATGTGGGCCAGATGAATCATCCGGTTCTGTCTTTTAAGGTGTCAGTAGTGGGAAAAGAACTGTGTCCCTGGGGTTCTAGGACAAGGCCATACCATTTACACTGGAGAATTATATGCCTTTTGGAAAACAGCTCCTGTCCTGTTTCCGAGTTCTGGTGGGCCTCTGGTACTCCCTCCCGAGTTTTGACAGGTGAAGGGACAAGTGCAGCGACCCCGGCCTGCAATGGACCAGAGGAGGAACCGGACCTTCGGAGATGAGGATGGGTCATGCCGCCAGGTGAGCCACGGGGTGAGCACAGGTGCCAGCTGAGGCGGGGAGGGGGGATCTGGAACAGGTAGTGGAGGAGGAGATAGGTGTCAGCTGTGGCCCCGAGACCGGCTGCAGCAGGGACTGTGGTTCATCGCTGACCTTCCTGAGTGTCGCCTGGAAGAGAGCCTGCCGGGACCACGGGTGTGCTGGGAGCCCATCGCTACATTTTTTACCAGCCTGTTTTAAACCGTCAGTAGCTTGAAAACCAGTGGCAGTGCAAGTGTGTACACCGTGACAATTTGCAAATGTTACAAATCAGGATTTGGACGGTTTTTTTTTGAGAGTCAGTTGTTGACTGCAGAGCACTGGGATCTTGGAGCAGCTGCTCCGGCAGGAGCGGGTCTGCGCAGCTCAGGGCGGACTGTGGTGGAAGCAGACGCCACGACGTGCGACCCAGAACACCCGTCGGGGGTCAAGGGCTTCTTGCCCCTGGTTACAACGGCTAAAATACGCTCTCGGCGTTGAGCCTGCCTGGGGGAGTTCCCTGGCTGAGGAAAAGTGCCCCACCCAACTCACACCTCCTTCCAGGGACAGCTTGCATCCAACATGGACGAAAACGAAGGCTCAAAGGCTGGCCTCCTTGTCCCAACAGGAAACGGCCATCCCAGCTCTAGGACTCTGCTTTGGGTTGGCTGAGACTTCCCCCGTGGTCGTGCTGCACTCGGTTTCCCTGTTCAACGCGGCTTCAGCTCCCTTCTCCCGGGTGCAGTGCTGGTGGGTGTGCCTCTCCGGGGTGGGATCTGTGAGCGGGGTGTTGGGGTCTGTCTGGTTCACAGCCCTCCGCAGCCCGGAGGAGAGACAGAGCTTCCACTTCAGTTGAGGACCTGAGTGGGGCCCACAGAACTTCCCCGGAGAGATCCCGGTGGGAGAAGGAAGCTGAGGGCTGGGGAGGCCGGTCGAGGAGAGCTTCCTGGGGGTGGGGGACCAGGAGTTGTCCTGTTACTGGCTGTTTCCGACGCGGCTCCAGCCCGCTGCTGCCTCCCTGGCCTCCCCGCCCCCCACCCCAGCACATGACCTCACCCCGTCCAGCCCGGCTGAAGGAAGGGGCCTGGCAGGAGCCAGGAGGCTCGGGGCTGCCCCAGCCCGGGCGGGAGGAAGTGTGACACATCGCAGAGCCCGGGCTTCCCTCCTGCCTGCTGCTTCCTTTGAGACGGTTCCCGAATCCGTTAAGTGGGAAAAAGAGCTGGCAGCTGTGCCGGTGCCGGGTTCTCAGTCACCCTGGCTCCTGGGTGGGCCCAGGGCATCCTCTGGGCTCAGCCCGCAGACGCTGTTGTTGATGAGAATAATGATGCGGCGTCCCTGGCTGTGTGCTTAGCACCTTCCCATTGCCTGCTGCTGATCTTTGCCCCAAGGAACGTTTTCTAAACTTTGGAAAACTGGGTATTGCCTTTCCATCCCGACTTAAGTGCATTTCTTTTAATCAGAGGTTCGAAAGAAGCCGACTCTCATCAAACCCTGGAACATAGCTGCTGCTGGCACCTGCAGCGAGAGGCCTCACCCACTCTGGGGGGCGGAGCAGCAGTTCAGAGCAGAGACCCCACAGTCCCCTGAGGAGCCGAGGACAGTGAGCCCCTGTGGCCCAGGCGGTGGGCAGCAAGCCCCAGAGTAGGTGTTGGGGAAGAGGGTGCCCCGTGGGGCCTCTCCACCTCCCACAGGACGTTGGTCCTCCCTGCTGAGGGCACAGATGTCAGCCAGTCGGCCGGGTGCATCCCAGGGAGGGGGCAGGAGATGGAGGACAGCTGTGTCTGGCTTGTGTTACGGGGCCCAGGGCTGATGTGAAGGAGACAGGCAGTGAGCAGTGGGGCTGGGGGTGTCTGCAGGGGCCAGAGTGGTGGGGGAGGGTCTCAGGCCAGACCAAAGGCTTGGGGTTCAAGCTGAGCCAGCAGCAGCCCACATGGCAACAGCCAGACCAGTCCCCTAAAGTGTTAGCGCTTCATGGGCTGGCTTCCCTGCAGAGCCTGGCACGCTGCTGACGCTCTGCAGGCTCAGTAGATAGCTGTGGGGTAAACCAATGGGTGGCTGCTGTAGGGAGAGAAGCGGGAGGGGTCTGTCTGGAGACAAGGGCCCGGGGGCACTGGAGATGCTTGTTGGCCTTAGTGAGGGCGTGGGGATCAGGGCAGGGCCGTGCGTGTGGGGGGTCGGGAAAGGGAATGACCAGGACATGGTGGGGACTGACCCCGGGGCTGAGACCCCAAGAGGAACCCGGGACGCTACCCAGGCTCTGTCCCCAGCCTGGTCTCTGCACACAGCACAGCAGCATGTCACAGTTTCCCCGAAGGCTCTCGCAGGGGACTTCTGGACCATGCACTTGCAAGACGCCATCCATGTTCATGCCAGACTGCGCCCTTTGTGTGGCAGCTCCCCCAAAACCGAGGCGCTGGAAGTGGAGGCAGCCCCCCCCAGCTGTGACAGCGTGGGGACCAGCAAGTGATAACTGGCTTATTTCTCTTCCTGTGGGTGAGCAGATGCATTGCAGCCTGGCCAAGCCCAGCTCCCCATGGCAGCCCCCTGGCCTCGCGAGCAAGGTCTGACCTCAGCCTGGACTTAGTAGGATCGGAGTTTTGTTTCCCAACAATCGACCTGGAACGTGGGCAGTTGGCCAAGAGTGAAAAATGTAGACAAGAATTTCCGACGTGGATGGGGGCATTTGGGCAGCAGGGCCAAGGATGGGAAGGGAGAAGAGAGACCCAGTGTCTGGTGGATAAGCCGTACCTCCAAAAGGCAGGAACACTAGTAACAACGCCGCGTATGAAAGACTTTTCAGCCAGGCACGGTGGCTCACACCTGTAATCCTAGCACCTTGGGAGGCCAAGGCAGGAGGATCACTTGAGGCCAGGAGTCTGAGACCAGGCTGGGCAAAAGCGAGACCCCCATCTCTACAACAAATTGAAAAATTAGCTGGGTGTGGTGGCGCATGCCCGTAGTCCCAGCTACTCAGGAGGCTCGGGCAGAAGGATCGCTTGAGCCCAGGAGTTCAGGAGTTCAAGGCTGCAGTGAGCTATGGTGGAACCACTGCACTCCAGCCCAGGCAGCAGAGCGAGACCCTGTCTCAGACAAAAAAAAAAAAAAAAAGCCTTTTCTCTGAGAAAATGTTTAGTAGAAACTACTAAAGCTAAAATATGTCTATCCTGTGACCCAGCAATTCCAGAGCATTCCCAGCATTTCCAGCAGAATGCACACACATGCTCACCAAGACACGAGTACAAGAATTTTCAGAGAAGCTTTATTAACATTAGCCAAAAAGTGGAAGCATCTCAGGTGTCCCTCAGCAGTGGAATGGGGAAATAAGTTGTGGAGTATTTTTTAAATGGAATATTACACAGCAACGAAAAAGAACGGACTGCAAGGACAGGCTACAAGTAGAAAGAGTTACACAGACACGATATTAAATGAAAGAAGTCAGGCTTAAAGAGAGCCTTAGAAGCTCATGCTTCCGCTTACAGGAAGTTCAAGAATGGGCAAAACTAGTTTGTGGTTGGAGTGGTGGCTCTCCTGGGAGGAGGGCGCTGATGAGGAGAGAGGAAGCACAAGGAAGCCTGCGATGGCACTGTAGAATGTTCTATGTGTTTCTCTGGGTGCAGGTTAGATAGCTAGAAACATAAAAATTCGCTGAACTGTACACTTAAGATTTGTACATTTTATTATACAATAAGTCAATAAAAAATGGAATAAAATAATTTTTTAAAAGGCCTTTTTCTACCTGCAAAAGAACCGCAGGCCCTGAAGAAGGTGCTGGCTTCCCCTGCGTGCGGGTCCCTGGCGTGTGGAGGGCGGGGCCCGGGGAGTCCGTGCGGATCTTCCCTTGAAGTTGAGGGAAGAAACAGGGAGGAAGGTTTTCAGTTAATTGCCTTTCAGGCTGAAAGAGTGGGTCTGGGCCGGAGATAACATCAGCGACTCCAACATGAAACTGTTTGCTGCTCGCATCTTAAACCACAGTGAAAAATTTCTGAAGCTGCATCTTTCCTGGCAGCCCCGGTCTCCCGCAGAAGGGAAACCAGTCAGCCGTTCTGCGGGCGAGGCCTGCGCCCAGCAGCCCTCTGGACGCCCAGAACCCGCAGAAAGGGGGCTGCTCTGGGGCCAGGCCCGAGGATCCCGTCTAGCTCACCTCCTGTGCAGTTCTGAGGAAGTCCCTGCCCTCTCTGGGCCTGCGGGTGGGGAGCTTCCAGCACTGACAGTGGGTAGGATTGCCCCTCGCCACCCGGCCCCCATCTCGGGGGGCTGCCCCTGCTCTGACCGGCTCCGCAGACGTGCAAGCCGCGGGCGTCTGGCCTCCCCGCTGCCCTGAGAAGCAGGGCAGGCCTCAGGGTGCTCCCAGCAGCAGTAGGTTTTCCCGACTTTGTGTCTGCCTGGGCCTCCTTGTGCTGGGCGAGCTGGCCTGAGGCTGGGGCCTCTCCGTTCCTGCCACACCCCGACTTCACTGAGGCCAGGGAGAGACCCCAGGGCCAGATTTCTCATCGGTGAAGCCCACGTAACAAGGCGGGAGGGTTCAGAGCAGGGGCTGCTGGACGCAGGGACACCAGCCGTGTGTCTTCAACACAGAGCGGCAGCTTGCACAGAAGCCCAGGGTGGCCTGGTCTGCGCCTGGTCCCTGCAGCCCCTGCCGCTACTGCAATCACGTGGCCCTGAGTTACCCAGCACATGTGTGTGCAGGCAGCCAGGAACCAGAGGAGTGAGGGCTCAGGAACACGGCTTGTCCACGTGGACAGCCCCCGTCGTGTCTCCGTGCACAGGGCGTTAACATGCGAGGTGACGACACTTGCAGCCTCCAGGGCCACGCCGAGAGCTTCCTGCCCGCCAGGGAGGAGCAGACGGGCCTCTTCTCCCGCCCCTGCTGAGAGAGGCTCCTTGGCTCTTGCCAGGCAGGAGAGCTCTGGGCCTTTGGGGACCGGCCACTGTAAGCTCACCCTGGCTGCACAGCCGACGTGGGGACTCAGCGATGAAGTGCGAGACACCGCCAAGAATCCCGTTTACCTGGGGACGCTGAGGACGCACTTTTCTACAAGCAGGGGGACCGCAGGCGCCCATGGACCTCGTCACTCGGCCCCTGTCCGCAGACCACGCCATGGAGAAGGCGCAGCTGCCACCCACCTCCGAATCATCACCCCCTTCCCTCCAGTCCGTGGCCCACGCGGGGTCGTCCCAGCGTCTGCGCCCTCGCGACCGTTCACGGGAGCCTCCCACATCGCCACGTCAGCTCACGGCCCGTTTCACCTTGTGGATGGCACTTGGCCGTTTCTGTGGATGAAGCTTCCCCTCCTGTGCGACGTCCCGGGCAGGCATGCCGAGCCGGGGGACGCGGCCGTGCCGTGGCGGGACGGGGCTGCCCACGGGCTGTTCCGGCTCTCGAGGCCCAGCGTTCGAGGGAGGCTGCACTCCGCTTCTGTCACGTCTTGGATTCCTGGCTCCAGCCTCAGTCGTGCTCATTTCTATAGGGGAGGCAGCGCCTAGGAGGCGGAAGGTGATGGAGAGTCCCTCGGAAGGCCCTGGGAAGTGGGGACGATTGCGTTCTCCTTGGAGATCTTGATGTGCGGAGGAGCCTGTCGCCTCGGGCCACCGGCCCTGTGCTCCCTCCGGGTCTGGAGACGGGCCCAGCGAAGCCAAGAGCATTTGCTCAGGGCCGGGCCTGCCTGCGGTTGTCACCAGTGGAGGTTATAGTTTGGGCCTGTCCCCTGGCCTTCTAGAGAAAGGGGGTGCCCAGGGCCAGTCCCAGCCAACTGGGGGTCAAGGCCACGCTTCCTGGGCCCAGGGATCCCGCCCAGAGCTCCAGCCCAGCAGCCCCCCAGCACCATGGCCAGGTGTGAGCCTGCCTGGAAGGAGAACAAGAGGTGCTCCCGCGGGATGAGCGCTCACGGCCTCTGGTGACCGGACCACGGGCTTTCTCTGGGCTGAAACCACCATGGCCCTGGCCCTGGGCCAGCCGCTGACACTCGGTCCTGAGCAAGGGCTCCCCTCCATGTTCTGAGATAGTTTGTCACCCTTGCTCAGGCTCACTTGCTGACCTCTGGCCTGATATGTCCCCCAGGTGGCCTGGGGATCCTGGGGCAAGGGACGGGGTGGGCAGTCTGAGGCTGGTCTGTGTGGCCGCAGGCACCCTCCGGAGCCTTCCATCAGCCTTCCACCTGGGCAAGGTCAGCCGGGGGGCAGGCCGTGCAGACGCCCTGAGGGTCTGGCCGGGGCCAAGTCGTGGTTGCAGCTTGATACCTAATTATATTCCAGAACAAATAGGTCTTTATCTGTCCTGCTTTGAAGAAGCTCACAGTCTGAGGGGTTTGGATTGTAGGAAGCCATTTGGATTGTGGGATAATTCCAGTCACCTCCAATAAACTCTTTGAATGGCTAGGGTTAGGGTGAGGATAGAGGAGGGGGTCGGGGCTCGGCAGGCCAGTCTGGCAGCCCTGTAGGATGCAAGGAACCCGCAGATGCGCCCCCGAGCCCAGAGCTCTGGGGTATGAGGGTGCTACAGTCAGGGGGCTGCCATGCCACAGAGACACGGGTGGATGCGCGAAGGGGATTCGCAGCCAGGCGAGAGGTTTGACTTTGAGGTCAGATGACTCTTTGTTGGTCCAGATGAAGCCGGGGTTTAGAGATGTCCCTGTCCTGCCCAGGTCCCCACTATGCCCAGTCCTCTGCGAGCAGCCTGGGAGCCCCCATCTGCCTGAGCCCTTTGCCAGGCTGACACTTCTGGGCACCACACTGGGCCTGGGGGGCTGGGCGGGGGTGGACCAGATTTAGAACCCCCAGGAGCCCAGCAGAGAACAAAGCGGGGAGGGCTCTGAGCCTGGGTCTTGGATCTGGGGGTGGGCGGGTGCTGACTGGGGCTGGGGGTTCTGGGAAAGCATCTGAGGTCTGAGTTCTGAAGGACACGGGGAGAAGGGGGCATCGCAAAAGAGGGAGCTCTACTGCGTGCCCACCGGCACTGGAGATGCAGCAGAGGGTCAGACGAGGTGGGGTCCCCACTCCTGAGAGACCCCTGGGCCTCCAGGTCAGGAGCCAAGTGATGGCGCCATGACCCCACCGCTTCCAGTCTACTGGGCCCCCCCCGTGAGGCTCTAGCATCCCACACCCTGGACCCCGCCAGGGCTCTGTCCGGCGTCCCACACCCTGGACCCCGCCACGGCTCTGTCCGGCGTCCCACGCCCTGGGCTTTATTGAGGCAGCAGATGTGTCAGTTACAGAAATGTGTCCTTAGGAGGCACCACGCCCTCGTCACCCGCCCACAGCCTTGTCTGCAGGCCCAGGGCCAGCAAAGCCCCGCCGCACCCCGGCAGTAAACTGTTCCTGAGGCTCCTCCAATCTCCTTTCCTGCAGCTCTAACCCCGGGAGAGGATGGGGTCCCAGAGGCTGCGCGTGATCCTCTTACACGATTTCCATCCTTCTATGGACATGATCACGCTCTCTAAGGCTTTCTTGAACTTGGAGAAATCACTTTGCTCGATGGCACAGTTCTTGGGCGGGTCTGTTGGCTAAATAAGAAATACGTGTTTAAGTCGTCTTCTCAGCGGAATAAAATGGATAAGTAAAAGCAAACTCTTGTCCTTCCAGCTACAAGGGTCCGAGGGAGGGTGAGCCCAGAGCCTGAAGCATCCAGAGCCTGGGGGAGGGAGCAGGGTGAGGGCGCGTCCCATGCTGTCCAGGACAGGGACACGAGGACAGCAGGGTGGGCGCACACGGGGCTGTGCCGGCAGTGGGCAAAGACGGTCGTCTCTCCAGACACGTCCCTTAAACTGCTGCCCACGCCCCACCACGGGCCCCCGGGGGGTCCAGCTGTCCAGAGGAGGCCCCAGGGATGGGCGCACTGGAGCAAGCTTGGGCGGCTGCCTGTCCCCCTCCCCGGGCTGAGTTGGCGACCAGCCCTGCTCCCACCTGTCCCAGACCTGCCCCACCCTGAGCCCTGTGAGGGGGCCTGGTGGAGACATGGACACAAATCCCAGGACCCCAGACTCTCCACTCCCCACCGCACCCCGTGCCAGTGAGTGGACTTCTGCTGGACTGGAGACAGTTCCAGGGAACAGCCACCCGTGTGGCCCCAGAGTAACACGTGAGGCCTTGCACGTGGCAGGTGGGGCCCAAAAAAGCCCTTTGTCCCACTGGGCCCTTGGCTGTGGTGCAGAGAAAGGACGTCTCAGGTCCCCTAAGAACGAACAGCAACTTACTGTCAGCTTCGGGCAGATCCTGGTGAGTTCTTCCATGTCCTTATAAATCTTTTTCATGTGGTGGTCTTTCTCGTCGTATTTGGTAACAAGATCCTTCAGGGTGGAGGTGAAGGTCTTTGCAAACTCCCCGTAGCAGAGCTCCTGGAACAGGACGGGGCAGAGGGACGTGGCTGTGCACAGCAGGCCCCGGCTGACTCACCCTCAACCTCATCCTCGTCCAGCCCGGGCGCCCTGGCCGGACGGAGCCCTGGACCCCAGCTCGGGTCCTTCCCTGTTCTCCCACCGGAGACCTGTGGGCCTGCGGGCCACGCAGCGGAGGCTGTGGGTGTCTGGTCTGTCCCTGGGCCCAGGGCTGCACTTGGCTGGTGGCCAGAGCGCCTGGCAAAGCCCAGGACCTGGCCGCTGGTCCATCTTTCGGCCGAACCAGAGGCTCCATCCTTAAACTTGCAGCTTTCTCCCGGATTTCTCACTCCAGGGTCCGTCCTCCCATCTCTTCCCTGGGCCCGACTGGGGCGATCCCTCTCTCCCGGCTCGAATGGGATCGGAAATCCACCTTACCTCAGTGGTGTTCTGGGGCCTGTTGAAGGAGCCCTGGAGGTGAGAGGAGTTGGTCAGAAACGCAAAGGGCCACTGAGAGCAAAACAACACAGATGAGCACCCGGACTCACCTGGTACGTGTTGTTGTCGGCCGACAGCTCCTTCTGGATCTCGGCGCAGATGGCCGTGTGATTGTCATAGGGAGACGCTGTGTCTACCGTCACCGGGGCAGAGTGGCTTCCTGGCCCCCAGAGCGCGCAAGCCAGGAGCACACACAGCAGGTGCACGGTCGCGCCTCAAGGCGGCTCGAGCGACCTGCGCCTGGGCGTGGAGCATCTCTGTGCAGGGGCACCTGTGTACGTGAGTGGGAGGAAGCGCTAAACCTTATCAGCCATCGCTGCGCGCAGGAGGGCGGAGCCACCTTATCGCCGGGCGAGATGTGCTTCTCGTGCCTTTTCAACGACAACACACTGGGTGGATTCTGGTCTCTGCCGAAATTCAGGCTCAGTCCAAGACGTCTTATTTGTAATCAGATCCGAAGTCATGGCCTTTCTGCCTGAGCGTGGGGCAGGTCTGTGGCCAGGACTGCGCCGTCCACGGGCACCGGTGGGGTGGGGGACACGGCTGCGAAGGACCCCAGACGGGCAAAGCTGCACAGACCAGCTCCTCCGGCCACCCGTCAAGGGAGGCTGCCTGCTGCCAGCTAGGACCTGGGGACGCGCCACACACCCGGAAGGGACACGGAGGAGCAGGTCCAGGAGCGAGGCCTTTGCCTCCACTGTCCAAGTGAGGAGGAGGAGGAGGGCTGCTCTTTTCTCGGCCTGAAGGCCGTGGACTTCAGGGGAAAGGGCCTGATCGGATCCGAAACTTCGTGTAAAACTAAAAAGCAGTTCAGAAAAACGCCACACTGGAGCCACGCACCTGCAAGTTATGGACTTGCATTCTGACGCTCAGAGATTAAGATCACCCATTTGGGGAAAGTTTGGTAAATGTGCTGAGCTCTGCCCCTGTGGTTTGTTTTTTTCCCCTGAACAGTTAGTTTGCTGATCGACCTGAGTCACGGTTGAAGCCCTGAGTGTGAGGGGCAGGGCGCCGGCACAGGGGCCGGGCCGCCGAGGGGCGCAGGCGTCTCCCCTGGTGCAGGTGGAAGGTGCAGCCCGAGATGCCCCCGGCCTGCCCAGGAAGGGCGATGCCCCTCCTCCGGGGCAAGCTCCGCCTGGTGCGCCCGAAAGCCTTTCTCTGGGGTCGGAGCCCTCCACATCCCGGGACACACACCCAAGTGTGCCAAGTGCTGCCTGGGGCCTGGCTGTCACCTCCCCTCCGCTCCAGCCCTGGGGACAGCCCCGCCCCGCAGGCCCCGGCCCCTCCCCGACTCCCCGTTTCCTCCCCTCCCGGCCCCCGTCGGGAGGTGGGACCCCACCAGCATTTGCTCATGGTTGAAAATAAACCAGAAAACTACACAAATAAAAGCAGACTTGTAATAATTTATTATTGTAGTAAAACATCTTGAATAAATACGGAGTCTGAGCTTAAATAAATAAATAAATAAATACATATTTAAAAATATAAATATATAAATAAATATCACTGATCTCTGCCGGGATAAACATCCCCCATCTCTCTCCCCGGCCCGTTAGCAGGGTCGGTGTGGCCTGGGCAGGTCCAGGCCACCCCCCTCGTGGCTGCGGCCACCGCTTGGTCCCTGGGGCATGAAGACACTGAGTTTCCGGCTCGTTCCGGGAGGGAGCAGCGCTGTGCACGGCCCGACCCGGCCCGCCTCACTCCTGGACTGGCTTCCAGCAGTCAAAGGGGACGACAAACAGAAAGTCCTTCAGGTTCTTCTTGAAACTTTTGAAGGGGATAATCTGGGTTTCACAGGAAGTCTCCTTTAAAAAAAAAGAAAAGAAAAAGAAAAACCACTTGAGTCCAGGCGAGGGGGTGGCGTGGGGCAAGCACCTGCGCGTTTCTGTCCTGCCGCTTAGACTCGGGGGCCAGGAGGCCATTCGAGGCCGCCGGCTGCCCTCAGTCAGGTGACACCGCTGCCACCACCCATGCTGCCATGCGTTGCCCAAGCTGTGCCCACCTCTGCCAGGCCCGAGGGCCTGACCAGGTGCCAGCCCGAGACTGGTCTTCCGGGGGTTGGACCCGGCCCTTCGGTCGCGGGCCAGGGCAGAGCGGCTGGGCTGGGCCCCCTCCTAGCCCGAGAAGGAGCAGGAGTCGGGGCCACGGACCTCACTCTTCCTGTGGGAAGGAGCGCCCGGCCCGTCCGTGCCAGGCAGGGCCCCGCCCTTCCACGCAATCCGGCACACACGTGGGGCCAGGGGAAAGTGCTTCCGGGAGGTGGCCTCGGGCCCTTGCGCAGGCCCTGAGTTTCCTGGGGTTTGCCTCACCGCTGGCCTCGTTGGGGACCAAGACAACAACAGCAAGCGCAGTGGGGTTCAGAGTGCCAGGCTTCTACTCCCAGGGAGGAGGAGGAGCTGCTGCCCGCCCCCCGGGTGGGCTGATCAGACACGTCTGCTAACACGGAGACCCTCTGGGGTCCTGAACGCCATGGCCAGAGGTCTCCCCCCCCCCCGCCCCACCCTCCTGACTAAGACGGCCTCTTGGGGCCGCGGAGGCGCTCACCGGGGTGGGCGGGCAGTGCTGCTGGTAGTGGCTGCCCATCATGGCCAGGGGGCCCCTGAGCCTGGCCAGGCCGCCGCGGAGGCTCCGCTTGTACAGCTCCAGGCGCGTCTGCAGGCACGTCGGCTCCTGTGAGACACGACGTCCCTCGGTGAGCTGCGGCCAAGCGCCCTCCGTGGGCCCGGGACACCCTCCGTCACTCCTCCCTGCTCCCCTCCCCGTCCCTCAGGAGCAGGGCCTGGGAGCGGCCCAGGCTGACTCCTGATCAGTCTGAGGCCCAGGCTGACTCCTGATCAGTCTGAGGCTGAGTCCGCCCTCCTCCGCCTACGCCTCTCCAGGGGGTCCCAGCCCCTGGGAGACGGGGAGGACATCAGGCTCACCCACCATCCAGGCAGAAGGGGCGGGGCGGGGCGGGGCATCGCGAGGGTTGTCCTGAGACCGCTCTGTGCCCGTCTGTAGTTGGCACTATCTCCACAGGGCTTGGTCCAGGCCACAGTGAGTGTCCCAAACCCACAGCCCCTGCCCCAGAAGTGGCCCTCGCTTGACCACCCGCCCCCTGGTGACCGCTGGCCCTAGAACGCGGCGTCTGCCCACGGCTGCTCAGGGACCGCCACGGGGCAAGGCCAGCGGCCTCTCGAGCCCAGTCGCTGCCCCTTTCTCCTGGCAGCAGCTGGCTGGGGAAGTGGACGCCCTGCGGGGGCATCTAGAACGGGCAGAGGCTCCTGGGTGCCGGGTCAGAGGGGAGCGTCTTACCTGGGGGTCGAACGTTTCAGAGACGACTTCTGCTTCACTCTGCAGCAAAGGAAGTGTCACGTTACTGGCGGGCAGGGCAGCCCAGGGACAGCAGGTGGCCGCGCAGGGCCCGCGCCCTCACTCACCAGCCTGGCGTCGGCGGCGTCGGTGTTGTTGCTCTGGCTCAGCAGGCTCAGGGCCTCCTTGATGGCGTCCACGTGCCTCCAGGGCCGGGTGGCAGTGCCGGGCGGGCGGGTGGGCGCGGAGAGGCTGCCGACCACAGTGCCCAGGAGCAGCAAGTTCTGCAGCCACATCCTCCTGGGAACTTTAGCCTTTCTCTCTGTGTGCTGGGCTCACTGGCAGGAGAGCTCTTATATGCACAGAGGAAATGATTAATGGTGACCACAGAACGCCAGGGGGGCGGGGGAACTACCTGAGCTGTGGAATCTCCTGGCCCTTATCAGCCACACGCGGTAACGGGAGCCTTTCCCCCAGGTGGTCGGCCGGGGGTTTTCGCTAATGAGCCTTTCCATGAACACACAGCCCAGGGGCCGCCTCCTGCAGGCCCTCCGGCCGCCCCTGGGCAGCGCGAGTGGCCCCGGGCCGCCCCCGCCCTCTGTGTGGCCTCTGGGCTCGGCTTGGACTTCCTGGCCCGGCATGGCTGGGGGGCCTTGGGAGACGCTGGACTGCGCTCCCCACCCTCCCCGAGGCCCGGGAGGCCTGAGAGCAGGCGGAGCCCCCGCAACTCCAACTGCAGCGGCCGCCTTCTCCGCCCTGAGCCTTCCTCTCCGGCCACCGAGGGAGACCTGCGTGCGGGGGGAGCTCGCGCACCTGCCCGCTGTCCACTTAGGCAGGGTCCGGCCACGTGTCACAGTCCTGTGACGGTTCGAGTGGGTGCCCACCAGGGACCCAGAGCAGCCGGCAGCCCGACCAGGGACCCCTGCCCCGTGAGCAGAGGGAGTGACAGCCACGCGCACTCCCGGCCAGTGAGACCGGAGCCATGTTCAGCAGCGGCAGAGGTGGGTCAGGGCTCTCTGCTGGGGCCAGCCAGGACCCTGAATTTGAGTCCTGGCTCTGGGGCCACCTGGCTAAGTGACGCTTCCCTGTAGTCACAGGATCCTTGCCTCCCTCTGCAGGGAGGGCGGCCCCTCTGGGGCGGGCACCACCCCCTTCCTATCGCCGGCAGCGGGAGCTTCAGGGGTCTTCCCGGCCTCCTTTCCTACGCAGCCCCGGCTCCCGCCCCCCGCGAGCTCCAGAGTCCTTTCCGTGGAAGTAGAAGTTGTTCTCTGAAAAAGCCACAGGCTCTCGAGGGGCCTGGTCAAGTGTTTGCTTTTCACAACGGAGTCTGGAGGGGACAGCATGAGTTCGTCTTGCACAAGGGATCTCGCTCAGGCCGCCCCGTGCCGGGAGCTCCGTGGCCGCAGGCGTGTGGACCCCCAGTGCACATGTCTGAGGACGTGTGCCGGCGTGATCAGCACCTCTGCTTGCGCCTGGGTCTTGGGGGCAGGGTGCTTTACACGAGGTACGGCCATGTGGGTCCTGGTTGCTGCCACCTGCTTCACGAAAGGCTCCCGGCCTCCGAAGCTGCCCCTGTGATACCAGAGAAGCTCCCAGCACTGGGTGTGACGCTTCTGGGCCCAGAGTTTGACTCAGCCTAGACCAGCAGCCTCGGACACAGGCAAGAACATCCCGCTGGGCGCAGGTGGGTGAGCCCGCCCAGGGCACGCGGAAGTCAGGCCGAGCACCGTGGTTGGAGCCCCGGCCCTGGCAAGCTTCTTCGCGGTGGGAGTTTCGCTGCCGTTTCTCGGGGAAGCCAGACCCACGTCCCGCAGACCTCCCTGGCGTCCCCGCCCGCATCTGGAGCCCGCTGTGAGGCCAGCCCTGCCCCTCTGAGCCTGGCGGAACATTCCTGGGTAGCCAGGCTGGGGGTGGGACAATGACACGGGCAGATCCCGGCCCTTCCTCCACCTTTTCCGTGAGGCCCGTGCTCACCTCCTTCTAGGAGCTCTCAGAAGGAGAAGGGGACACGGTGTGACATGTTGAGGCCACACAGAGCGGGGGTCTGTGTCGGCAGCACCCCAGAGGCCGGAGGGCGGGGAGAGGAGCCGTAAGGCAGCCGCTACGCTGGTGGCCAGGGAGGCAGAGAGCGCCGTGGTTGTCCGGGATGGAAAGTCACTTTCTTCCCTGGAGGTGATTCGTCACCGCCCAGACGTTACTCAACAAGCCTTTCCAATCTGTGCCAGGCCCCGTGCGGGGAGAAGGTTGACGGGACCCTCCCATTGTCCCTCACGTCTGGCCCCCGAGGCTTTCCCTTTGCCCGCAGACGCTGCCGCGGATGCTCCCATGGCGTGGGCCAGGCTGGGAGGGGAGCTCAGAGCCGAGGGGTCCCAAGGAACTGCCTCCCCCAGCTTGGGGGGCCCAGGGAACCAGAGAGCTTCTCCAGAGACGCTGCCTCCCGGCCCGGGCTGAAGGGGCAGGTAGGTGTCAGGTGGCAAGTCGGGTTGTGGGGCACAGGGAGGGGAGGGGACAGGACAGGACAGGCGCAGAGAGGCCGGGCTTTCGGGAGCGCACGTAATGAAGAGAGGCACATTCCAGGGAGAGTTAGGCATAGACTAGAAAGGACTGGCGATGTAGGGAAGTCACTCATTCGGCCCATGTCACTGAGCACCTGCCAGGTTCCCAGCAGGGAGGGGGCTGCGAGGATGATGAAAAACGGTCAGGGTCCTGCTTTCCTGGGCTTTGCAGCCCCACTGACGGGGGAGCGAGATCAGCGGACTCCCCCCACCGCCAAAGTGTGCTTTTGCGTGTGAGTGAGAGGAGTCAGGCTCACTGTCCAGGTGACCGAGACGGGGACCAGGCAACAGAGGAGCAGGTCATCAGGTCTGAGGGCTCACAGGAAGTTCGGGAGCTCAGAGGCGCAGGACACAGATCCGGAGGGGCCCATGTCCATGTGACGGCCGAGGCCACGGAGGCTTATGCAGGAAGAAGGGCTGAGGGCCAGCACATGTGCGTTTGACGGCCGGGTCCCGCTAGCCGGGCGAGTAACCCATGGCTGGCCAGCGGCCGAGGCCCTGGGAGGACAGCGCCGGTGCAGGCAGGAGCCGCGGGGAGGGAGCCTCGCGGCAGCGGGGGCCACGGTGCTGAGGTCGGCACACATGGGGCAGAGATCCACGGGTTTGGGGAGGAGGTCTGTGGGCGGCCGCACATCCTCCTCTTGGAAAGATGACATCAAGGCTGAGGCCGTGACACGGGCAGGCATTCCTAGATTGCACCGCACGGAAGGGGCGGCTGCAGACGGCACCCGCCGGCCGCTGACTCAGGGGCTGCACACGGCTGCAGGGGCGGGGGCGGGGCCGGCCTGACCCCGCGTTGGCCCCGCTCCCGCAGGGCCAGAGAAAACCCTCTGGAAGGAGAGTCCTGTGCGTGTCCCTCCCACGGCTCTGGGGGAAACGGCCCTGTGCCGCCCCAGGACCCTGCCACAAGAGGAAGTCACCACGCAGGGAGGGAAATGGGCCTCAAAGTCCCTCAGGTCCTGTGGGCCCCGCACAGGCACCTTGGCTGGTCCTCCCTTGCGCTGGCCACCCCTGGAGAGGACACAGCAGGTGACTGCAGAGCCTGAACTCGAACCGACGTCCTCCGTTCCTGCTACCCTGGTGTCTTCTGCTCTCTGGGGTCAGAACGTCAGGAGAGGCTGGTCACCCGGCCGGACCAGCAGAGAAGTGAGCCGAGCTTCCCTGTGCCCCAGGGCAGCTGTGAAGGAGCTCACCTGCCAGGGGGCTGGGGACACGGAGCACAAGGCACAGACTCAGTGCTAAGGGTGCCGACCGAGACACCCACGGGAATGGACCACGGGAGGGGCCCAGGAAATGCGAGTTAAGCAGGTTAAGAGGCGGCGTGGAGGGGCCTGGGGGTGAGGCCGTGGGCAGGCGGTGAGTGAGGCGTCTCCAGCGCTCAGGCAGCTGCGTGGAGGCGCCCAAGGGAGCAGAGAGGTTTGGGAGGTCGGCCCAGATTGGACTGGACGTGGCAAGTTTGAGAGGCCAGGGACCTCCAGGAAGACTCGGTCAGTTGTGGCCACGTGGCTCCGGAGGTCGGGCCCGAGACATTTGGAAGTCACTGGTGAAACAGAGGCTCCCAGCCCCAGAGTAGCTGCACAGAGAGAGCCGGGCAGGGTAGTGCCCAGTGGTGCTGACTTTCAGACCTCTTCGTTTGCTTATCCCCTCCCTGGGGCTCCCTCACTGTTCCCCCGGAACCTGCAGCCACACTGCGCACACTCGGGCAGACGAGTCTTTGGAGGACACAGACGCCCCCGTGGGGGCACCAGGCCTGCCCCCCACAACGCCGTCCCCTCCCTGGCCTCTGCTCGCCCTGTGTGCTCCCTCAGGGCTGGGCACACACTCCCACCCTGGATTCTCTGCTGCGAGCCTCACCCCGCCCCCGTGGGGAGGGTCGCAGGTACCCAGAAGGGCCACTGCCTTTGTCTGCCTCCTTGGGAAGAGCCGTTGCAGGCTGCATTAAAAATTGAAAGGAGGGCTGGGCATGGCGGCTCATACCTGTAATCCTAGCACTTTGGGAGGCTGAGGAGGGAGGATCACTTGAGGCCAGGAGTTTGAGACCAGCCTGGGCAGTAGTGAGGTCCTGTCTCTACAAAAAATAGAAAAATTAGCCGGGCATGGTGGCGCATGCCTGTGGTCCCAGCTGCTCGGGAGGCTGAGGCAGGAGGATCGGATCGCTTGAGCCCAGGAGGTTGAGGTTGCTGTGAGCTAGGCTGATGCCATGGCACTCTAGCCTTGGCAACATAGCGAGACCCTATCTCAATAAATAAATAAGAAAATAAGTAAATAAATAGAGAAATAGAGAAATCATGAGACCAGAAGCTTTTATGACTTCTGAAGTCCTGAGGGGCCGCTGACTGCCTCCACTGTCTGGGCTGGAGTCTGGGCCAAGGTGCTGGGTGGGAGCTCCAGACCCTTGCTGGGCTCCCGCACCCCCCGGAGCTGATGGCCAGAGCAAGGTGGCAGACGCAAGATGTCTGTTCTCGGCAGGACAAGTGCTTCTGGAATGAGCTTCCTCCAAGACTTTTCCGGATCTTCCGGGGCTCCTTCAGCCCTTCCCGGGTCCTGTCTGGGTGAGCCCACCTCGCTGTGCACCCCGGGCTGTGACTCCCTCCTCAGAGCCGCAGTGGGCTCATCTCCGCGGCGGGACGGGTCCTACGTCCGCCGGCTGCTGGAGATTTGCATGTGCAGGTGCTTCCCCGCTGGCGCTGGGCTGCACGGGGCTGCTTCCGCTTTGACTTCCGGTTTGGCCCTCTGGGTGCCTCCCCTGCGGCTCAGTCTCTCTGTCTGTCCAGGCAGGGTCTGGACCAGTCTCCTGAGCCTTCTCACACCCAGGAGTGGGCGTGGACTTAGGGTTCCTTGGTGATGCGTGTGCCTGTGCAGACCCCCTCGGCCAGGGCCCCGGCCCCCTCCCGCCTGCCCCCTCCCCGCACCCCTGCTCCGCAGACCGCGGCTGTCCAGTCGGGCCGGGCCGGCTGCAACCAGGGGGGACGGATGGGGGAAGGGCCCGGCCTCCACACTCTGGCCCTCTCAGCTGCTCGGACTCTCGTGTGCCTCGGTTTACCCTGTGCTCTTAGACCCCTGCGCCCTTCCCTCCCTTGCACCCGCCTCCCTCCTTTCTCTTTCCCACCCGCCTCCGCCTGACAAACTGCTGCTCGCTTGAGCTCCTCCAGGGCGACCCACGCACCCGTCCACGGCCGTCTGCAATGACCCCGCCGTGCTGCGCTGGGCTGGCTGGACTCCGCCAAAATGCCCCAAGAGGCCTGACCCAGAGTCGCACGGACGCCCGCCCTCGCCAGGAAGCCGTGGGACCCTCCAGGGTGGGGGGGCCGCGCCTCTCTGCCTTCCACCCGCCCCAGGCACTTGCCTTTCTGGCAATTTCCCTTTGCTCTATTTTTATGCATTTCTAAGTTTTTCAGTGAAAAGCGTATATATTCTCTCATCTTGCCCTCCCAAAGAAAAGCTATAGTACTTCTAAAGTTAATGTGAAAAATAAAATTCCTGGTCGACTGATGTGAGCTGCCTTCCTGCTGACGAGGCCCGTGGGGTGTGGGACGGAGGGAACCTCGGCCCAGTGTTCATCGGGGACTCGTGACTGGGCATCTGCTGCCCCCTGGTGTGAACTGGACGTATGGGCCTGGCTCAGGGACAGTCTGGGCTGCTGGGAGAAAACACGGATCAAACTGGCAGACCTGCCCGGAGCTGCGAGCCCCTCGGGCCCCCACTGGGCCGGGTACCAGCAGCCTCCCCCTGGCGTGGCTGAGCAGCAGGTGCTGTCTTAGTCCACTCAAGCTGCCATAACAAAATACCTTAGGCTGGGTGGCGTATAAACAACAGAAATTTATTTCTCACAGTTCTGGAGGCTGGAAGTCCAAGATCAAGGTGCAGGCATGTTTGGTGACCAGTGAGGGCTGCTTCCTCATAGACAGTCGTCTCCTTAATTGTCTTCACATGGTAGAAGGGGCAGGGGAGCTCTTGTTTTGGGGGGGGTTTTGTTTGTTTATTTGTTGAGATGGGGTCTTGCTATGTTGCCCAGGCTGGAGTGCAGTGGCTATTCACAGGTGCAGTCAGTGCACTATAGCCTCGAACTCTGGGCTTCAAGTGCCTCAGCCAACCAAGTAGTTGGGACTATAGGCCACATGCGGCTGGGACCTTTTTTTTTTTTTTT